>NW_026596088.1:3080451-3133372 GCF_907164565.1 Psammomys obesus
CACACACACACACACACACACACACACACACACACACACACACACACTTCCATAGGACTCTCTACGCTCTGCCCAAAGTTTGTCTGTGACTCTCAGCATCTGCTTCCATCTTTTGCTGGGTGAAATTTTTTTGGAGGACATCTATGGAAGGCTCCTATTCTGTTGCCTATCTTCAACCACCTCTGGTGTCTAATCTATTTGGTCTGAATGAGAATTAAGCATCCTCCCTAAGGTACTCCTTGTTACTTAGCTTCTTTAGGTCTGTGGATTGTAGTATAATACCATTACATCTTAAAGAATGGAAATGGACTCAAAGATATGTGAAGATGATCAGTTCACGAATTGTGTTCCCTGTTTCTAGGTATCTGCCCCAGCCAACAGAATTAATTTACCACGGGTTTGCAGAGGTTAGGGAGCCTATATGGGTATGACCTGTCCTCTGCTATAATGTTATGGTTGTGTAGCTTGATGTTCTTGTGGGATTCATAACAGTGGGACCAGAGACTATCCTGGACTCTTGCCTGCTTTGGGGACCCCCTTTCTCCTGCTGGGTTGCCTTGTCCATCCTTGACGTGATAGTATGTTCCTGGTTTTATTGTAGCCTCTTTGGTTGATGTTCCTGGAAGGTCTGCTCCTTTCTGTGGGGATATGGAGGTGGGGAGGTGGATCTAGGGGAGAAGGTAGGTGGGATGAGGAGACTGTGGGGGGGGAGGTGAGAGAGGGAAACTGCAGTCAGGATGTAATCTCTGAAAGAAGAATAAATTTTAAAAAAGAAAAGAAATACTTGAAAATTAAAAGAAAGGAAAAGGAATTCATACTAAGATAGCAGTGTGGGAAAACAGAATAATATGGGCTCTGGTCTTGGCTGGCACCATGAAATGCTTACCGTAGTGTTTCCTTGTTTTTTGGAGGAGAAATCTTTAACCAGACTACTGTGGTACCCAGATGGACATCTTCCTTAAAGATACACATTGTGTTATTTAGTTCTTATAACAAACTTGCAAGCTTGGAACTTGTCTTAATTTGTTTTCTGGTTATAAGTTATTTTTGTAGGTTGGAACATATACGTATCTCCATATATATTATATAGTATATAATCTATGTATGGTGTTTGTTTAGCTTATGGTTCTGTTTTCTTTTAAATGCATTAAAATAGAATATAATTATATATTATAATATATCACTCTCTTATCCCTCTTATCCTTGTGTCCCCCCTCCCTCTGAGATTTATGACCTCTTTTAATATGTGTTTATATATATTCACCTAGGCCCTAGAAGCTTTCTCACACCTTTGTTGGGAGAGTGACTGGTGTTGGAGTTGTTCAGGTCTTGTTAAGAAACCATGTTTTATGAGTGTTACAGCTAGAAAGCAAAACTTCCCAGCAGACCTCCTGATCATCTGGCTCTTAAAATCTCCATGTCTCCTCTTGCATGGTGTTCTCTGAGTTTAGGGATTGTGTTGTGGCACATGAGTGAGACCGGGAACCCTCAATCAGTTGTCATCTGGATTGTGACCAGTGGTGGCTTTCTGTACTGATCTCTGATTCAAAACAATAAAATAAAACAAAAGCTTCTTTGGTGAGAGGCAAGATTTATACTTATCTGTGGGTAAGTATAAGTGCTTAGAATGAAATTAGAAATTATGCTGGTTTAGAAAAGTGGCAGTAATAGGTTATCTTTTAAAATTCATTACCTCCCTAGCCAAGTGTAGTTGGTTAGTTTTACAGTAACAGGCATGATTTTCTCCCCTGTTAATGAAGAAAAAAACCTCTTTAAAAAACCCACAACATGCCTTCATGATTAAAGTCCTAGAGAGAGTATGGCTAGAAGGAATATATCTCAACATAATAAACACTGTATATTTTAGTAAAAATTTTGGAGTTTTGGTTTCTTTAAAAAGACTGGAAATATTATAAGAATATGTTTTTGTTTAATCCCAGGTGTGGGATACAAACAGGAAAAGAAAAGTCAAATTTTATGTCTATTTGCAATACATATTATAAATAAGAGAGCTAAAAATTTCTATCAAAATCTCCTAGAAACAACCAACAAATTCAGCAAGATAGTGGAATACAGAATTAGACTTCAGAAATCAGTAGTCAGGCTGTACACTCACAACAAATGTGCCGAAAAAGTGAGTGTGGATAAATGTCATTCATAACAGACTCAAAGCAAATATATATATATATATATATATATATGAATAAACACAATCAAGAAGGTATATAATAAAAACCTTAAATCCCCATAGAAAGACATGAGGAATACTCTAGAAAGTGGAAAGACCTCCCATGCTCATGGACTGGCAGTATTAATATTGTAAAAAAGACCACTCTACAAATTCAATGCAACTCTGATCAAAATACCCTCAAAATTCTTCATAGAAATAGAAAAAAAAAACATCCTTAAATTTACATAAAACCAGAAAATACCCTGGATAGTAAAAGCAATCCTGAGCAAGGAGGATAATACTGGAAGGATTAACACTCCATACTTCAAGATATATTGCAGAGCCACTTTAATAACATGCTATTGACACAAAAGCAGACACAAAGACCAGCAAAAAATGGAGAAGACCCAAACACAAACACATAAAACTTCACTCATCTCATATTTGACAAAGATGGTGAAAACATATTCTGGAGAACAGACATCATCTTCAACAGGGCTAAGGAAAAAAAAAAGGATGTCCACATGCAAAAGAATGAAAATATATCCTTATCTATCACTCTGCATGAAAATAAACTCCAAATGGATGAAGGGCCATAAATGTGAAAGCTGAAAACCAGAAACTTCAAGAAGAGAACAGAAAGTACCCTGCAAAATATAGGTTTTGGAAAAGACTTTCTAAATAGGGCTGCATCTGTTCAAGAATTGAGGTCAACAGGTGACAAACAGTGCCTTATTAGCATACGGTTCATCAGGCTAAAAGGTCCAAAAGCATGGGGTGCAAAGTTGCTGGGCATTGGTTAAAATCAATACAATGAAGGCATCACATACAAGAAAGAGCAAGTGAATCAGATCAACTCCCTCTGCTGCTGAGGCTATCACAGGGGCCCCATTCTCCTGGTTTCATCTAAGGGCAGATATTAAAATGCCATTAATGAGTCAATCAGAGGGCTAAGATGAATTTGGAGTATAGCAGGGTGAGCCAAACTATAGCAGCACCCCTCATCCTCCACTTCACAGATGCAGAAACTAAAGCCCAGAGATGTTCAACTAGGGAGTAGACTCAACTAGGCTCGTTTGCTCTATGTCATCCCATCTCTTCAGAGTAGGGAGGAAAAGATTTTAACCTAATTCTCATTAATTAGGTCCACAGAACCAATGCTTGTGGGAGTGAAGTAAGAAGAAAGGGGGCAAGAAGGCCATGTTAATGTTCTTAATTTAGTCTTAAGAGGCAAAAAATTGACATTGCTGGTCCCTCATCCTTTTCCGCTCCCCTGGTCAGCACCCATTGGGTGATGAATATCCTCAGGAATTCCAGAGAAGAGGGTACTTGTGGGATATCTGTGCTAGACAGCTTCCTGTTGCTATGACAAAACATTTGACATAAGCAACTTAAAGGAGGGGGGATAGGCCCTACTCATAGTTTCAGAGATCTCAGTCCACTCTCCACTCCTTAAGCCTGTGGGGAGGCAGAAATGAGGAGGAGGGAGATGTCAGAAGAAAGCTACTTGCCGTATAGGGCCATATAGGACCGGAAAGCATGTTAGAGAGGCACCACTGAATCATGATATACTCACCTGAGTTGCTTCTTCTAATTTTACCCCACTCCTGATGTAGTGCAAATTTTTATTTCTTTAAAAACTCAATTATGTGATATACACGTTTTTGTTTCAACCCCAGGTGTGGGATATGGGGCTGTTTTAGTTTGTCCACAGCTGTTAACTATGATTGTCTCATGCTCTGAGAGGGGCATGATCTTTGCCAGCTGCGGATAGGTTAATTCTGAGGACTCTGAGATGGTATAAATGCCAGATCTCAGAGATGGACAGGGAGTAGTACTCAAAGGAAGAAGGCAGCTGTTGCTCTCCCTGCTGCTACCTACCACTGCTGATGGTTCATTCTGATGTTGCATTTGCTGTTTGCTCATTTGCTGGTTTGCTGGTTTACTGGTTTGTTGGACTGCTGGATATCCTGACTACGAAGATTGGACTTACCCCAAGGAACCCAATAACCCAATAACTTCATCAGGAAGTAGTAAAAAGACACACTCTGCCCCTTTCTCCTCTAACGTTCTTTCTCTCCTACCTAGTGTTGGGGGATTGGAAGGTATTAGGGTGGATAAGGGTTGGAAGGGAGATAGAAGTATAAGAATCCAAATAAAGTAGATAAAACTATGCCAACACCCCGAGGTTTTGACATCACCTGGTCAAGCCGTCACACAATCAGTATACCTGCGCATCAAGCTCTGGGTCAGCACCCACAGGATCCAACAGCCTTCCCAAAGTTCCTCCCATGAACACTTGCTAGGGGAACCAACCTTTCATGCTTTTGGGGAACATTACATGTGCAAGCTATAACAGGTCATGATGAGTGTTCAGAGAACAGAAACCCTTGCCACACTCTGAGGAGCTTCAAATGAGAAATGGAATGTTTCTTCTTTCTTTTTTTTTCCAGGAAGAGCCAAGTAACTCCAGAGCAAATACAAGGTCCATCTCTCATGGCAGACATCAAATGTTTTGCAGTCTCAATGGAGTTAAGGTTTTTATAAGTCCTGAGAGGGTAGGGCCTTCTTATCTCCCATTTCACATAAAACAAAGCCATGGCTCAGGTGGTCTGGGTAATCTATCCTTAGGTGCAGAATTAGAAAATGGTAGAATTGGACTGAGATTCCAACCTTGACCTTCAACCATCTTGATAGCAGGCTTCCTATCAGGAACCTGGAAATTGGGTGCCTCGTCCAATTTAGACCCCAGGAACTCAGCATTGATCAAAGAGGCAGCAAACAAACACTGCTCTATTTGTTACTGTTTGAGAAGGGACCAGGCAAAAGCGATAATGCCTGTGCCCCTGAAAGTCTCCATCTCATGGAGATTACACTTGCCCCCATCTCCCCTCACTCCCCTCCTCTCACTTGTTACGCTTCTTTTCCTGCCATTCTTCATCTCCTCCTGTCTGTTATGCTTCTTTTGCTGTATGTCTTTCTATTTCCTGTCTCTATCTCACATCTATCACTCACTACCTTCTGCTAGGTATCATGGGGCTTATCACCTTGCAGGTGGGAGGCACAGCTTTTCGAGATTTGAAAATTTTTCTGGGTAGCAGGACACAGCAAGAAGACACTCAGTGAGATGAAAGGTAGAACTCTAATACAGCTCAGGATGGGGGAAGTCTGGAGAAATATGTGCATATGTGCATTTGGATATAAACATTAATTGTCTTCCTAATCCTACCATTTTGTTTTGTTTTGAGATGGGCCTGTCCTTGAACCTGGAGCTCATGCATTCTTCTACAATGGCTGGCCTACAAGCTCCCGTATCTTCCTATACTTACCTTCCTAGTACTGGGATTACATGTGTGTATTGTGGCATCTGGCATTTTTAACATGGGTTCTGAGCAATTGAAGTCAGGTCACATTACTGACTGAGTCATCTTTCCCACCCCTTATGCCAATATCTTAATTATTCTCTGTCTCAGTTTGTCTTCTGTATATTGGAGATATTGGTAACAATGGTCCCCACCTCATTGATCAGGCTGAAGAAGGAAATGAATGTAGCAAAGTTCTTAAAAGAGTTTCCAGCAAAATATTCCTATTCACTAAGCTACAACTACTATTATTAATATAATTGTTTTTATAACAAAGGTTCAGAGCTCACTGTGGGGGAAAATTACATCAGGTTGTAAGACTATAGAGGTTGGACCAAAAAGTGTTCCTATGAGGTGTGGAACCCAAGTTACAATTATAGAATGTGCTGTACAACAGACATATAGCTAGGAAAAGGGAGAGGAAATCTCAAATGAAGAATTGTCTCTGCCAAGTTGTTCTATGGGCAAGTTTGTGGGATTATTTTTGATACTGTATCTCATTGAATGGCCCTACCGGGCCTGGAACTCAAAGAGCTCTTCCTGTCTCTGCTTCCTGAGCAATGGACTTAAAGGTATGCACCACACTTAGTTTGGGGTGTTTTCTTGATTAATGATTAATATGGGAGGGTCCAGCTCTCTGTAGACAGTGCCAATCATGTACGGGTAGTTCTGGGCTGTGTAAGACAGAAAGCAGAGAGAGCCATGGGAAACAAATCAATAAGCATGGCTTTCACGGCTCTGTCTCACCTCCAGGTTCCTTCCCTGGTTTCCCTCAATGGACTGTGACCCCAGATATGTAAACCAAATACCATTCTTTCTCAAGTTGCTTTTGGCCATAGCAATAGAAACCAAACTAAGTCAAGCCACAAAATCTTAGCTAAAGAAGCATGCGTGGACCTTTCTGAACTGGTTGGGCTAGCCTTCTGGGAGAGGTAAAAGTTCAGCCTGCTGTAGGAAAGCCAAGAGTGCTGAATAGAAGGGCGGAGTAGACCCATCACCAGACTAGAACAGCCCATTGTGAGAGTGGACAGAAAATGGGCTTTGGGAAGATGCAGTGCCACAGGCAGAAAGCAGGGCTACTCTCCATGGAGGCCAGCTCAATGGCTGCTTTTATAGAGTCCTTTAGGGGGAAGAAAGCCCCTCAATCTATGTTGCTTCAATACCCAACTTTAGCATATCTATGTGATCACTCCTGTAGGCAGGTCCTTTCCACAGGACCAAGTCACACCTCACCTAGGGGGGGCATAACTAAATTCTCACCCAGTCTTCCGCTGTGGAACAGTGACTCCCACTGACACTTGGTGGCACTAAAGAACTTGATCTTGATGCTTGCTTAATTGTTTGAAGTGTGTCTGGCATATTGGGCCTGCATGATTTCACCCAAATTTTTCAGGACAGTCTTAAGCTGTTCCTTCACTAATTGATTGATTGATTGATTGATTCAGCCAGTCAGAATTTGATTGCAATAGGTCTTACAGATACCACAATTACAAGCATTCTTGCCACCAAGGAGTTCCTCATCTGGTGAGGAAGACACACATCCGTTTACTGAGTGTGGGCAGCAGCAAGCTGCAGACCGTATTTGGGCAGGGCTTGGTGCAGTGTGGACTTGGGCTTTCTGGATCCACTTTCTTAGCTCTGCTTTGCTGAGATTGCTTCATTCTTGGTCAGAGGCAGGGTCTTCCTGGTGGTACAGGTTTGCAGGAAACAAATGAGATCAGCTGTCTTGTGGAGGAGCTCTGCTTGCTCCCACAAAAATTTCCTTGGAACTGGCTGAATGAAGAAGCTCTATGGCTTTCCTTGCTACCATAGAAGGGGTGGAGTCAGGCACACCTATGCTTCTAGAGTGTGTTTAAAAGCTTCGTTCCCTAAAAGCTCAGGGTGCTCCTTATTAGATAGTAGCTGAGTAAAGACAACATACAACCATGGGAACAGGACATGTTCTCTTCATGGAGAAGGAAGATAAGAGACTAGAAAAGTGGCAAGGTCAACATACTGGCTCATACTTCTTTTGAATCTAACCTCACAGGTTATAAGAGTTTAATAAATGTATGTAAAAGAAAAAAGAAAGGTGGCAGGGAGGGAGGGTGAGCCAACATGATCAGAGCGCCTTGCATGTATGCATAGCCATGTCACAGAGAATCCCATTAGTTTGTACAATTTATGCTAATAACTGTAATAAAAATGCAGAGGAAAGAAAACCAGTTCTTGAGAGTTCCTGGAAGGAAGGGAGGCTGTGATGGCCTTTTGTGAGTCACTGAATGCTGCAGTTTTAGCACTTCAAAGGCCAGCTCTACTTGTAGCTCTTACCTCATCTCTCTAAGATCATCCTGAGTGAGGCAATCCAGAAGCAGAAAGACACACGTTACATACTCACTCATAAGCAGATATTAGCTGTAAAACCTAAGATAAACAAATTAAAATCTACAGACCTAAAGAAGCTAAACAAACAAGAAAGACCCTAGGGAAGATGCTTAATTCTCACTCAGAAGGACAAATAAGATAAACACTGGAAGAGGTAGAAGAGAGGGAACAGGGTGGGAGCCTACCACAGATGTCCTCTGAAAGACTCCACCCATCAGGAGATGGAAGCAGATGCAGAGCCTCACAGCCAAACTTTGGGCAGAGCACAGGGAGTCTTATGGAAGAAAAGGAAGATATAATGACCTGGAGGGGACAGGAGCTCTACAAAGAGACCAACAAAGCCAAAAACATCTGGGCCTGGGGTGGTCTGCAGAAACTGATGTGCCAACCAAGGACCGTGCATGGAGAGGACCTAGACTCCCTGCTCATATGTAGCCCATAGGCAGCTCAGTCTCCATGTGGGTTCCCTAGTAAGGGGAGCTAGGGTAGTTTCTGGCATGAGCTCGGGGTCACATGCTCTTTGATCACTTCTCCCTGCCCAGGTGACCTTGCCAGCCCACAGAGGAAGAGAACCCAGGCAATCCTGATGAGACCTGATAGGCTAGAGCCAGATAGTAGGAGATGAGGACTCCCCCTTTCAGTGGACTAGGGTTGGGGGCTAGGGAATAAGAGAGAGAGGCAGGGTAGGGCTGGGAGGAGATGAGGGAGGAGGATACAACTGGGATACAAAGTGAATACATTGTAAAAAATAACAATAACAACAGCAGCAATGATGATGATGATGATGATGATGATAAAGACTTGCCACTCCCTTCTGCCTTTGTGGCTTGTTCAGGTACCCAGAGTTGTGCTGAGCAGTACCTTGCTCATGAAGCCCGTGCATGCGGCAGCAATCATAGCATCAAGGAGAGCCAGGGTGACACTCAGTTTCTAGGGGTCATTAATGCAAATGATTGCCTGATGTTAGCTACTAAGCATTTCATCGGCAAAGTGTTACTTGGGATGTAAAGAGTAGGGACAGAAAAAATGAATTAAATTCTGATTATTTTGAAGTAATTATCTTTATTTCTACACAGGGAAAAATGCAGTGGCATTTCCAAGCTCCGACTGACATTTCAGAAAGCTGGGATTCCTTGGACCACCGCTAAAGAAATTTTAGCTCAAAGAAGGGGAGGAGGATGCAGGTAATATGAGGAGGAAGAAAAATAATGTAGCAGGAAGTGTTAAATGGAGTGAGGTGGGACAGGGGAGAGGAGAGAGTGTGGGAGGAATAAGCAACACTAGAGACCATTAAAAAAAAACTACATTTTCAAGTTCCATTACTATAGACACTTCCTAAAATATATACATACATACATGGTGTAGAGGCAATGCCTTTCCCAGATACCATTGGTTATCAAATAAAGAAACCCGTGCCAACTAGGGGCTGCCTCCTTTGTGTTATTGGTCAGTGAGGTCCCCTAGGTTTTCCCCAACATTACAAGCTGCTTCCCTCGTTCTCGGTTACCCTCCAGAACTTGAGAGAGACTCCACATACTTGAATCATAGGACACGAATATATACATCACGCCGATACTTCTCTGGAAACTTCATCCCTACTGGCTAGCTGTCATGGTATCTGAAGGTGATTTGCAAACTCTTGGGAGAGGAAATCTGTGAACCATACCAACTACAATAACAATTGGCCTGGTAAGATACATCCACTTGTTCAATAGTGACAAGAAAGTGGAAGTAACCAACCACCTTCTGATTTTATTTATGGTTCTCTACACAAGTACACATTTACATTCTTGGTACTGTTAACTCTGTGAAGAACTCATTGTCTGGATGCATCATGGGCCTGAGGGGAGTGCTTGGCCCTAAGTGGAACATTTGGGTCACTGAGGCTTAGAAATCACTATGATTGAGTGGGTGGAAAGATTGCAACGGTTAGAGGTAGGAGGTGATTGCAGCTTTCTGAATATGACGACGCTGTGGCACCATGCAGTCACAGCAGCTGTGACTGCATGTGCAAGACCAACCCAGCCAAATCCCAGCACGGACTAGGGAGGGACTCATGAGGTCTCACTCAGAGCTGAGGAGCTATTGGCATTTGATGGCTTCTAGGGAGAAGAAGTCAGATTTCTTCAGGAATGTGGTTCCTGAGAGACTGCCTCTGCTCCAGAAGATTGTTTACCATGAAGAGCTTACAGGTAGTACTGAGTGGACACAGTGGGTCTAGACAGAGAGAGCCTGAGGTTGGGAGAGAAGAATGGCTGGGGATATGGTGGCGTAGCCGAAGGAAGGAGATGAGAGGAGGAGTTCATCAAAAGACACATACATGTATGAAATTCTCAAACAAAATATAAAATTAATAGAAACTGCAGCTGTACCATAGAAATTACAAAGTAATTTATTTTTAGAGAGTCTTGTGTAGCTCTAGGTGGCCTCCAACTTGATATGTAGCTAAGGATGACCTTGAACTCCTAAATCTACCTCTCCAGTGCTGGTATTATAGGCATGAACCACCTGCCTGGATTAAAGTTATTTTCAAGGATTCACGTATGTGACATCATGTGCGGTTTGTCTTTTTATGCCTGGAATATTTCACTTAACATTATAATCCATGTTGCCTCAGGTGGCAGGAGTTAATTATTTTTATGGCTCTATGGTGTTAATTTTATGTATGTATACACAGAGAGAGCCTAGATGCTCTTTCTCGCATGCACCTACACACACACACACACACACACACAGAGAGAGAGAGAGAGAGAGAGAGAGAGAGAGAGAGAGAGAGAGAAAGAGATTTTTTTTACGTAATCATTTGCTGATGTTTAGCATTTAGGTTGAGTCCTTAGGTTGAATTGCTTTTACTTTGCCGTAACAATAAACATACGGTGCAGAATCTAAAATTTCTCACCTCACAGAAGTGGGGAGTAGAGGGAAGACACTGGTGAGAACAAAGTCTTGGCTGGACAGAAGGAATGTGCCCAGCTGTGCTGCTCAGAGGGGTGATTATAGCCAGCAATGCTGTATCCATACATTAAAAGACAGTGAGAGAAAAAGAGTTTGAAGGTTGTTATGGCAAACAGATGAATGCTTGAGCTGAAGGGATAGCCTGAGCTTGCTGAGGCAATCATCCCACCGTGAACACCCTTGCTGAGATGTCATGCTGTGTCACATAAATATGCACTAATTGTACGTTATCTGTCCAGTAACGTTTTCATAAAAATACATCAGTGGCATCACAGAGCAAGCATCTCTTCTTCAAAGAAGCTTGTCCTTGGTGTCTGTTTGGCCAATCCAATTTGTTCTGAAAAATGTATAATATTTCCTTTTAATAACAAGTCCCTCCCATATTAATGAAAAGGAGGAAATTTTGTAAATGTAAGAGGGACTTTCCAATTTTTCATAAATCCAAATATATAACATTTTCTCCCAGCTCCTATTTCTGGACAAAATTTTAGGTGAAGAGTCCAGTAATGTTCAGGGGTGTAGTTTTATCTTTTGATCTGCCTCTAGGAACATCAAAAATGAAGTGGCTAAAGTGAGGCTCTAGGACTCTTTAAAGAGGCAGACTGTCCTTGAGACAGTAACTCATAGTGGTCACACCACCATCCAAGGAAAGCGCCTTCTGTCTTTCATCCTATCTGTGTGCCAGTCTGCTATATGATATGCCCATCTAAGAAACAAACACCTAGCATTCAGTCAAGTATTCTAAAGTTACTATCAGTGGTTAGCGGGTGGACGGACGAAGCAATGAATCAGAAACACAGGGCTTAGGCCACGTGAGGACTAGCCAATACTGTTTGGTTACCAAGCTCCAGATGATCTAACCAATTCACCAACTTCTTGATCCAGAATTAGGGTTTGCATTAAGAGCCAGCACAAGGACCTAACAATTGATGGGTGCACTTGATAGGATTAGATGCAGGTTGATCTGCATTTGATTTTCTCTGAAAAGCCACATATAAAGCTTTGCCTCATCCTAAAATAAATGGTGTTTCAGAATTAGCAAGTGTGATGTTTCTGGAGCAGCCAGCATGGAGCCCTTTTAACTAGGTAACATTCTGATGGTTTTCTTCTCTGTGTTTCCATAGGACTGGTGTTCATCATTGCCAATCTCTGCAGTCTTGGTACCAACTCCCACTTCTTTCCCGACATTTACCTGCATCCTAGTCTCCTCCTGGGCTCTGGGCCTCTGTCTCTGCCTTGCCTTATCTAGCATTATCAAGTTTCCTAAGTCTGCAGAGTAGGCCACTTATGTCGATGTTGATAGAGAGAAGAAGGTCTCAAGCTTCCTACCTTTGTTCTTTTATGCTATTCTCCAGCACTGACACAGTCATCATGATCTGGTTACCATTTGGGGAAGACTTTTGCTCATCCCCGGATGCTCCTAATGCTAAAGTGAATCACCCTGGATCTTAGTGGATCTGTCTAGGAAGCAGACTCCAGGAGGAGAGGACTGGTCTATAAGTTACATTTATCAGATTTAACTCACTCAACACTGAAAACTGTGTTTGGTAAAAGGTGAATATTGACAAAAAAATTTGTCAAATTAATCTGCAAGATGATATGATAGTATACATGAGTGACCCCAAAAACTCTACCAGGGAACTCCTACAGCTGATAAACACCTTCAGCAAAGTGGCCGGATACAAAATTAACTCAAAAAAATCAGTAGCACTCCTGTATACAAAAGACAAAAAGGCTGAGAAAGAAATTAGAGAAACAACACCATTCACAATAGCCACAAATGACATAAAGTACCTTGGTATAACCCTAACCAAGCAAGTCAAAGACTTGTATGAAAAAAATTTCAAGTCTCTGAAGAAAGAATTAGAGGAAGATATGAGAAGATGGAAAGATCTCCCATGCTCATGGCTTGGCAGGATTAACATAGTAAAAATGGCCATCTTACCAAAAGCAATCTACAGATTTAATGCAATTCCCATCAAATTACCAACACAATTCTGTACAGACCTGGAAAGAAAAATTCTCAACTTCGTATGGAATAACAAGAAACCGAGAATTGCTAAAACAATCCTCTACAATAAAAGATCTTCTGGAGGTATCTCCATCCCTGATCTTAAGCTGTACTATAGAGCAACAGTTATAAAAACTGCATGGTACTGGCATAGAAACAGAATGGTGGATCAATGGAACCGAACAGAAGACCCAGAAATAAACCCACACACTTATGGACACCTGATTTTTGACAAAGATGCCAAAACTATACAATGGAAAAAAGATAGCATCTTCAACAAATGGTGCTGGTCCAACTGGATGTCCACATGTAGAAAAATGCAAATAGATCCATACTTATCACCCTGCACAAAACTGAAGTCCAAGTGGATCAAAGACCTCAACATAAAACCAGACACATTAAATGGGCTAGAAAAAAAAGTGCGGAATACCCTAGAACTCATTGGTACAGGAGACAACTTCTTGAACAGAACACCAACAGCACAGGCTCTAAGAGCAACAATCAATAAATGGGACCTCATGAAGCTGAAAAGCTTCTGTAAAGCAAAGGACACCGTCATCAAAACAAAACGACTGCCTACAGATTGGGAAAGAATCATCACCAACCCTTTATCTGACAGAGGGCTAATATCCAGTATATATAAAGAACTAAAGAAGCTGAAAAGCAGTAAACCAAGTAATCCAATTAAAAAATGGGGAACAGAGATAAAGAGAGAATTCTCTGTAGAGGAATATAGAATGCCAGAGAAGCACTTAAAGAAACGCTCAACCTCATTAGCCATTAGGGAAATGCAAATCAAAATGACCCTGAGATTTTACCTTACACCCATCAGAATGGCCAAGATCAAAAACTCAAGGGACAACACATGCTGGAGAGGTTGTGGAGAAAGGGGAACCCTTCTCCACTGCTGGTGGGAATGTAAACTTGTACAACCACTCTGGAAATCAATCTGGCACTTTCTCAGACAACTAGGAATAGCGCTTCCTCAAGATCCAGCCATACCACTCCTAGGCATATACCCAAAAGAGGCTCAAGTACACAAAAAGGACATTTGCTCAACCATGTTTGTAGCTGCTTTATTTGTAATAGCCAGAAGCTGAAAACAGCCCAGATGCCCCTCAATTGAAGAATGGATGCAGAAACTGTGATACATCTATACAATGGAGTATTACTCAGCAATGAAAAAATAAGGAAATCATGAAATTTGCAGGTAAATGGTGGGACCTGGAAAGGATCATCCTGAGTGAGTTGTCCCAGAAGCAAAAAGACACGCATGGTATATACTCACTCATATAAACATACAACATAGAATAAACCCACTAAAATCTGTACATCTAAACAAACTAAGCAAAAGAGAGGACCCTAACTAAAATGTTCAATCCCCATCCTGAAAGGCAAAGAGGATGGACATCAGAAGAAAAAGAAAATAGGAAACAACCACAGAACCTGCTACAGAGGGCCTCTGAAAGCCAGAAGAAAACAGGAAACAACCTTAGAACCTGCCACAGAGGGTCTCTGAAAGCCTCTGCAGTATAGACTGTCAAAGCAGATGCTGAGCCTGATGGCCAACTGATGGGCAGAGTGAATGGAATTTTATGTAAGAAGTAGGAAATAGTAAGAGCTGGAGGGGACGGGAACTCCACAGGGAGAGCAACAGAACAAGATAATTTGAACACAGGGAACTTCCCAGAGACTCATACTCCAACCAAATACCAGGCATGGAGATAACCTAGAACCCTGGCACAGATGTAGCCCATGGCAGTTTAGTGTCCAAGTGGGTTACATAGTAATGGGAAGAGAGACTGCCTCTGACATATCTGATTGGCCTGCTCGTTGATCACCTCCCCCTGAGGGGGGAGCAGCCTTACCAAGCCACAGTAGAGGACAATGCAGCCACTTTTGATGAGAACTGATAGACTAAGATCAGAAAGGAGAGGAGAACCTCCCCTATCAGTGGACTTGGGGAGTGGCATGCATGCAGAAAGGGGAGGGAAGGTGGGATCGGGAGGGGAGGAAGGAGGGGCTTATGGGGGGATACAAAATGAATAAAGTGTAATTAGTAAAAAATTAAAAAAAAGAATTCAGCAATGAGTGAGTAGGGGAGTGGGGAAGATCTGGGAGAATTTGGGGAAAGGGGAGATATGACTAAAATATACCCTATGAAAATCTTCCAATTCAATGTTTTTAAAAATATGTGCTGATGAAAATATTTAAAATGAAAATATCTAATATTTATTATCAGATTTACAATATTAAGTAAGTACACACAACAAATATGATATGGAAATCAGTCCAATAAAATGCTGGTAATACAACATTGGCCATTTTAACTTTTCAAAATGTATTGTAAATATCATATAGAAAACATTTGAACTAAAGTATCAATAATAAACTACTACTGCAATATTAAAAAAATTAATCTGCAAAAATAATTTTTGATGGTATAGATGCAAATTTGTTCTTTTTTTGAAGACAAGGAGCATTTTGTATCTTGTTTCTTCTTGAGATTATTTGGAGGTTAAGCTTTCCCAAAAGGTGAGTGGAAGCAATTTCTATGTTCATGGACATGGGTCTCCGAGTGTGTGTGAGCATACACATTTGCACCATCTATGTACATTTAAAACACGATGTGTGAATACAGGGTATGACTTTGGGCACATCTCCTTACCTTTCTGTAATAGTTGTAAATGTGCATAGGAATATGCATGTCTTTAAACTCAAAGCTGTGCATGACCTCATGTACATGGATATGCAAATTTTCTCAACTAATATATGTTCGCAAATGAGTACATACATGTCCATGCATTTGTATGTGCCTAGTCACACATTCTCTTTTGTAGCTATCTACTATGACAAGGTCGGAAACATTCTCAATCTTTATGTTGCCTAATATAATTCATATCAAATAGGGTAAAGCTATCAGATAGCAACCAGAGCTTTCTTCCTTGAATCCATTTTTCCAGGCTTTCCTGGATTCGGTGAGAACACAATAAATTCTGAAGACTTTTTTGGGTGGTAGAAGGGCCTTCTGAGTTTTAATTTCCTGGAATAGATCAGTGAAGTACTCTGGGATTTCTCCAGAGAAAGAGGCTACAAATGTTGACTGTACATCCAAAGTAACCTCCTGCTATTGAAGCCCAAACACTGAGAATGGTTCTAGCATCAGACTGCCTGCTTCTTGTCCCATGTTTTAGGGCAGTGCCCCAGCTTGTGCAGTTCTAATTGGATTTAAGACTCATTCAACAAGATGGAAATCATGCCTGGTACTAGAGACATAGTCAACTGGGGCTAGGGAGGTCATGGATCTCAGAGGGAGAACCTTCTTCTGCTACTTTATTAAACGGTATCATTCCTAACTGAGTTACAGATATTTATCCTTACCCTAGCAGAAAAGTGCAGTTCTCATCTCTCATTAATGACACTTCTATTTTCAACAAGCATGGATTATTCCAGAAACCTACAACCTGTATAAATGAAGAGAACAAGTGATTGTAGGGCTCCTAGCCAAAGGAATGTGTCTATACGACTCCTGCACCTAATGTTCAGGGAACATCACAGAAGAGCGGGTAGAAAGATTGCAAGAGCAAGACGAAGAACCGTAGGCAACTAAGGGATGATGAGAGCTGGAGAAATAATCTTCCCCAGGAATTGTTTATCCAATACCCAACAGTGTGTGTGTGTGTGTGTGTATGTGTGTGTGTTTAACAATAATAATTAAAGAAAAAAAGGTCGTATATTGGAGAGGAGGCAGAGAGTACATGGGAGAGTTGGAGGAAGAAAAGAGAAGGAAGTGATATAATTTTAATTTTTAAAAAGTTTAAATAATAAGGACAATATTTTAAAGAAAGCACTTTCTCCCTTAAGACATTTCTCCTGAGTGTTTTGCCACAGTAGTGGAAAAAAAAAAAAACCTGACCAATATTTCTACTTTACATATTTAGAGGGAAGTAAATGCCACACAGAGTACCTAGAATACAGTTCATCATTATATGGACTTGAATCCCGGAAACTTTTTCCTAATGGATACGAGTTCCTGTGTCACAGGTGTGTCTAAAGTCATCTAGCTACTACTATTGGCATTTCCATCGCTTTCAATGCCTGACAACTCAGAGCAGAGATTCTCTTTACTATTTTTCAGATGAGGAAATAGTGGGATTATTAACTTACTGAACAGGTTGGTCATTGTCAGATGGTGGATTTGTGCCTGACACCTGCTATTCTCATCCCATGGCAATGCTTGGTGTCATGTCCAGGCTGAGCATAGAGCAAGCCACTGGCCGTACTGTATCGTGATTGTTTCATCAGAGATGGGTTTATCTTTAGCATGGAGAGAATGTTTAGCAAGCTTTTTTTTTTTTTTTATGAGAAAGACCACTGTAAACCACTGTCAGCTTTGTTTGCTTCAGTCTTCTCCGAAGAGAACCTTCTTGGGGCTGGGAAGCAAGTCATCTTGAAGAGGCAAAGGCACCATTCTGCATGTGTCAAGAACACTTTCTTAGAGAGGTCCAAGGGCCAGAGATGAGATAGTGAGTATTATCTGGCCAAATGAATGTCAATCTCACTTTTGAATTTGAGTTGCATTTCTAACCATGTGACCATGGATAGATCCCTCACTTCTCTCTGAGTCCAGTTTCCTCATCTGTGGAATGCCCCCTTTCTCTCTTCTATTTCTTTCTCAAGTGCTTTATTATTGTGAGGCCTGAAGTAGGTAATTGATGTAAGTGCCCTACCCAAGTGCTCAAGGCGGAGATTAGCATTGGATTCTTGATATTAGTTAGGGAATCTCTAAGGAAGGTTTAGATAATTTTTCATCTTTCTGGCCTAGAGAAAGTGTAGCCCCGGGAGCTAAAAATCCTTCACATCTGAAATTTGAGCTATTTCTGGTAGTCTCTAAGGCACCAGAAAAGGGAAAAATTTTAAATTACTTCTACAAATGGGAAGGTTTAAGAAAGACAGTTCATGCCAGCTGACTTCTAACATGCTCGCTCATTCCTCATACATTTCCTTCCACTAATGTCCAGGCACTCAGTGTTTTCATCCTTCCTGAGTGGACAGTGTAGCTTGAGGTCACACCATCAAGGCTGCCCCTCTGACACCTGAGTTTCTGGTCCATTATGTATTCTTCTTTATTGCTCTCAACAATGTCATCTGGAGTTGCCAAATATTCTGGTGTCCAATCACTTCCAGGAGTAATTTCACCTCCGTTGGATTCAGCCTTAAAGATGGCAGCATAGACTAGTTCTGATCTTAAATGAGTATAGGCTGGTAGGTGGACTTTTTGGTACCCTTTTTAGTCACATTTATGCATAATTCAGATGTCTTCTTTGGCATAGAGCTTAATCGTTGTGTCCAAGTGACAATAAAAGGCTCTTGTGCTTTTCTGAGAACGCCACCATGTTTTCTTTCCTCCTCTTTTTCTTCCCCTAGTCCTCTTCTCTTCTTTCCTTTCCACTCCTTTTGCCTTCTTTCCTTCTTTCTTCAGACATACACTGTACAGTCATGTCATGTGAAGACTATGGCTTTATATTTCAGGTACATCTACTCATGGTTTCATCTATGCATGATTTCACTAAGGACAGACACAAGAAAATATATTTGTCATTTCCTGCCACACAACATTGTCTAATAAGCTGCTTTACAGTCATTCATTGGCCTGTAAATAGTCAATACATTATTGACTTAGAACAAACACTCTTCTCCTGCTGAGCTCTGTGAGAATACTCTAAGTTTCAAAGTACAATTTATATACACTTTTTTTTTCTTGCCCATACAGTTAACAATACATACAAGTCCATTGCCAAAATTACGGTAATAAAGATTTATCTTGATTTTTTTTTCCTGAGAGTTTATAGTTCTAACTCTTCTACTAGACAGCCAGACAGGAATAAGAAGTTCGTGCGTGCTCTCTCACAAAAGAACGACTGTAAAGATAACTGCATGCTATATCTTCAACAAGCTAGAAGAGAAGAATTTGAGTGCTTTCATCATAAAGAAATGATTCATGTTTGGGGAGATGAATATATTTAAAGTATATGTAATGCGTGTGTGTGAAAACATGACATGATACCCTTTAATGATATAATTTCATATATCCATTAAAAATAAAGATAAATTTTTAATAATGGTGATTTCTGTAAGAGAATTTGAAGACTGCCAAATGCTGCGTAAGCATCAGCAGCAATTTTAGCCCCAAATCACTTATGATTTCCATTTTCTGTCTCTGTAACTGTGCTCTCACACTCAGGGAATGTCCCATAAAGTCTCTTACCCAGAGTTGAAAGCCTAAGCTGTGGCTTCTCACTGGCTTCCAGGGCCTCAGTTCTCTAGTAAATCTTCCTTATGTTCATTCAACATCTTTTCAGCGGATGCAAGAACTGCAGCAAGCTGAATGAGAAGCTGGAGTCCACACTCAGGGCAGCTTCATTAGGAATCCTGAATCCTTCCACTCATTTCCCAACTATTTGTTGCACACTTGCTTGGTGTCAACCCTTGTTCTAGTTGCTGGATGGGACCGGTGTTCTGGCGCATAGCAAAAGACTACAGATAGAGCAGAAAATGTATCTAGAAGCAAACTCCAGACTGTGGGAGGTGCTCAGGTGTGGAAGTGAGATGGAGCGATCTATAGGCTACTTCAGAAGGAGTGGCTGAAGAAAGTAAACGCAGAGAGGTGATGCAGAGGGAGATTCGGAGGACCACAAGGACTCAGGCGTGGAAAGGTCAGTAAAGAGTTATGCCGCCATAGGAGCGTGTAGAGCAAAGTCCCATGGAACTCCTTCCTTCTTCCCTTATGCCTCTGTGAACTCTGCGTTCTAGTGCATGTAACAGACAAGAAACAGGTAAATAATAGGCAAGGCTACAGTCGCTGCAGTAGAGGTTATGAAGCAAACAAATGGAAGGATGTGAGGAGTACGGAGAGCCCCCTTACACACAGCCATTGTAAAGCTCTTAAAGGAGGTAAGCATTTGTGATTTGAATGTAACATGGACCCAGAATTACAGGGACACTTGCCCCCCCCCCCGCCCCCGGCTGGTGATGCTGTTTGGGAAGGTCTTGGAACCTTTAGGTAGGAGGAGCTCTGCTGGAGGAAGTGTTTCACTGGGGGGAGGACCTTGACTGAAGCCTTAGAGCCGATTCACCCTGTGCTTCCTGCCTGTGGACTCAGTGAGACCAGCTGTCTGCTGCTCCTGCCACTATGCCTTCCTTACCTACTTCCATATCTTCCCTGCTGTAGTAGGCTGAGCCCATAAACTCCACACCCGAATAGCCTTCTCCTCCTTAAATTGAACTGGTCAGGTATTTTTTTCAAAGGAACCAGAGGAGTAACCAATTCAGCCTAGTACTATGGACCCTACACCCAGAGTATTAGGCCATATTCCAAGTACTTCTGCCTGGCAGTCTGAAGGTGATACACATACCTATGGCCCATGCCTCAGTCTAAGAGCAGCTCCCAGAGAAGAACATGGAGGAGGGCTGGGAACACTTCAGATATGTTAAGCAAGCATTGTATGCTCCCAGCAGCCTGCGAGGCAGCACCATTGCTATTGATTGCTGGACCGCAGCACGTTCTGATGGGCCTATTTCTCCAGCCAGCAGCCTACTCAGTAGGAGATGAGGGCTGCTCTATTGGATGTCTAGCTTCCAACCCTGGGGGCCTGTGTGTTTGATTCAATCAGCAACAGTTTCTGAGAGTGCTGACTGTGTTCCTTCTGGCACCTTCTTTCTTGGGTTTCTGGCTCTAGCTGGCTTCCTGCTTTTCCTTTTTATTTCCCACAGACCCTGGAGCCTGTGATTGATCCTTTTCCCTAAAGATGCCTACTCTCCTGAGTTTACCATTTTTAGATAGTTTGAATCCACCAACTTCCTCTTCATAGCCTAGACCATGGTCCTGTCCTGGTAGTTTCTCCTTGCTTGAGTTTCTCTCATTCTGAGGTCAAAGAGTCTGTTTCAAAAGTATCCTGGTTTCTGCCTATGATCCCTATAATCACCCTCTGGCTCTTTTCCCATAAGTAATTAATTAATTAATCAATCAATTAGTTTATTTATTTATTTTCTTTGCTGAAGTTCACTGGGGGAGATTATACCATCAATGAGAAATAAACTCATAATGCGAGACTTTAGCAGCGTTTCCAGATTCTTACAAACTTTCCAGTTGTCGCGCATGGCTGTTCACTCCCTCCCTGAGACACAGGAGTACTGTTGGAATCAGACTTACTTTATAATTGCTGTGAATCTGAATAAGCCCTCCAAGGCTATTTGAAGCTATACCTCCTCATAACAGCCGGAGTCCTCTTGACTCAGCTGGGGGTAGGACTATTTTCTGTGCTTTAATGGAAGATGAATTATTATTAGAAACATTTGGATTTAAATTCACATTTAAATTATGCTCTTTAAAAGTTCCACAAAGCAGGTGGCCTTTCCACATCTCTGAAATCCTTCTCTGTAGAAAGGCAACATCACTCATCTTGCAAGAGTTGCTGAAAAACTCTGATTAATGAAGAAATGTGGGTTGTGGAGAAGTCTAGGACACCCCATGATCCTACTTCAAAAGTGTCTTCCTCTGGGAGTCACTGTCATCCCTGACTTCCCTGGCTTGGACTGGAAGAATCTGTTGATTGTAGCATAGCGACCGGAAGCATCTAGGATTCGTCTCCATAATGTAGAATGGGAATGAAGAATTCTAGACTTCAAACCAAATTCTCAGTCTTGGGATGTTATTTGCAGATGGCTGTACCTGAATCCTACCCGCCGTCAGTTATTCTTCCATGTACTAAGCTCAGCGTATAACTGATGCACCATGGAACATAAGCATCCCTTCAAAGCCTCGTGCATTAGAGGCTTGGTGCCCACCTGCTGACACTATGGGAGCTTGTAGGATTATTAAGAAGTAGGGCCCAGGGAAGGAATAGAAGTAACTGGAGATGTGAGCTTAAAGGAGAAAAGGAGAGCTCAGTACCACCCTACCCCACCACAATTCCTACTGTTTGTCATGAGGTGGTTGGCTTTTCTTCACCACATAGTTCCCACCAGGCTGTTCTGCTGCATAGAAAACAATGGACCTAGCTGACCACAGACTGATGTTCCTAGAACCAAGAGCCAAAACAGTTCTTTCCCCTTTTAAGGGGTTTATTTCAGGTACTTGGCCCAATGCACAGTAGATTAACACATCAGTACCCCTCCTGAGCCAGTGTTTTTAATGTGCCTGCATATTTCATTTGTCGGCTATCACAGCACCTAGAGCGGGAGGTACACAAGAGTATGAGTTGGGTTTCAACCCTGTGATTCTCCTGGAAAATATGGCGTACTGTTACTGTGCTTTTCAGATTGAGGTGAGACTGGGAGCCGTGGACATCTGCATTTTCGTCAGTCTGACTTTTCTAAAATATTCTGTTCATTGAACCAAGTCTTTGACAGCCTTGCCTTCTTCACCTAGATCCACATTTCTAGTGAGTCTGTGGTCCTGTTTTAACCTTCAATTCATGCAACTGGGACTCCAGACTCTACCCAGGCCTTCCACTGTCATTTCCTTAAGGCCTTGGTTACTGAATCCTGAACCCTCACACTGGAGTCTCACAGCAGCAAGGGTGACCAGGTGGAATGTTCCAGATGCTCCCCTGAGTTGTCTTTGCTCTATCTTCGTTGCATCTCAACCATGGTCAAAGGTCACATTCGCTTCTGCCTAGGATATATAATAGTTAACTGCCTTGATAGATCAGCTTTAGGAGAAATCTCAGGTTTTCTTCTTGCTTCTGCTTCATTTTCATCACCATCATCACCACCAGTGTTGTCACCAACATTATCATCATCACCAGCACTGTCACCAATATAATCACCACCATCATTAATATCATCATCATTGCCATCACTACCGTCATCATCAATATCATCATTTATCAAACAGAGATTAAGAACTCATTTTCTTGTCCATCTTTGAGTCTTGTTTCCTCACTGGCCTCACAACAAGGGCCCACAAGGCCCCACAACAAGGGCCTCTATGACTTTTACTTTCTCATTGACCAAATGGAAAATTGAATAATTTTATAAGATTCTTATAAAAATCTAACAGAAAGCACAACTCAGCAATGACACTGTATATATAATGGACACCTAATCAGTGTTCTTGATATTAATATCATCACCCGTACTACTTCATTTTATTACATAACACATAGTGATGTGTTCTTACTTGAACTTGGTTGAACTATTTCCATCCAATAACTCATCAAGATATAGACAGTGCTTGCCCTGTGGTAAACATTATTCTAGACTGTAGAGCGACGTGTTCTGTTGTCTCATAATGAATACAAGGGACAAAGCTTCCTTCCCACTGAACGTTAGTTATCTCAAGAGAAGGAGGGATAATTAACAACTCAAAACAATAGTTTTATTTCTAAAAATAATTACGCCATTTTGCATGTTAATGTGAATGGATATAGAAAAGATGGAGAAATAGGCCAGCCATTGTCTGGAATACTCCTCACACTTTCTCTCATCCTACCAAATCATGAGGCAGATCTTCTCAACAGCTCTTATAGCCAGCCTGGTCAAATTACCTTCTTAGATCTATCCCCACTAGTCACCTGTGTTAGCTCCTTCTGTTGCTCAGGATTTCCTCTCGGTTCCAGAAGTCCTCTGAGTGGCTTCAGAAGGAACAGCTGAGTATCTGCTGAGTGTCATGCTTTCCTCAGAGCATAAAAATATACAAGGCTAGATTATCTCCCTCAGTGGGAACAGCATGTCTCCTCAGTGAAGGGCAATTTTCAGCTAAGTGCATCTTATTTAAGACTCTAAGAATGGCAGTTTAAGCAAATGCAGGGGGAGAGAAATGTATATGAAAACTATCCTTTGAGAGCCTGTGGCTAAACACATCAACTGCTGAGGTACTGTTTCCAAGTAATGATAGCATAACCACAGCTTTCAGCAGAGGCAGCAGAAAGGGAGGGGCAGGGGCCCTGGAGTTTGATTTGCTCTCATTGATTTTCTTTATAGATCAGTTTGATACGAGATGTTATAAGGTTAATTTTGGATGATTAACTCCTCCATATCGGGATATTTGATTTAGTTCTCTTTCAGACACTTTCTCCTCATTGATTTTCAATATTGCACTTTCTCAGATGGAGGCAAACAGCTTCGGCAAGGACTTTAGAGTGGAGCTTCTTCCTGGCTACCCAGTGTCCCACCCAAGCAGCCTCTCTGGATAGAGACGACAATGTGTAGCTAGCCGTGGGGAAGTCCTGCGCTCTGCCTGTCCAGGCAGGTTGGCTGTGCTCACTTCAACAGACCTTGGCAGTAAGGAGCAAGAACAAATTTTTCACAGTTTGTGGAATCTGGGTTGCAATGCAAGTCTTGCCACATGGTGGTTGCCCTTGGCATTTTATGTGTCCAGTATGATGCTGGGTTCCACATCAGTTAGTATAGGAGTGTTTTCTCCTTTGGGCCCAGCATCCAGCATCTCCTCTATGGTACTAGAATCATGGTTATCTTTGAGCCCTCCAACCCACTGATCCTCACATCTTTTTCTTTATACATTCCAGATCTCCCAACCTCTCTCTTCCCTCGCACTGTCTCTTACTCAAGACCAGAAGTCTTGGCCCCATCAGCAATCTTCTTTTTCCCACTAGATCATAAACTTCATCATGGAGTGACAGTATCTATCTTGGCCAACATTGCTGGACATGGTGTCTGAAACACTGCAGACTCACTCTGGACATTTTTGAAAGAATAATGAAGATCAGTGACCAATTCTAGGATGTTAGGAAATTATATGAGAGGAGAGATACTTGAATTCTCATGCTGTGCTTCACGATTCTGATGGCGGACTGGCCCGACTTCTTGTCTCTTACCAGATGCTTGTCTCACCTAAGAGTGAATACTGGATACTCTCTGTCCTGGTACTTTGCTAAGGATCCTGCCTTTTACCCTACATCCTTTCTACCATGCCAAGCTAGGATGAGCAAATTGGAAACTTCAAGTGCTCTTTCAACCTTCTAAACACCCTAGAGCTTCAGTTAGTCAAGCAATTTCAGTAACTTCTACTAACTGATCAGTATGTGCAGATACTCTAAGTGTTTTTTTTCTTGCCACAATTTTTGTACAAGCCTAAGAGTTATAATATATATTATCATCATCCCTATTTCATAGTTCAGGAATCCTAGGAGGCACATAATTTGCCAGATTGTGTCTGTCTAGCAGGTGTTGTGGGTGGAGCTACACACATTGCCTTCTATTCCATACTGTGTTGTGGTCAAGGTTGGGTATCATGCTCATCACCTCTCACTAATCAGTCTCTGGCCTTGATCCCCAAAGCTTTAAAAGAGCTCAGAATCCACACTGGAACCCTCAAACACCCTTTCAGGACCTATTTCCTCTTTGCTTAGTTCTGCTAGATACTTTAAAATGTCTCTCTATGGTCTGACATTGATCTGTAGGGAAATCATTGCATTTGGTTTCTGTTTTTATCAACAACTACATCTCTGGTGGCCATGGAGCTCTCTCTCTCTCTCTCTCTCTCTCTCTCTCTCTCTCTCTCTCTGTCTTCCTTATCTGACTTGACTATCCAAAGCCACCACTTGCTTTATATTCACCTACAACCTACACCTTAGAACTAGGACTTTTATGTTGACGCTGCTTCTTTGCCTCCTCCCAAAGCTCTGGGTTGATGCCCTCTTTCTCACCGGAGTCTCTAGCAGGAGCCAGAGACGCTGGATCTTAGGTTGAGAAGATGCTTATCACCTGCTTGCATGAGCAATGGACTTTTCATATGTGAGCTCTTTTCACATGGTCCCATTCCGCAAGGTGGAACAGACACAATTCTGCATTGAAGGTGAGCATGTAAAACAACTACATGTTTTCTATGTCAAAACTTGGGTTAAGTCGTTTCTTTTTAATTTACCATTAAGTCATTTTAATTTACCATTTCTGACTTAACTGCGCAGACTTCTACATTTCCAGGCCAGGCTTCTTCTCTATCTGACCCTTCAGACTCCAGCCAGCATTCTCTGGTCAGTTGTCTCATCTATTCTTCCTGTCCTCTGCCACACCCTCCTGTCTTAAAGGACATGATCAGAGGCCCTTTGTAGCTCTTCCTGGTTGAACTTGTAGAGTATTTCTATTCATCTGAAGGGAGAAGCCAGAAGTGACAATAACAAAGGTAAAAGGTGACTCTTTCTAAAGACTCAGAGGCTGGTGTCTTGTATTTTGCATTGGCCATTGGGTCACTCCCAAGTGAGTCATGGAGACCTTATGGGAGACTGGCTTTGGGGTCCCACACAATCCTTCCTTTTTCTCAGTGCCTCTCGCTTATAAACTATGGTTGGAGAACAACCCATTTCCCACTACTCAGCTTACCCATTACACGGCAAAAGTGTTTTGATGCTTGTCTAGTTTATCCTCCGTGCCTTGACCTAGCGGAGTTCTGGAGGACCACGTAAGAAGAGGAAATTACAAAACCACATAGTAAATAGTTAGCAATCAAATATGGCTTCACATAGGCTCCCCGTCCCCTTACTACAAATGCTTAGGCAAGTTAACTTACTAGATGTGAGGCTGGTCGTAGTAGTGGTAGTAACAGAGCCTGTGGTGGTAATTGGCAGAGGTAGTGGTAACGGGGATGGTGTTGCGGTAGTGGCCGTGATAGAATGGGGGTGGTAATTAGGGTGGTAGTAGGATGGTGGGGGGATGGTGGCAATGATGCTGTGACAGAGATGATGGGTCAATGGTCAATGATAGTAACTAACAACAATGATGGTGATGACAGTGGTAGCCATAGTAATGGTAGGATAAATGATATTGCTGGTAGAAATGGATGCTGCCGCCGTGGTATGGGCGGTTAGTAATGTTGAGTGGCTGTGCTGATATTGATAGTGTGGTAGTGGCATCAGGAATGGTGATGTGATGATAGTGGTGGCGACAATAGTAACGATGCTGATGTTGGAGTAACGGTGGTGGTAGCACTGGTGATGTTAGTGGTGGCTAACCGTGGTAGTGGTAGCGGTGGTGGTAGATGGTGATGGTGATGATGATGGCTGTAACAACGGTGATGGTGATATTGATGGTCATGGTGATGGTGGCATTGATGACGGTTCTGGTAGTGGTAGTAAGAGTGGAGGTAGAGAGTGAACACAGAAGGAATCAAAGGGCTCCCTAGACTTAGATATCTATAAGTCAGGGATGGAAGAATGGTGTTTTGTGAGAATTTCTTGGGAAAAAAAAGATTCCTGGAAAATTAAGACCTTTAAGAAAAATAAGAAGAAAACTTGAGACATAGAGTCTCAAAAGTCTTTCAAAAGTCTGAAGTGCCACCCTTAGGGTTCTGAAGCAAGCTGGGTACCTTGTGATTAGAAAAATGTCCTCTTAACATTGGGGTTAGTATAAGATTCTCAAAAATAGGCAGGGAAAAGTTAGACCTGCTTATTTACATGTTAGCGTGTACTGAGTCGTGAATATCATACAGAAATAAAATTCAATTGCACAGTCCACTTTAATCCTTTACAGCATGATTGACAAGTTTATGCAATAAATATATTCTGTCTTCATTAAAATGGTCTAACCTTTGCTTACACAATCAGGTTTCTATTTCTGGCACTTGGAATTATCTAAATACACGATTTCCCTTTTCTACAATTATTTCTGCTCTCTGAACTCCAAAAGTCCTTCCTTTTTATCTTTTCCCAAAGCCAAGATGTTCCACTTCTCAATGCCTGTTTGTGAATTCTGTATGGATGTTCTCACCCACCTGGCGGTCACGTGGGACTTTTTCCATCCTGGTGTATTCCTTGGGAGCATAGCTTAGCAAGCCAGCGCCCCTATCGTAGCCTTGGAGCAGGTGTGGATGTTTTAAAGTGCTATTCCTTCTGCGTGCTGCTCTGTGTGGAACCTTTGCTACATGGCGCTGTGTGACGGGAAGACACCCTTGTTTAAAGCCCTCAAAAGACTGATTCAGATGTGTGGCCCTGTAAGACTGAGTTCCAAAGCCCATAAAAGCTGGCGCCTTATTGTTCCTGACCTTACAAATCACACTGCCAACTCCACCCAGCCCCCTGCATTAGTGATTACTTGTGCTGAGCCAGGAGTGCTGGTGCCGGCCAAGGCAAAGCTTGTGAAATTGAGGTCACTTGGCTCCTAATCAGAGTTCAGACACCAGCTGCGAGCTGTGAAAATTTCCTTCCCAGAGCATCAACTTGGAGGAGGCCCAGAGTACAACGAAGACAGAAGTGAAGTTTGACATCCACACAGGTCCTGAAATGGAATGAAAATGGCTGGCATCCCAGAGAGAAGAGTCAGAGGTCCAGGGTAGAGAGCAGCAGGGACTGTAGCTGACAGACATCTCACTGCCTAAGGCCACAGCTCACATTGCTATGATAGTTACCTTCATGGAAATCTTTCACACTGTAATACAAGGTTTGGGGAGCATAGGGTTTCATTTGTATTCATCCCCTTGTAATGCACTAAGCAAAACTGTTGAAGGAGGCTTCTGTTGCATTGGCTGCATCACAGAGGAGAGGGGTAGGACTGTAATCAGATCCGAAACCCACTTGTCTGCATCACACACCTTCCTCCCGGAGCTCTACCCTCTTCTCAGAGCTTGTGGCTTTGCTGGCCTTGAGCTTCTCTTCTGCCTCTGAGAATGGATGCTTGCCTTAGACCAGGGCTCGCTCTCCCTGTAAGTCCTGCCTTAGGGAGCATCCTTACCCCACTTACAATGAAAATTAAGACACTAGGCAAAGAAACATATTCATCAGTTCAAAAGAGACTCGCTGATAAAGACATTTTCAACTCAAATACTACTCTTTGATGGATCCAATATCTGAGAGATTGTAAAGGGAAGGTAAAGAAGATCAAAGCACAGGGCACACATTCAGGAGAATGTCCAAATGACTTCTTTTTAAATGAATATATGCTAGCAAGTAGAACTTTAAGATGAAAATATTAGCTATTGGAGCCCTTTCGGCTTTGGGTTTTTAGATTAGGAAAGTTCATCCTGTACTCTGCCCATGGCACATAGCTTTTCTTTAGTGTTCATGCAGTGTGAAAGGATCAGATTTTTTTTTTCTTTCCTGCCATAGCCTTGGGTAGCTAGAAGGTTTTACTGTCTTTTCCACAGGCATACAGTTTTGGTCTTGTGTGTAAAGGAAAGCTGGCTCCGGGATGTGGGAAGGTTCTTTTCCCTCTCCTAGTGGTGTTGTAAGCTTTAGTTTACATGTTAGGAAGTCTATGGGTGGGTTCCATGCTTGTCTCCAGGATGATGACTACCAACTGGTACCAAGAATGAGCTACAGTGGCTTCCTCCAGCACTCCATCTCTATCCTTAACTCTTGGTGGTCCTGCAGACATCAGACAGTAGGGGGTCCTAGTAAGAGGTCATTGCAGGTCCACAGAAAACATCACATCTGGGTCACAGACTCTCCTTATATCTTGACAGCACTCAAGGATTCCTCACTCAGTCCCATCCTTAGTACATCTTGTTAAATATATTCAAATCTTCAACAAAGTTTTTAAAAGTAGAAATTAGGCTGAGATTGAAACTTAGTTAATAGAATGCTTGCCTAGCTTGACTGGGACTGATGTGGAATTTTTCACTTGAGATGTCATGCTGGTTCTTAAAAGGCTCTAGATTTTGTAGTCTTTATGCTTTGCAATAAATTTTAGGATTTTTTTTCCCATTTCTGTGAGGTATATCAGAATTCTGATGAGGAGTATATTGAATCTGTAGATCACTGTCAGTTTTATGACCATTTTTAGAGTGTTATTTCTGCTGATCTATGAATGTAGGCTGTCTTTCTATTTCCAACTGTTGTCTTCAGTTTCCATATTTATTGAAACACTATTCACAATGACCTAATGTCACCTTAGATACCTACCAACAGGTGAGTGAGTATAGGAAGGATGGTATATATGCAATGAGCTATTCTTTAACAATTAGCAAAGGCACATTATGCCATGTACAGGGAAATGGGCAGCTCTGATGATTGCCTTGTTAAACAAAACAAGCCAGCCTTAGAAACACAAGCATAAAATTTTCTCAAATACAAGAAATCTAAACTTTCAAAAAAGACTTGATTACTGAGGGAAAGGAGGTCATTATGAAGAGCTGAACTGAAAACGACTGCCCATATCCACTGAACCATCTCATTGACACATCACTGTCCTTTCTTAAGTCATGTTGCTTGCAGGAAAATGGTTCTGACTAGAGGTAGTAATAGGTAAATTAGAAAGACAATTATGTTTGGTTTTCTCTCATTTGTGATTCCTAGATTTTTGTAAAGTTGCATAAAATAATACATATACATATGACATGAAAATAGAGGTAAAGTTGTTCAAAGAACAAAAGGTATTAATGGGAAGAGTCAAAAGGGGGGGAGTGAAGGGTGGGAGCCAATGCTGGGTGCAAAATATATACTTGTATGAAATTATAAGAGCAGAGACAGATTTCTTTTGCTCATGAACATATCTACAGCATATATTTAAAATTCTCATCTAGGACATTCTATGTCTCAGCTTCCTCTGGAATGGTTTCTATAGATTCTCCGTGTTACTGTGCATGGATCATGCTCTCTGGTCTCCTTGGTTGTCTTGTATCTTAATTGTTTCCAAATGGAATTCGTAACCACACTGTGACAGCCAGGGAAGTCAGACTCTCTTTCCTCCCCAAGATTTCTTGTTACTTATTGCTGGTGTCTTTTTTTTTTTTAAACAAACTAATTCTGTAAATTCCATATTCTTTGTTATCGGTCACTGAGGACTCCCTCCCATTGATCTAATGGTCAGTTAATGAGTGAACAGATGTTTCCTCTGATGCATGAACTAAAAAGCCTTTGTATTTTCTTAGGGATCTGTACTGTTTTGGGGTGCATCTTCAGAACTCAACCAGGATGTATGCAACTCCACCTTACGCTTTCCTTGCTGATTTTGTATACCATTAGAGTCATGAGGAGACAGAAACACGGAACATTTTCAAGTTTTTGAATGAGTGCTTCCTGGTTCCAAGAACTGTACTGGGGCTTTTCAAATTCATTGAGACTTTCAGCCTTAACCAACAGTGATCCAATGGAAGGTTTATGGCAATCCCTCCTCTCTGCGGTACTTGTTCTTGATGGCCAACTTGATGGAATTTATAACACATAGGGGATACACTTATTGGTGTGTCCATGAGAGCATTTCCAGATAGGATGAACTGAGGGCTAAGCCCTGCCTTGAAAGGGGGTGATAGCTTCCTGTGGATGCCCAGACACTAAAGTTAGAGGGGAAACAGCTGTGCCTGCTTATGATCACTTCTTACTCAGTGAGTGTGTCTATTGTTGTTTCTCCATGATGCAAAATGACTTGAGATTTTTCTTCTTTCAACAGGGTTTCAAAGCCAGTGAGGTATCCACCTTTCTGGAATTAGCAGCCTCTCATTTTCACAACCTCTTCAGTATACAGACAGCCATTGTTGGCTAACAAGTCTCCATCATGAAAGCCAAGCTAACAAATCTTGTGTGTGTGCACACATATATGCATGTGAATATATATGAATAAACACGCATATACACACATACGAATAAACACCTACACCCATGCACACACGCACACACGCATGCACACACATACATACACATTTTTTGCTGGTTCTCATCCCTGTGGAGTCCTCCCTAATTCATCTCCCATGGCTGTTTCAACACTAGAGTCTAGGTAAGCAAACTGTGGCACTTTGAGGCTGGTCTTGGGAGATCACTGGTGAGAGTAAGCTGTACATTTAAGTTCTTTGCAAATGCTGCCTCCTGTGTACCCTTACATCCTGACTCTTATTGTCCCAGTTGCAGCTGAGGCAACCAATGATGGACTAGACCTGGGCTAGTTAATAAGCTAAGACTCCACAAAGATGACATAGTGCACTACTCTAAAATCAGGATTTTTTTCTTCGTTAGTTTATTTAATTACTTTATAACCTGATTGCAGCCCCCTTTCTCCTTTCCTCTGAGTCCTGCCCTCATACTTCCCTTCCCCCCAATTTCTTCCTCCCCTTGGTCCCCCATATGTACCAGCCCACCCTAGCACATCAAGTTGCAACAGGACTAAGCTCATCCTCTCTCACTTTTCTTTTCAATGTTCATTATTAACTTTTTGTATATGCTTTCTTCATGTTTTCATTCAGTTTCCAGAAGAGCTGATCCCCACTTCTTTTTCTTTGATTTTTTCTCTTATGGCTCTGACACAGAGGTGGGATTTGGAGTTTCTTGCCATTTTCCTAATATCCTGAATTGTCTATTAAAGAGAAATATGTACTTAACTTAGATTCCTTTTATATATATTTATTGAGAATAATAAAAACTTAGACTCACAGGAAAACTGTATTCTTCAATATTTATATTGGGTAAATGGATCTTTGTCACAACCTGAAAACTGTACATGCATTTGAACTCATACAGGGATAAACACATTGTGGCTACAATATACACTGGGACAACATTCAGCAACAAGAAGTGACAAACTCATGCTAAATAAAAATTTGCCTCTCTAATGCATTATGCTAGGTCAGAGAAGGCAAACTCAAAAGACTCTAGAAAGGCAAAACTACCTAACATAAAGCAAATCAATGGTATTTCAGGATCTGGAGTAGGAATAGCCAATGCTCAGAAAAGATAAGGGAAAACAAGAATTTGACAGTCTGTGCCTTGTGATCCTGAAAGATAGCAAAGAGGACTATAATTCCTCAGACAGACCTTACTTTTTTTTCCTGTGCCTTATAGTTCCTTGAAGGCCTTCTCTCCCTCTCCAGGCTGCAAGTCACAGCCTACAGGTTCAGCACTGTAATGGACAGGTAGAGCTTGCCACAGGCAGAGGTGAGCTCTGTTTAAAGGCTGACAGAGGTAGATGTTATGGTCAGATCGAGGAAGTGTGATCCTTTACCTACAGGAAGGTGCTTTTACTATTTAGAAAATAACTCTGAAGTTTCAACAACTTCCCGCTGTGCTAGCCAACTGTACATCTCCAGTGAGGAGGCCTGGGTATAGTTGGGTGTTTGTAGTAGCCAACTGTACGTCTCGTCTCTGGTGATCAGGACTAGGTATAACTAGGTGGCTGTTTCAGTCCGCGGCAGGACAAGACAGTCCACAGGCTCATCCAGCTTGTATTCTCGCTGAGACTATTTTAGATTTAACTAGAATTTGATTTCCCTGATGGAGAATCCAGTAGAAAATTACCGAACTCTATTCTAGGAATTCAGGGTCAAGATGCCCCAGCTAACTTATCTCAGCTTCTGTTAAACTGCTTTCTTGTACAAAACCCAACCCTGCAACGGCTGAGCAAGATACCAAAATGTGTTTGTTTGTTTTGCCTTTAAAAGCCCCTTGGAACTACACTGAGTGTGCTGATGAATGTAGTCCCAGCTGGCAGGAATACAGACTTTAAGTTGGCTATAACATTTTTCTGAGTGGTCATCTTTGGTGGGCTTTTCATAACTTAAGTCAGCTGTACATCTCTGGTGACCAGGCCTGCCTGCAGCCAGTGAGGTGGCTCTCGTTAGAGCCTGTGTTTAATTTGCTCCAGGTGCCTCATCTTTATTGAAGTTATTTTTACAAAACTGGGTTTGTTTTTCCGTTTCTCTCTTAACCCGGCTATCACACAAATAATTGAGACTCTCTTATATTTAATAATAAGCTTCACAACACGGCCACTGAGCACTTATTACTCTATTCTTCATCCTCTAAGCTAATCTGGTTTGCTCCTAGTGTATATTCCAGAGACACTTGCACTTCGAGGCTTTCCTGCTCCAGCTCCTCTCTGATCTCTCCTGGACCTCTCCCTGGGCTAAATACTCTACCTCCTCTCCTAACTCCTCCTATGCCATCTGTCAGGAAGTCCAGCCCTATTCTCTGCCCTGCTCAGCGATTGGCTGTGAGCTGCTTTATTGACACATTAGGAGACAATTGGGAAGCAGTGTTTACATAACTTTGAGACAGGAGATTCTCAGAGGAAGGATTTCCACCAGAAATGGGGGGGGGGGGAGGTAGGGAAGTCAGCATTTAGACTACACAATAACCATACACATATCCTACACATCCTCCTTGTTCCAAAGCCATAGGTCACGCTTGCACATGGACTGCGACAGCACAGAGGTACCCTAAGACTCCATGTGTCCCCATGTGCAAGAATGTCTGTCACACTGCCAGGCTGCATCAGGAAAGTGAAAAAACGACTACTGCTTCCATAACACTTTATAAATCTAACTCGTTACATAATGTCTTTATTCTAGGCCATTTGGAATTTGCACTGATTTTTTTACACCTTTTTCTGCCTCAGTTTCTTCCTCTAAAAAAAGAGAGTATTGCTCCTGTTCCCAAAAGTTTCTGTGCAAATTGCTAGAAAACAAACAAACAAACAAAAACACATAAAAGGCTCTCTACCCCATGCAGTGCTTCATTCTATGTGTTTTCCTCTCTTATTTACTTAACAAATTGGTGTGAATGTAATGTAAAAAGAACTATTGAGATGGTGCAGGTGGAAAGACTGGATAAAATAATCTGTCCTTCCGTGGGTGATGAGACCAAAGTGTCAAACACTTTCCCTGGAACGTAGACCTAATTACACCTGTTTAGGCGTTCCTCCACGGGCAGCCAGCAGGAAAAGGGCTGGGTGTTCTTGAGATAAAATGAGCCTGGAGGCAGAAATCGCAGGCCTGTTATTTGGTCTGTAAGAGCAGAGGTTTCTGATCTGCAGCAGCTGATAGTTTCTGTGTAGCCCGGGTTTAAAGGCAGCTTGTTGCAGAGCCTGTGTGGGACACTGACGCTAAAGCACATCGTGCTTTAATCCTGAAGGAAGGCACCATTGGAACTGAGCAGGGCGGCAGTTGGACTGAGGAAATGACCCATGGCACTGTTGGATTGCAGAGATTTCAGACCTCCCCTTTTGTTGTCAGCACATGGTAGTGGTAAATTCAACAAGTTCTGGTTTTGCAAAGTTGCTTGAATCCCTAAGGGTCATGATACAAGTCACCAGCAGTCAAAAGTACTAGCCAGAGTGGGCCACTCAGTTACATTTAAACTGCAAATAAATGAGAGAGTACCTTTTCTGAAGGAATTGCTAATCTTATGTTCATTCAAATTTGATTGGACCTCCTATTAGCCCATTGGTGAAACCTAGTAGTCTTAAGTACAGAACATCTGTACAAATTTGGGCATAGAAAGGACATTCAAACATTTGGACAGGCAATAACTGGCTTGTGGATGTTGAGTGACTCACAACAGGGACCTCTAATGTGGTCCAGGGAGGGAACAGTGAAGAGGCAGAACTGAAATGACAGGTGCCATGGGAAGGCAAAGGGGAGTGTTGGGCGCTATAGGGAAGCAATGCAATTAGGCCACACAAACATGTATGGAAACAAGGAATCATTATCATGGGTTAGATGAGGTGAAGAGGTAAATAAACAGGTACTCTCTGAGAATGTTCTAGCAAAATCAAGGCATGGGCTTTATTTATTATTTCAAGTATCAACGGGTAGCAGGGCTAAAGCATGTGTTAGCTTCCATTACTGTGGCATGAACAGAAGCAGGACAAATACATAGAAGTAGATATACAATGCAGTCATCAGTTTACTCATCATTTTCCACATGTGAAATATCTTCCTCAAGAAGGTGGGAAGCTCCATACAAGCATTCATTTTCCAAGGACATGGACTTAAGAAAACACAGTCAGGTCTGCTCACAGATCTGATCTCACCGATGCCCCCTGTGGCCTTGGCAAGCAGTATAATGTCACTGTTTAAATACAGAAAGACTAGCCACAGAAGAGAAAAGATAATAACAACAGTGGCCTCAACCAATGCACAGACCTCTGTTTTAGGCGCACTGGGCACACTGGAGATAAAGGAATTTTTTTTTTCTATCTAATACAGTAGATGACATCATCCAGGTTTTACAGCTGAGAAATCTGGGGTACAGATTTCTGGGGTACAGAGACCCTGTGCCATGTATTTCTATATAGTGTGTGTATCAAAACTCAGCAGCCCCAGCACAGTGGGTGGTTCACTCCAAATGACACCACACCTTCCTGAGGGAGGGTGATTAGAGGGATCCCAGGCAAAGGCGGGTCTCCGAACTGCATTACTGACCTCCACGGGAGTTGGCAATCTTCCTGGCTTCGTAGGAAGCTGGTACACATCCAACAATGAGGAAGATTGGGAATCCTATGAACGCTTGGGTGACAGATGCAGCCCTCTAGCGTTTTACATTCCTGTATATTCTTAAAATCCATTTACAACAAGCAAAGTCATCTCTAAATGCCTCCTCTTTGAGTCCTAGAAGACCAGACTCCCAGATCATTGTGGTCCCTTGGGCTTCTTGTCAGGCCTGCTGTGTGAAAGAAGATTGGATCTGCTCACAGGACAGGGTTGTAAATTAGAGTTTGACTTATCTGAGCTCCCTGGAGCTTGTAATGGAATTGACTAATTACACCCCACGTTAGATGCTGAGATGGCTGCTCACTGTTTGTTGCCTTGATGTGATTCCTCACAGTATGGGCACCATGGCGCTCAGAGCTCAAACCCCTCAGTGCAATAGAGAAAGTGAAGGCTATCTCAGGGAAAATCTTGGAGAAAGCTTAATTTGATTCAGCTCGCTTTATATTTTGTAAAACCAGATCAGCGCTTGAGACGAAAAGAGACAGTAGAATCCCAGAGACAGTACTTCTGCCTCTAAGTGCAATTATACCTTTTATCGTTACTGTCAACTGGAAGGCTGGCTCTGTTTTATCTTTCCAATCAGGGTGTCTGTGCCACCGTATATCCAAGAAGAAGTGTGAGCCTGACCAGTGGCTCAGACACACTGGGATTCTGATGTGTTTTACATTAATACCTGCATATTATTAACTGGTCCACAAATATGGAAGAGACATTTGATCTAAGAAGCAACATTTAATAAACTATGGTCTAGATCACTGGTGTAGTAGGTTTTGGTGAACTTGATCCTGAATCAACATAGAGTGGGCAGTAGGAATATGTGGGGAGAAGTGTTGGTGACATTGCTGTTTAGGGCTCCACAGTTGAAGCACACGTCTATGACCAGAGCACTGTGTCCTTGCTCAGTGTACAGGTTTTTCTTCCATGAACTTGGGGGAATCAGTAAAACACACTGCTTGGCCTCAGTTTTCTTATTGGGACAATGGGGATCACTACATAGTCTTCTTGGTAGGGTCGATCATTTCCACCACAATCTGGAGCATCAGCTTGACTCAAATCTCTCTTTTATACTGTGAGGGTCCAGCACAGGACAAGGCAGAGGAGCCTCCATCCTTGTGGGTACAAAACTTTACCTTCTGTTATGTAAGGCAGTATTGAGCACAGAGAAAACAAACAAAAGAACAAGATGGCAGGATGGTTGTGACTTGGCCATTTTTTTGCCTCACTAAGATTGGGTACATCAGGGGCACATGTCTCTGAGGAACTGACACTTAGACGTTGAGATGACAGCTTTCCAAGGAGGTAAGAGGTAAGAGGCTATTAAAAATATCCTGAAGATGGAAAGATTAGTATGTTTGAGGATTGGGTGGGTTTATGTGTCTACTTTAAATGGTGCTCAGTTCCTTTACAAGTTAAGTGAATGGTATGATGCTGTTAGTGAGGGCTAGTTAGCTTTCCAGTGTGACAAATAACTCCAAAGGAAGAACTATTTATCTTGGCTCATAGTTTTAGGGGTTTCGTTGTATGGTTACTTTGCTCCATACTTTTGGGCCTTGGACGAGACAGAACCTTGTGTGTCTTGAGGTGAAAGAGACTGCTCACAGCATGACAGCCTGAAAGCGAAGAAAGAAAAAAGCAGGGGATTCCAATATCCCCCTCTAGAAGTATCCCCCTCTAGCTTCCTCCCAATAGGCTCCACCTCCTAAAGGTTCCACCATGTCCCAAAAAATACCATCAGCTAGGACTAAAGCCTTTAACACATGGCCTTCTGGGGATGTTTAAGATCCATGCCACGGTGGTGACTATGAGGAGGAGAAGGAGGAAGAGGCAAATGAAGAGTAGGTAGTCATGGGAATGGGGTGCAACTTCTCTGGGGAAAAGCCAGCAGGAATCAGATGCTGTTCCTTAGAATAGAGCCCAGAACAGAAAAGCTGATAATTTTGTCGTGTTAGCTAGTAAGGCTTTCACTTGATATACAACATCTCCAAGGCCATCAGGCTCTAATCTCTGCATCATGGGACTGGGACACAGCCATGCCCTGTAGACCCACCCAGATGTTGGGTTCTAGTTCTGCAGCTGAAGGGTTGGAAGCTGCAGGTTGAGGCTGATGTTCCCAGTAGGTGAGCAGAGCTTGACAGCGGGAGCACACGCTTTTCTGCATTCAATTTATCCTTCCAATCCAAAGCCCGGGGAACCTTCATTCCATAGATTTAGAAGCTGCGGCAGCCCCGTGCCAGCTGAGAGGGAAGCTGGGGTTGAGTTTATAAACATGTAGGTGCCCGTGGAGAAGCTGGCAGGGAGGCCCTATGGAAGAGCGTGTCCTCATCCTGGAGCCTTGTGGGAAGTCCTCTGTTGTCAGATATCATTACCATACCTAGAAGATTCCTGCAAAGCATGCCTCTTCTCAGTCTCTCCTTCTAAGGGCACTCAGGCTTCTGTGGTGTTGGCTCCATGCCTTCAACACTGGGACATTTATATTTGATAGTGTTGGATGAATCATGCACACACCCTACTGAACGCAGATTTAATGAGGGGATTTCATTGTTGTTCCTTGCTTTGCTTTTAATGGGTTTCAGGCTTTGAATTAAGCAGTGGCTCAGCAATGGGAGCCTGCAGGGGAGGTGCAGAGAGAAGCTCCCCTTTGAACAGGAACATGGAGGTGTCTGTATTGGCAACCAGCCTGCTATAGATGTCCTCCATCTTGGTCTTGTTTCTGAGCCTCGGGTAAGTTTGGTGATAAAATCAATCTCATCTTGAAATCATAGAATAAAGACCACACTGCATCAGTTGAAGAAGTAAACTTGAGCTCGAAGGAGCAAGATAAACTAAGAGCCAAGTACAGGCCTTGGCCGAAATCATACACTCAGTTCTGGAGGGAAATATACAGCTCCAAAAAGAGGGTATCATGAGCTTGGGAAAAAAGAGTTCACTGTCCAGCATCTGTCCTCTGATTCCATTAATGGACTGGTTTTCCTTATTGGAAAATCACTTTATATGCTAAAGTGATATTCTGTGTCTTTCTTCTGTTCTCCACCCCTAAGAGCAAACTCATCTACCAAAAGTTTCTTTCTGACTGTAGCTACTCATTTGTGGACCAATGACCCAAAGACAGAGTCAGGCCTGGGATATTTGCCAGAAATTCTGGGAGGACGATCCATGATGTTTTCTTAAGTTATTTAACATGCACCTTTGAATACATTGTTGGTAGCCAATGACAAGGGCTCGGAACACAAAGTGGCAGAAAGCTAAGCATCTCAGAGAAACAGAGGCAGAAGAGGCACATGGCATTATCCAGGTCTCTTGATCTAGCTGTACCTGAAACTTGTATGAAAATAGATATCAAAATTTTTAATAGAACTAATTTTTGATGCTGAGGTTTTTTTATTTCTTAAATGCAGGAAGTGCAGATGTATCAAAGACCAGTTTTGACGACAACAGGGTTAAACTGCGGCTGGACATAGATATGGCTGCCTGATCACCCAGACTTTTCTCAGGGTAATTTTCCAGGCTTAAACTGATAATTGCCAACTGGTGGCTTCCACTGATAGTGGTATACTGAGGGGTCAGAACTTAATTGCTCTTGACAGCAGAGCTGGTAGGTTCCTGCCATGGGCTTACACTGATGGTAAGTGGGGCTAACTAAGGCTGATGGCCCCTAGAGGGGGCTTCCCACTGGTAACGGCAAAAAGTCTACAAAAAAAAAAAGAAAGGAGAGGAAAGACCATTCGCATGCACACACACACACACACACACACACACACACACACACACACAGACACTCTTACAATTGATGATGAAGTAAGACAGACTCCAGTAGGTAGGTTCCAACAAGTTCTTCTTTCAAGATTCTCTTACTTTACACATGCACATACATGAATACATACATATATGCACACATATTCACACATTGGGTAGAAAGAAACAGATTCCAACCCGACCTTACACACAGATACACACATCTTGGTGGATGGAACAAACTCCAAAGTGCAAGTCAGAAAGATGATCTAATGAAACTATTTTTAATTGTCATAATTTTTTGAAGAGTACTTGACTTGTATGAAACCAAAGAATAAACAAAAATAATCAGCAAACAAAGAATAAAGAGTTAGAAGGAGACAAGGGCCCACAGCAGAGAATGAAGATTTACTTTCATGAGGAGCTTCTGGGGGCATGATGTTGATTCCATTGCTTGTAGACAAAGGCCTGCACTGGCTATGGCTCAGATAGCCACAGGCTGCACTGGCCATGACTCAGAGGAGTTCATACAGAGCTGTTCTGGCCATGGATCAGGTAGATCAGGTTTGGGCTTGTCATGGCTTAGGTGAACACAGAGCTGCACTGGCCATAGCCTGGTGGACACAGGGCTGTGCTGGATATGGCTCAGGTAGACACAGTGTTAGGCGGACTGTGTTTGATTCACTCAACAAGTGTTTAGGGAGCACCACCCACCTATGTACCAACCAGACTGCCTGGCTTAACACCCAAAGGTCAGAAGACGCTGCTTATGGCCAAGTGGGTAGCTGCAAAGTATGTGTGCAGGACTGTCCTAGGTGGTGACACAGAGATGAATGTGACATAACCATTTCCATAAAGTAGGAATTTTTTTTTTTTTTTTTTACAGAGACAGGGTTTCTCTATGTAGCCTTGACTGTCCTGTAACTCACCCTGTAGATCAGGCTGGCCTTGAACTTGCAGAGATTCACCTGCCTCTGCCTCTGGAATGCTGGGATTAAAGGTGTGCAACAACACTGCCCAGCTTAAGTAGGAGACTTAAAACCATACAGACCACACACAAAATAAAGGCAGTATTTTAAGGGAATAAAGATGTCTCAGTGGGCACAGATGCCAAGGAGGCCTCAAACTGCTTTCAGAAGCAAGAAAACCAATGAAATGCTTGTTTTGTTCAGCTCCAAAAGGCATTAGCCATGAAGAAGGACTTGCTGCTGTATCTTAAAATTTAATTTCACTCCCTCCAGGTGGGACCCGTGAGTGTTCCCCTGGAGGTGAGGAGGCAGATACTTTGCAGACATTTAGGGGAACTTGCACATTAGGTTTCTCTGACTCTTAAGCATGTCCTGACTGAATACCTACTGAGTGCTAGGCACTGCTCTGGACCATCAGAGCTGAGAAGGGACAGAGTCTCGCCCATGGAGTGGATCTTCCTGTTTAACATCACCTCTTTGTTAAATCTACCTTATCTAGAGAAAATTCTTATGGTAAAAGTCAATGGTAAAACAAGCTTGCCCTAAGTGTGAGAAGTCAGCCGCCCCACCCCGCCCCATCTCTTTGGCCACAGCTGGTTCCTTCAGGTCCTAGTTACTAGATTATGGGTGTCGCATTAGTTACTTTCCTGCTGCTGTGATAGAACATCATGAGCAAGGCAACTTATGAAAGAAGAGTTGATTGGGGTTTATGGTTGTGGACGGGTAGAGTCTGTGGTGTCAGGGGCAGCAGGCAGGAGAAAGCAGGCAGCAGGCACACTCTCTGGGTCAGCAAGCTGAGAGCTCACATCTTGAACTACAAGCACAAAGCAGACAAAGTGAACTGGAAATGGTCCTGGCTTCAAATTCCAAAAGCCTGTTTCCAGTCGCCATGTGACAGTCTTTCTCCAATCAGGCCATACCACCTAAACCTCCCCAAATGGCAACACCAGCTGGGAAGCAAGTGCTCAAATACATGAGTTTATGAGGGACAGTCTCATTCAAAGAATAACAATTACTAGGTCAAGTCAGCCTGTGAAAAGTCGGGGTAAAGACTTCCCTGTGGAACTCTGAGGACAGTTCCACCCAGTATTGAATATCCATCATATTGACTGGTGCAAATACCTCACTGGATCTAATGTGAAGTATTTGCACCAATCAGAGACAAGTAAGCCTTACTCTAACAGACACCTATCAACACAGATCATCTGAACTTGTGGTTTTTTCATGACCCCATTGGCATATAGTCCCAAGGCAGAATTGCATGGTGGTTAAGCTTTGAGGTGCTGGAGCACATTTTCAGTTTGGGTAAAGTGCCTGATTCTCTACTTACTAGCTGGGTAGATTTAGGTGATAAGCTTAAGCTCCATGATAACATTAATTCTCAGTGGATATGTTCGGTGAGCTCAGCCATGTGAAAACAACCACTCAGGGTACAGAGTTAGCCCTGGGTAAATTGTATTACATCTTAGTTTCTGGGCAGGGTTGATGGCTTTCCTCTACTATGTTTCTCAGGAGTGTTTCATGTAAAGGAGAATTAAAACCTGGGAGCGGAAGATGTAATGTGGCTACGTAGTTTTATCATTACTTTAAAATCCACCCCTTCTTTGTATCTAGGGAGAACGGCACACTCCTTGTGTGAGTCAGGGCAAATATGGTTCTTAGCAGACCTGCTTCTTCTGCTCTCCAAAAGAAAGGTCAGCAAGAATGCTGGGCCTATAGTTGTATTGTGTTGTGTATTTCCAACATGGGGACTGTGTACTTGCACTGTTATAGCAGAATGCCGTAGACTCACTATCATAAATGACAGGTGCTTCATAGCAGAAATACTACACCCAAATTCACAGTTCCAAGCTGTGAAATCAGGTGGCTCACCATCGATAGCTGAATAAGTGTTCTATATGCACAGTACTATTCACCCGTAAGGAAGAATGAAATTATGTAATTTGTAACAGATAGAACTGGAGATCATGTCAAGCAAAATAAGCCAAATTCAGAACAACAGCAGGAATTCTTTCTCCATGTGTGGATTCTAGATTTTTTAAGTCAAGAAAGAGGAACAAAGAAACTATTTGGGAAGAGGGAGAAGACCAGTGGGGAGCAGGAGGCAGGTAAATAAAAGCAAAGCGTATTCTTTATAGCTATCATGTCTTAATAAAACCTATTTTTGTATAATTAATAAATGTTAATAGAAAAGAAATTATAAATTAAGAAAAAAATAGCTTTTTCAAGTTTAATCATGCTATACATAAAATGGTTGGATATCTAAAATGAGGGTGTCAGCATGCCTAGCCTAGCCTCTTGGCAGTGAGGGAAAGCTCTATCCTCTTCTTATTGATATAAAGTCAATAAAACACAACTCTAAGTCCAACATCCTAGCCTGGACTAAACCCAATCACTTTCCAAAGGTTTCCCTCCAAACACTATCAGGAGGAAGGTCTTCAAGATAAACACAAGTCCATGAACATGGTCTGCCACATAGTAGGTGGTCAGGAAGCACTTACGAATCTGTATTTGAGTGACTGGAGCTGTTATTAACTTAGTTAAATTGGCAAGAGTATTCTACCCAACTAAGCCACCCTGGGAAGTCCCAATATTGTAATAGAAGATATTCCATAGTTACCTGAGGGGCGTATATTGTGTCGATCCCACAAGAAGCTCATTAATTTACAGTCCTACATTTTATTAAGTTAATTTGAATTTTAATGAAAAATAACTAAGCCAAAGTGATTTCTGTCTTGGGGAGAAAAATAATATTTCTATCCAGGTTCAGGGGATAGAATGTCAGAAAGGAGATGTGGTTCTCTTATGTTTCCCCAGAGGTTATAGCCCACTAACTTACAGAGAGAAAAAGGTTTAAAAAGGTGATCCACACACAAATAGTAGTAGGATTTTTATCCATGAGGCCTCACCAGAAAGACAGTGGCACATGACTACAGTGAATGGCAGAAGAAGGGGAAAGAGGCATGAAACAAAATGGCTTCATGGCACCCAGAGACAGAGTCATGGTACCTTTCAACAGCACATGTATGCCTGGACATTTATACCTGTTCCTGTGAGGTGGGTCACGTCAGGGTAGTACTGTGTAAGGAAGACCACTCAGCCACCAAAGGAGAGGCAGCGTTCCTTCTTCTGTGTGTGTATCACTCTTCAGATCATTCATGCCAACATACCTAATGCCACACAGTGCTGAGGACTGTATTGGCTCCAAGGAGTTGAACATCAAGTTGAACTACTGTGAATAGTAATATTTGTGCCTTAATGAATAAGTTTAGCAGTGGGTGTATAGCTCCATGGTAGGACATTTGCCTAATGTGAGAGTGACCCTGAGTTCCATCACCAGGACAGTGAAAAAAGGAATGGGGAGTGGGAGGGGATGGTGAGCAAGATGGGGACTGGGACAGAAATGGAATGGAAATGGAGATGGAGATGGATACAAAGAGATACAGAAGTTTAATTGTAGGCATCAGCTTTTATGCCTTGATTCAGTTTCCTCAACGCTGGCATGACAATGGCCAAGTTCTCATCCTATGCCCACCAAGGCGGTCCAAGCAATCCCAGAGCACGAGGCTTGTATCCCACCAACTGAAGGACCCCAGGATGGTGAGAGTATCTGTTGGGCGATGTTTCTGTGGAAGTCCTGAGGTGTTGTCTCTTGTCCATCATGAGTGACATTGCTATCCCTTATCTCATTTCAGAGATTATGAAGGATCTAATCAGCCAGAATGGGCTAGCTGTTCCCCTGAAGAGTTAGAATCTTCATGCAGGCAAACCCACCAAGAAAAGACATTGTCACGGAGTGTAGTTTAACAGGGTGCTTGTGGACTAGCTGATGTGTGCTCCAGAGCAATGACCAGGCACTCGGGACAGACAAAAATAGCAAGTATTTTCTTCACTGGGGATGCCACTTTTTAGTTCTGGGTATCAAAATCAACTAGTCTGTTTGGTGACCTGCTGTGGTTAAGGGTTTTATTTTCTAGGACAGAGTGCATGCTGGGGTCTGAATTTGAACAATGAAGTGCAAACATTAGGAAAATGTGGTTAAAATAAAGGCCCACGATGACGAGGCATGTGGGGAAACTTAATTTTAATCAGCATCGTGAGCTATTCTCTCCCACCGGGTCTTGGGTATAATAAGCGTTCAATAAGCATCACATACTGTATAAGTGAAACTATAACCATGGCTACCACTACTGCTAATGGACAGGTGGTAACAACAGTGTCTACACGGCAAAATAGGGATGGCGGATAGCTCAGTGGTAGAGTGATTGACTAGCACACACAGAGTCCTGGGTTCATTTCTTAGCACCATAAAGATAAACAACAGGTAGGTATTCAAAGGAGCATCCTATTCTTACGTATCTTCCAGCCAGCATGTTTGGAATGGTTACTATGTTCCAAGAAGACAACCAGCAACTGATTTTCAGCAGCCCATGAAGTCAAGCCTTTTCTCTTCTTAACCCGTGTTATAGATGAGGCTGGAAGAGGTTAAGCCACTGGCTTAAGGATAGCATTATCAGTTAACTCAGACTGTGAGAACAGGCCCAGACATCAAAATGTTTCTTACACGTTTGAAGTACAGTGTGGTGGAGAGGGTGAGTTTGTTACACACACAATAGGATGGGGAGGACACGTTTGTCTACACATATGGTGTGATGAGGGGGATAAGTCTGTCTATACTGTGTGGTGGGGAGGGTGGGTTCGTTACACATGCATTATGATGGAGAGGGGAGGTCTGTTACACGTTCTCTTTTGGGCTCTTGCCCCTATCACTGTGCAAGTTCACCCTCTTCTCAGGCCTCAGATATGATGCAAGTTCTGGTAGACCACAGAATGGTCTCTGTGTCCCAGACAATTTGACTGACGGTGGTGGTAACCCATGGCCACGTTGTTCACAGTAAAGCAGAGGTGTGTCCCATTATGTCCTAGGCAGGCAAAGTGATGTAGTTCCTGTGTGTATCCAGGAAATAGGACTGTGCATGAGTGCCGGTGGGCAATGGCAGTCACTTCCCCCCATACCCTCCCCTTCAGGAATGGCTCAGGAGAGCCCCCAGGCACTTCTTCTGTACTTCCCTACCTGAAGGCATCATGTGAATTCCTCTTGCCCTTGCTTCCCCGGTTTCCCACTTTGTCTGACTAGGACCTTGGCCTGCACCCCCACCCCGATGCCACGTGCTTCTGTGAGAGATCCAAAGGTCAGAAGCACCACACACCGGGGCTCTGGCGTAGGACTTCCAGCTACACCTCACTACTAGGCCTCTTCATCAGATTCCACCTAAGGAATTTCTCTCTGCTGCAGAAAACCCAAAGGTGAGATAATTTGATGATTTGATTCTTAGGAGATTCAGCGGTATGAGGAAACTGGAAATGAAATGTGGCTTCTAACCCCCGCCTCCATCTCTTTGATCATTAGATTTGTTCTTAATCTCACACGCAGACATTCTGTGGTTTTATTTTTTTCCCCTTTTTGGCAGGTTAATTAAAGCTGTCTTTAATTTTTTTCCTTCCTTTTCCAATTCTGTGTGAGCCCTGGGAGAAAGATCTGAGTCTCTAATCTCTGAAAGCATTTGTCATGGAATATTCTACATATTCTGAAGCATAAGCTGCTCCCTCTTCGAGCTTGCAAGTGCTCATTCAGGCTGCCGCAGCTCCTACCTCAATTGTTTTAGAAACTTTAACTTGCAGGGAAAGAGGGTCACTTAATAAGAAAATCGAACAATAAAAATCTCAGGAAATTGGACATTTAAGCATTCAAAGTAATTGATATCGAGGAGAAAGTCAGAGCAACCAGAATTATAAATACACAGTCTATTCCCCATGCTTTAGAAAGCACGTGCAACCCAAATCTAAAATTATGAGGGTTTGTTACAGATGATGCAATCACAGACGATCTTCTTTACTCCATACATCAAAACCACCAGTGCTCTGAAAATCTCTCGTCTTTGTGTGTCCCTACAGAAGGAGGAGACTGCAGCTTTCATATCGTATGGCAATTTCTAGGACATAATAACATAAAAATTCCACATTAGATGCAAGCCTTAGCAAACAGTATAAAAGAAGGTGAAATTCCATCTAGGCAGCTGGAGGCAAAAAAATATTGAAAGTGGTGCCCTTAAAGGAAGAGTAAAGGTTAAGAAAAGGAAGAAAGGAGCTTGATGTGTGTGTATGGCTGGAAAAGATTGGGGGATGAATTCATTACCCAGCTGACAGTGTGGCTCCTTCACATGGCTGTTTTGACATATGGCTGACTGGCATTCACCATTGTGCTTCTTTAATTTCAACAAATAGTTAAACCCCCAAACCCAGACAGAACAGCTATACCTGAGACAAAGCTACAAAGGTATTGGCTTGTGTCACCTTCCCACAACCCTTTCACCTTGATCCCAGGATGCAGTTCCAGACATCCTCACCTCAGCTGACAGCCTTTCCCATCCCTTCTCTCTTGGCTTTCTTGATATATTTTGTTTCTCCCATATTTCGTTCATAGAGGACCAGAGGCGTTTCATCTGGGCACCTGTGGCCCAGAGCTTCCCTCTAGGACTATGATGTCATTATTAGGAGTTTTGCACCCTCTATGGAGAATTGGTCTCAGGGCAAGGGCCTGCATTTTATCTGCAACAGCATCCTGCAGGCCTGGCATACACAATTACACCTAACAAGAGAGCATAAAATAATGACAGACGGGACTGAATTGGTGTCCTTAGAACCTGTTACTTGGTACATATTACACGAAGCTAGAGATATTTTGCCATACATGTCCAGGTTAATGATTCTCATTATTGTTTTCCCTATACACACTTCTACGACAATACTTAATTAATTTTCTGATTTTGATTAGCATGTATCCATAGCACAGGCTGATGGGTTTCACTGAGATGTTCTCATGCATGCGTATCATGTATATTCTGCTTATATTTACTCTCTCAGAGATTTTTATAATGTGAATTGCAACCTGCTGTGTAGCAGTTTCCTCCCAGGTTAGAACTGTCCATCTTGGATAGACACTCCTTAAGACACAGGGTGTTAAAAAGAGACGTGGAGCAACAGGATGGTCTAAGTGGCGGTGAAAGCCCGTTCAGTAAGGAAGATTCTCAAGCTCAGGAAAGAAACAACTCAGTGGCCTCAAAAAGCCCCTGAAACTGACCAGACTCACTAGACTTCTCCCTCCTCAAGTATAGAGAAGGTAGAAGGATTGCTGAGAGACACTCCCAGACAAACTGCGCTGCATGGAAGAGGCTCAGGCCATCTCGACCTGCTTGAAAGAGGCCGTCTACAGCCTACTGAGCCCCCTGAAGGTTGTGCCCTGCACCCCAAGTTTCCAGTTTCTGTGAGATGTTAGCCATGCCAAGATTGGTTTTGGTGATGCAGCGGTCTTTGACCCATTTCTGCTCCTGTAAGTAACCTCTAACCTGTACTCCTTTAAGTAACAGCAACAAAACTCTTTGGCTCACCAAGTTTGGTGGTGTCTGTCCTTTGATCTATCTTTGGTTCCCCAGCAGGGCTGACCCTGTTTGTTCATATCTCCACAGGAATAGTGTCACACAACTCAAGTAACAAAATCACATTGATAGCTTGCAAGTAGCATTTAGAAATAAATAATTATATCACTGTGAAACAGATTAAGAGTGGATAGGGTAGAGCAGGGCAGGTAGCAGTAGGCTAAGATAGAAAAGGATAGAAATATGAACTTGACTGTCACATACAAGGTGAAATGTTATTTTATGACAAACATAGACCATATCTATCCATTATATGCAGCAATATAATGCAGATATATGTAAAAATATAATATATCATTCTGCAAGGTTATGATTATGGGGATGGCTTGGTCACAGTATGAAAATCTAAGCCAGGATCATTTCTGCTAAGATTTTAGTAACAGCATTTCTGGAAGATGGACGATAGTCAGCCAAGCCAATATGACCATTGGGAACTCTAAATCAGGTTTTCAACACTACTGGGCAAGTTACTTAGCTCTCTTGGGTTGTTTAGTTATCTTCTCTTTGTACATAGGTGACACTCCTCCACTATTTCCCATTTGATGCGCAGTGGTTTTCTTTTGAAGAAGAAAGAGGCTATTGTCCAACACCATGGGCATCAGCTTGGCTGTGGGTCTTGATTTGGCCAATGATGAAAAGCCTTGCATGGATGCTAAGAGCCTTAAGAAGATGTGTGCCTATGTATATGGGTGACTCTCATTTTAATCTCTGCTGTGGGAAAGGCATGTCCTGTGTCCTGTATTCTCTGAGTCCTGAATGGGGAGGACACAGAGAATAGAGCACAGTTGGCTCAGAGACAACAACATGCAGCTTAGCAGGAGATCAACTTGCTCAAGGCGTTGTTGAGAGTTGGTTCTTGCTTTGTTTTATTGTTTGAGAACTTCTTACCTGAATATAAGGTGTTTTGTACAAGTCCTTCTTTGTTTCCTTCTTTCAGTCTCTTCTCATCTTTCCATCACTATTCCCTCCCAATATCATAAAATTAGTGCTGCCATTATGTGCATGATATAGGGCTATCTTTTGGGATCATGGCTATATCCCCGAAGAAACATATTCTTCCCCTCCCAGCAGCCATCAGTTTCCAGTAGCTCCTCAAAAAGGAGTGGGACTTCCTGACCATCTCTCTCCTCCAGGTTGGGGTTTTGTCTGGCTTGATCTTGCACAGATCTTAAACTGACACAACTGCTATGAGTTCATATGTGTACCTGCCCTGCTGTGCTTGGAAAGCAGTGTTCTGCTGTAGCTGTTCACTGCCTCTGGATTTTAGAATCTTCCTACCCTTCCTTCATGATAGTTCACGTTCCCAAAAGACATGGACATGAACAGTTTAATTTTTTTCATGACCACACTCACCCTTATAATCATTTTAAAGTATGTAGAGTGGCGAGCTCCTCTCTCTCTCTGTGTCTGTCTCTCTCTGTGTGTGCATGTGTCTCTTTCATTCCTCTCCACTGACAATTTTCTCCCTGCTTAACCAGTAGACCTGAAAAAGAATAAACAATTTCCAGTCCTCCATGCAGATTGCAAAATGGCAGGCCATTTTGCAAATGCTGTAAAACAAACGACATGGTCCCTCCTCGAAGCCAGACTTCAGGAAACAGATGCCTCAGGCAGCCATGACTGCCACTGTGCTGCCTCAGAATGCAGGCTTCTGGCCTGTGCCCAGGAGACACAGAGAAAGACACACTTTCAGCATCTATGCTGTGTGTTTAATTTGAAGTGTTTCCCTTAGGCATGCTAAAGGCTTGGCTGTCAGTTGAGGGGCTTTGGGGAACCGGATAGATCCTAAGGGCTCTGATTCATCAAAAGGTCAGTGCTGTAATGGGTTCATTATCTCGTGGCATTGCTGGATGGTTGGGAGGATGCGGAAATATTAGGAAGTAAAGCCTACTAGATAGGTCTACTTTTAAAGAATCTCTCTCTCTCTCTCTCTGTTTCTCTCTGTGTCTTTCTCTCTTTCTGTTTCTGTGTATGTGTGCATGTTTGAGTGTGTGTATCAGTCTAGAAACAAAAGTCAGCTGGCCATGGGACACAATTTCAAAACCATGAGCGAAAATAAGCCTTTCATCCTTTCGCATTGCTTTTCCCAGTATTTGACAGAGCAATGAACAGTTGACTAGGACAGTCTGGGATAGAATAGCCAAGGTAATGAGCATGAAGTTCAGTCCTATCACAGGCAGTGCCGCAAGAGCAAAAATGTCTCTGCTTCAGCAGGGCCCAGGCACTGAATGGCAACCCTTACGTTCTGTCTCTTAGCCTTGAATACATTTTTAATAAACACACAACTCTCCTCACTCTCGTCTGCCTATCAGTCTCCAATGGCCCTTGCAAATACTCATATACTTCTCATATCGAGCCTATGAAATGATCACTCTAATCAGGCTCATCTCACAGGTGAGGAAACCCAGGCATAAGATGGTGAAGAGATCTTCTAGAGGTCTCATAGCTAAAGTGGAACATGGGTTTGAAATAAAAAAGCCAGGTTCCCAATCTGAGCTCATTGCTTCACCTCAAGCTTTTCCTTGTATGCTAGACCTACATTTGCATAACTGGTCCTTTAATAAGCACATAGGCCACCATCCAGCTTTGTTGTTTTCTTTCCTACTCTTTCCTAACTCCCGACTCAGTTTGGTCATGTGATGTTTTGCTGCAAGCTGGGCATGTGATGTTTTTCCAAGGCTGGCTTATGAGAGGACATGCGATGTTTTGCTTTCTCATTCGAGGACTGTGACTTTGGCCAGCTGAGAACATACTTGGGTAGACTTTGAGGAGAGGACAGATATAGAGGCCTAGGCAGGGTGAGATTTCACTTTTTGGATCGACATCACTGCACTGATCTTCGTACTTCAATACTTGGCTTCATAGAAAGAAACGTTCCAGAGAGCTTCTCCAGGCAATTCGACTGAATCTTTCATCTTTTGCTACTTCATATTGGCCTTTGGCCTGGACTTCTGGTACCCTGACGACTGACTGAGGACTGAGTTTGGTAATCCTCTAACGAACCACCGACCCTACTCAGCAGGAAGCAGATAAATGAGGACTTCAGCCCTCTTACTTGTTAATTTTCTATCTAAGGTTGCAGGGACTTGGAAGGGAGGTAAAAGTGCTTAAGAATCCTAAAGAAAGTAGGTTTTGTGAAAAATCTAAGCCTACAGAGTGCGACAAGAGGACACACCACAGTAAAAAGTATGCTGTGTGTCCTCTAGAATGCATCTTTTTTTCTGTTCTTTCACATTAAAGCTCAGAGAGTCCCAATGTCTTGAAAAGTATCACTTTATTTTCTTCCAACTCCTCAGCCTTTGGTTACAGTGTCATTCTTGGTGACTGGTTCTTGGTAGGACTCAAGGAAAATGTCCCGACAGAAGTGACTCTTACATTTCTATTCCGTCCATAAGCCAATAATTAAATTCTTTAGAAAATGGTTTTCCCTGTGCAGGGAATCTTATGGCTTCAGGTGATGTCAGCATGATATTCAAGCTTTGCTGAGAGAGAAATGTTAGTGGAACTGAGCTGAGAAGTTTGCACAAGCCAGCTCCTCACCCATTGCTTAATCCTGTCCCTGGACTTCTCCATCAGAACCTACTCTGCACCAACTCAAACATGCTCAGTGAAAAATGGCCTGTTTCCTCCCATTGCTATATGGCTTGTAGCCACTAGAGGCAATGCCTTCCATTCATTTCATGTCCACTGGTTAGCCACTTCAGTCTAGCGGCGTTATTCTTTTCCATCGATTCCTATGATATTAAGTAATTTGGTCCTCTTTCTCCCCCTCCTCTCGCATCTATAGGCTATCAACCTCTTACTATGGCACCAACATGAGATATTGTATAGAATAACATTTAAATTTTCATGGCTATACTATGAATTGATGAAATTAAGAATAACACTTCACAGCTAAAACTCAGTGTGGCCAAACAGCATCTTCCCCCTATGTGGTTTCAAACACATCCCAGCTTGCTGGGATACAAGGTTATGTTTCATGGTATTTGGTGTGCATGATCAGGGACATAGGAATATGAACATGTTACCCCTTGTAATTTCTCCACTTACTGGTCAAGGAAGAGATTCTTAAGTGTTGTATAGTTTTTCATTAGCACTTTCAATCTGCTTAACTCAGAGCTTTGGGAACAGTGTAAGGAGCTCCAACTTACACTGAAGGCCTCAGACTTTTTGGATCTTCTAACCTCAGCAACAAGGCCCTCTTTCAATGTAAATGTTAGGGAAATGGCTGCCTTCAAACCCATTAGTTCATTATTCTGTAAGCCCTCATTTTTAACTGTTTATCTCATGCTTGGAATTCTGGGAAGCTGAACCCACAGACGTCTTTACTTGTACTTGTCCCAGATTTCTACTTAAGCTCAGCCTGTGCGAAATGCTTTGTACTCTGAGTGTGAGAATGGGCCTGAGATACTGTCCCCCGCTTCATCCTACCCTGTCTGCCATGTCTGAGGGCATTTCCAGAGAAAACTAGAACACGATGGTTCTGACCTAATCAGCAGATTTCTTCTGTAGTTGATACACACTATGAGGGCATTGCTTGGAAGTGTTGAACTAGGTGAGCCTAATTTGGGGAAGTGGTTCCCTGGGGAGCAGGGTTGTCCTTTTAGGCCTGTCCCTGATTCCATCCCTTCTCTCTGCTTCCTCTGCTGAGAACTAAAGAGCACCCACCACCACCACCACCACCACCACCACCACCACCACCACCACCACC
>NW_026596088.1:3133382-3169290 GCF_907164565.1 Psammomys obesus
CCACCACCACCACCACCACCACCACCACCACCACCACCACCACCACCACACACACTGTGTGCTACTCTGACAGCATGAGGGCAAGTGACATGGACCAAATTCTTCAAAAAACTCTAATCTATAAGGAGTCTCTCCATCAAACTTGTTTATGCCAGGTGTTCTGTCACAGCAAAGAGGAAAGCAAGAAAACAGCACCTTCCTATTTGTAAGCCAACACATCATTGGTGCCTTTGGGGCAGCTCTGTACTCTGGGCTCCACATTTTATTAAACTCCAAAAGGCTGCTTTCTCCTCTTTCTGGTATTGGGATGCAGCATTTGAGTCTTCGTTTTTAAAGTCCCTTGGTGCCTCATTATCTCTTGTTAGCTCCCTTCACCCTTCCCACACCTCTAGAAATAATCACTTTATTAAAGGCTTGAGCCATCTAAGTAGAATTCTATTTTTTATCAGGACAGGATAAGCCACAAACACAGACTGTGTGAGAAAAATGTATCCAAACCCCTAGAGCATTCCCTGAATCTACCTGCCCATATGTTGATAACCAAATCAGAAGAGAGCCACAAGAAGGGTCTCAGGAGGTCCTTGCCTTAGTTTATTTAGATCTAAATGGTGCAAAGAAGAAGGACTGTGCCCAGTGAGTGGAGAATGCACCAGTTCCAGCTCCCTGGTAGCCAAATACTGGTCAGAACAGAAACCCTACAGCTGCGGGGGTGGAAGACTTACAGAAATAATCCTGCCTGGGGATAAAGAGTCTAATGTTCTTCTGCTCCTATGTGACACTTCTCCTGAAAGAATTCTTTGGTCCTTAAAAACAGCACCAGAGATATTTTGTGATTGTTCTGGGATTATCTGTGGCTATTGACTTGAAGTAGGTTTTGCCAATCTCATCACTTTCTCTCTATAGTCCCTAAAAGTCCCATCCATGGTATAAGAATGAAGATGCCAGCTGAAGTGGACATGGGACAAGGTCATCTTGCCATGTCATTTCTAAGCCCAGCCAGTCTGTGTTCACAGGGCCCTGTTTTGTTCAAATATCTCTCTGGTGAGTCTAAGTGTACTTAGGAGTCAACAGACTCCACACCTTCTCTTCCTTTCCTTTGAGACATGAATAACTTCAAAACACATTTTATAATATTATAAAGAATATGCTGGTATTCTTTAATTTATATGTAAATTACATGTAAAAGAAAAGGCATGGGCTTCTGTATTAGCCTATCTCCCGAATTCTAATGTATCAAGCAGCCTGCTTTTATTTCTTGTTTATTTGTTTTGTTGTTGTGGTTTCTTTTAAGACAGGATCCTTCTTTGTAGCCCTGGCTGGCCCTGAACTCATGATCCCCCTGCATCTTCCCTGAGTGTGCCACCACATCCAGCTCTGATGAGGGCCACTTCGTGATGAAATCTATTGAGCTCCAGGTTCTGTAGCCTCAAAAGCATGGTGGCAGCACTAGCTCAGCTCTGTGGACATTTCCTCCTAGCAGGAGAAGAATCTGGAAACCAGAAGAATTGAGATCTCATTGTCTCATCTCCTTCAATTCATGGATGGCCTTTCACAAGACTCTATCCTGAAAAGGTCCTGCTTCCCACTGCTGCCCTGAGGACCAAATGTCCAGCACGTGGAGTATGAGAGATTCTTTCCCAGCCTTAACTGAACCCCAACAACACCCTGCTAGCCTCTCATTGATTTGTCTGAACTATACTTTATTTCTTAGATCAAAAGTTTGAGGAGAACTCCTCCTTTCAGTGGACTAGCCCAAGGTGATAGTGGGAAAAGGAGGGAGGGTGAGACTGGGAAGAGTTGAGGGAGGGGTCTTCAATGGGATATATAATGAATACATTATATATATTTTTTTATTTGAGAAATCTGTTTATATTCCTCTGTATAGAGAAAGGAACACCTACCATTTGCCTAAATCTTTGTTAATATCTTGTTAGATTTTCATTCTATCTAAAAGAACACACAGAGAAAGACACAGATATAGATATATACAACACACACACACAGATTTTTGCAGATAATTTAATCAAAGCTCAGAGAAATATATTCTAAGTTTAGAAAGTGGTAGAGCATGTACTCAACCTTGGCTGCTGTATAGGGGATGCTGTCAATCATCCAGCTTCTCTTGAAAACAGAAGAATGAGGCCAGAGAAATTCTTTTTTTCAGCTCAGTCCAGAGAAAAATCAAATGGGAAAGGGGATCGGTGTCCTTTGGCCTTCTCACTTCTGTTAGCCAGGGCTATTCAACCTCGAAAACCTTTAGTGTGTGTGTGAGCCGATTTTTCTCTCATTTCCAAGAAGCTGCATTTAGCATGAAGTAAATGACCTGAATCTTGCCACGGCTGTTTCATTCCCACATTTATCTTATGAATTTGGTCATGGTTGGTATTTTCACCAAACCTTCCCCTCTCAGTACCCAGGAATGTGGGCCTACCTTGGGGAAGGCAGCTGCCAAGTAATCGTCACCTTGTCTCTCCTGGTGGATCCCAGATGCAGACTCAGTGACAGCAGAGTCCCAGGTGCCTTGGTCACCACCCCCCTCAAATGCCACCAGGGCCAGAGAAGAGAGACGCCTTGAATAAGTAGCCAGACATGGGATGTGTGTCATTTACTGTGTATTGCTCCATTGACGTGTGTTGCCATGGTGACTTCTGATTATTTTTGAGCCAGGAGAATTAATCCTATTGAATTTTCTGTCCTAATAACTTAAGAAATTAATTTTCCATATTATAAAATTCAAATGCACAATCTTGTGAACCAAGGTTTAGCAGGCTAACCTAATCCATTCAATTGCATTCTTGGCTGAGATACGCAGGCTTCTACATGGCAAAAGGGCAGGACTTGCTGTCAAATGGCAGCGTGGACTTCACTCTCTTTCTGCAAGGCGGCTGTCCATTTGCAAAAATTTGCAAAAAGCCAAGAGTCTTATGGCTGTGTTAGCATTCACAAGAAAGGTCAAAGCATGCTGAAGCATATAGAGCTTTATTTTCTCTTGTTTGTAAATTTCCAATACCTGTCTAGTTAGCCGAAAGCATCTTCAGTCTCCTCCTTCTCTTCTCTGGGTTTATCCTTCCTTATATCAGAAACAAGAGCCAGAGGTCTCTGAATGGATGATCCTTAGAATGAAACTTAACCATTTGGACTCCAGAACACGGTGACCTGGTCACCATCTTTTTGTGTCCTTGACTTCATCGCCTTTATAGCCAACTTTGTCTTAATACTGTTGTTCTCCCAAAGGCACTCTTCTGCTCCTAAACCTGGGCTGTTATATTGCTCCTACACTTTCTATTCTATTTCAACCATTATGGATCAGCTGGTAAACTCACTTCCTCTGCCTTGGTCCCCAATGGCCATTCTTTGTAAAGAGTTTTATCATCATAGTGACTGGATATTGTATGTTCTGGTTCCTACATGCTATTCCTCTGGTTTCCTTTAAGGCCCCTCACCTAATTCTGCACACATGCCTAGGGCTGCCACACCTATGCCCAGGAGATTCACTTTCTTCCCCGAATTTCCTCTTTCTGGGCCTCTGTCTTTCTCAGAGGCTTTCATATCTACTTCCTCTAGGATACCGTCCAGCACCTGAGCTCCAACTGGTACTTCTGTTCTTAAGACTGCACTTCCCCTTCTCTGGTGTTCATTGAACACTGTCTCCAGTCAGTCTGTGCTTACCTTCCCACCAGACACAGTCATTTCTGAAATAGAAATTTGAATTCTCACTTTGAACTATGACAACTGCCTCCATATCCCACCTGCTCATCTTTTGAGGTTTCTGTAGACAATACCTCCTGCAGGCAGACTTGATTTACATCCATTTCTGGAACCTTCACACTGCTTAGGACATGGTTTCAGCATAAATGTTTGGGTATCCTATTTTAATTGCAGTGGACCACAAATACCCTGATTTATTCTTTCAGTTTTGTATCCCATCCCCAAGAAACTAACAGTAGCTCGTTTGTTGTTAAAGGAAGCTTTTACAGAAACAAAACCCTTGCCTGGACATTTTCTCAAATAACCAATTGTTAAACATGCCGTCTAAATGTGTTACTTTTCCAATTTATAAAGCTTGTGATTCTTTCTGCTTGCCCTTTTGCCTTAGTCAGTGTTCTATTGCTGTGAAGAGACACCACAACCATAGCAACCCCTATAAAAGAAAATATTTAACTAGGTTTGGCTCACAGTTTCAAAGGTTTAGTCCATTGTTGTCATGGTGGGGAGCATGGCAGTATGCAGGCAGACACGATACTAGAGAAATATCTGAGACTTGTACTTCCTGAACTGCAGGCAGCAGAAAGAGAGACACTGTGCCTGGCTTGGGCTTTAGAAACCCCCAAAACACACCCCCAGTGACACACTTCCTCCAACAAGGCCACACCTCCTAATCCTTTCAAATGGTGCCAATTTCTTGCAACCAAGCATTCAAATCTATTAGCCTGATCCCAAATCTGACATCCCTGTTCCCCCCCTTCTCCCTCTCTCCTCTCTCTACTCCCTCTCTGATATACTCGGACTTCCTCTTTCTTTACCCTGGAGAGTATCAATTTTTGTTTGCTCTAGCAGAGAAGACCTGACAAATATAAATTTAAGAAAAGTAAAACTTGACATGAAATACCTAAAAATCAACTGCCCATTTAAATATTTAGTATATAAAATGAAAACCAATCAAAAGAATATTAGCATCTCCAAAGATGTCTTCATACGAATTTCAGAAAACTATAAACTTTAAAAGAAATAGATTGTTTTATAATCATATGAATTTTATAATGAAAGATTCCAAATAAATCACTTTTGCGAATTAGCTTTGAAAAAATTGATAATGCATTGAATCAGTTTCAAGAGAATTGATTCTTTTTTTTTTTTTTTTGAGATAGGATTTCTCTGTGTAGCCCTGGCTGTCCTGGAACTCACTCTGTAGAACAGTCTGGCCTTGAACTCACAGAGATCTGCCTGCCTTTGCCTCCGGAGTGCTGGGATTAAAGTGTGGTTATGCTTGTTCTGTGACTATCATGGTGCCCTCTCATTTAGCTATCATTATCCATCCATCCATCTATCTATCTATCTATCCATCTATCCATCTATCTACCTGCCTCAGTCTCTCCTTCCTACTTTCACACATTTGCATACAGCGTTCTTAATTTCTCTCTTGCCCATTTAAAACTTAATATTTAATTTTGGTTAATTTTTAAAACATTTTAAATTGAAATCGGATTACACAAATTTTCCTCCTCGCTTTCTTCTCTCCAGACCTCTACCCTCCCTTAAGGTCTTCCCATGTCTTTCCATGTCTCAAGTTAATAGTTCCTTTGCATTTGTGTATGTGTGTGTGTGTGGATTTGTTTTTGTTGTTTAATATGTAATATGATTTTAAGCTGAGCAGTATAAATTGGGGCTCATCCTTGAGGGAGGGTAATTCTCCCTCTCCTACTAGTCACTATTTGAGTGTGTCTTGGCGTGATATCTCACAAAATTTTCTTTCCACTTCACATGTCTGTTGATGTTTTCATTTTCTGGTCCTGTTTATACAGTCATTCCTAGTGAATTCCACCGAAGGCTTCCTGGTGCCTTCCTGGTGCTCTGGTTTTATAATCTCTCCACTCCTCTTCTGTGATGGTCCCTGACCCATAGATGCAGGAGCCCTAATGCAGAAATATCATCTGGAGCTGGGCTCCTCATCATCTGTTAATCTCTCTATTGTGTCCAGTTGTGGTTGTCTGTGATGGTCTCCATTTGCTATAGAGAGAGGCCTCTCTATAGCAATAAGTAGCTATACTTACTCCCAAAAGTTGGCTCACATCTCTTTCTCTTCCCACCACCTCTTCCATCTTTAGACATATTTCAATGTAAACACACACACACACACACACAAACACACACACACACACACACACACACATCTGAACACACTTTTTTCTTTCCTGTGTTGTTCTTCTCAACAACACATTTCTTTGGTCTCATAAGCAATCCTAGTCTATTTCCCTGCTGTTTCTCTTCCCTACTCTCTTCTCCACATTGCTGCCCCTCTCCCTTTCAAAAAAAGCTGTCTCTTTTTCTCTCTGTCTCTCTGAAAGTCACATACCCTTCACCACTCCCCTCTTTGCCCTGTTGAATGCTGTCAAGTCCTCTGCTATGCCACTGAAAGAGAGGAGAGGAGAGGCAGTGCTGAAGACAGCTCCAGCTTTTAGAGAAAACACCCTGAGCAGCTTTCCCAGCAAAGCAAGTACTTCTCATCCGTGGCAGGGTACTTTTGTTCTCGGTATACCCACAAATTAATAATGACAATAGTCACAGCCAAGGTTTAGGAAGGAAACAAAGCCCTTCAGTCTAGCAACTCACACATCATTTTCAAAGGCAAGTTGAAAATGTTTGAAAACCCTGATTACATCTGGCAGACTTTCCTTTGGTGTGGCTGTGCTTTCTTGCTGCCAGGGTTTGCCTGAGACTTGTTTCTCAGTTTCATGTCCCAATATGGTAGCATCCAGGTGATGGAATCTTTGAGATACCTCCTGAGTTAGCCAATGTTCTATCGCTATGAGGAGACATTATGACCACAGCAACTCTTACAAAGGAAAGCATTTAATTAGTGCTTGCTTACTGTTTTGGAGGTTTAGTCCATTATCATCATGGCAAGGAACATGGCGGCATGCAGGCAGACATGATGCTGGAGAAGTAGCTGAGAAATTTTACATCCAGATCCATAGGCAACAGGAAGGTAGAGCCTCTGGAATTGCCTTGAACACTAGAAACCCCAAAGCCCACCCTCTGTGACATACTTCCTCCAATAAGGCCATGCTTTCTAATCCGTCTCAAGTAGTGCTACTCCCTGATGACTAAGCATTCAAATATAGGAGCCTATGGACCTCATTCTTACTCTTCATGGAGAGGAGTCAGGTTATGAGGTCTTTACACCCAGAAGGGCTTAATGTTGCTTTGTAAGTGTGTGGGGTTGCTTCCCTGCTAGCACGTGAGCCCTTTCTCTATGCTGCTTCTTTACATTTCTCTGCCAAGTTTGGGACACCATGGGGACCGTCCAAAGGATACCTGCTGTTGGAATCCTCCAGCCAGAAAAATCATGAGTCAAACAATCCATTTCACTAATACATCACAGGCACTCCATTAGAGCACTAGAAAATAGGCAAAGACTGTCATTGACAATGAAATTGAACAACCTGATTCTTTCTGCTCAACAGTCCTTTTGAAATGCCTCTGTGAGCCCTTATTAATTACCTCTCCTATGCATTTTGTGATTTTCCACTTATTCAGCTAAAGCTCTAATTTCTTGGGGACGTTGGTGTGTCCGGGCTGGTGAGATAGATTGGTCTGATGGTTGTCATAAGTTGTAGCATCAGGCCTGGGTCCCAGCGTGGGCAGAGCTAAGGGAAGGCACTTTGAGAATGCCTCTGTGTACTTCCTTGTCTGAGCTTTTATGTAAACGTGTTCATGTGTGATCAGAGCTTGTCTGGCTTTCTGTCTAAGTGGGGGCAGGTTATTCTAAAATATGATGCAAAAAGTAGAGAGGTTAGTTCTCACATGAACCATCATCTATCCTTCAAACTGTGAGTAATCATCACACAACAGTCACTGGATATACTGGCCCCTCAAGAAAGAAAGATCAAGGAATGTTCTCCTAGAACCCATTTCAGAGAACAGGAGTCTCACCTCAATGGAAAGGCCTTAACAGAAGGTGAAGTTCTTCTGGACTTTCTAATATGCATGTTTGATTATGAGAACTGACAGAAAGGAGACTGAGCTAGTTAGTTGGAGTGAGGAAGCCAGGCTGCTGGAAGGAGACAAGGGTAAATTTATGATTGGAGGATTTCCTTGTCAAGAGTCTGGATTCAGGGAGTCTCTCTGATCCAAGCAGCAAAGAGTCTTCTCTGCTACCTGCCACCTCTCCCAGCATTCAATGTTTCAAACGGGTTCTGAAGCAGCTTCCCAACTCACCATGAACACACAGGTCTTAGCTTTGCTTGGAGGGCCATTAGGTAGAGTCTGTTTGTAGTTCATGTCCTTCTGGGGGTTCACAACTAAAGCGTGTGCCTGGAGGATTGTGTGTGCATCCATCGAGAGAATGTGTGGGTTTGTGAGCGTGCAAGGTTGACTGAGATAATGGGCATTAAAAAAAAAGATAAAGACGGTGGGGGACATGTAGGACTCTGTGGTTTGTCAGGTGTGTGTTTCATGGCCCACTGGGCTACAGTGTGAGATCTTGTATGATCCTTACTCCATGGTTCTAACTGGGTGCATTTCCTTCCTGTTACTTTTCCTGCTGTTGTAACAGCAGAACAGCAGACGGACAAAAGCAAGATAAGGGAGGAAAGGCTTATTTTGGCTCATGGTTTGTGGTCACAGTCCATCACGAGGAAGTCATAGGGGCAGCAGCTGTTTAAGGACCTTAGCTGGTCACATGGCGCCCACGGCCAAGAAGCAGCAGGTGCTTGTACTTAGCACACTTCTTTTCAAAGAGCCATGGACCCCAGCATGGGGAATGGTGCCACTCACAGTGGGCAAGTCTTCCTATCTCGGCTAACCTAACCAAGGTTCCCAAACAGGCACTCCCAGAGACACCCACGCAATCCCTCATAGTTTTGCCTGGAGGCTTGTCTCCCGGGCAAATCCAGATTCTGTCAGACTGACAATGCTAACCACACATCGCTGAGCTGTTTCCAGTGACTTCATAAGGCTATATATGGGCCCGGATCTGTGAAAATGTGTGCATGCACACAGTGTGAGCACACACACACACACACACACACACACACACACACACACGATCCATTTAGGCACAAGATGCTACCGGTTCCCACCCCAAAATATATCTCGTAAAGAAGTCTACTCAGTTAACTTACAAAAGCCTTGGGTACAAATATCTAATATTTGTTCTTCCACTTGTCACGGTTCTTATAACTCTATAGGGTACTGGGAAATTGGTGGGAAATAGGTGGTGTAGGCATGACAGCCCTGTCCTGCCTGTCAGAGACATGCTCAGATGCTCGCATGTGCACACAACACAAACACAATGTTGTAATCTCTCAAATATACCGTGTCTGGGGCACATTATCCTATACCAAAAATACACGCGTTTTTCTATTACATCGAGATTCATTCATTGCAAACTTTTACATATACATAAATTTTTAATAAACAGGTGACCTGCTGTTTCCAATATCATCTCTGAAATACCACTAAAAAGTGTCTCCCTGCTTTGGATGTGCATGATCTTACTCTGGGACCTTGTTACAAGACAGAACCTGATTCAGGAGGTCTTAGGTAGTGGGCGAAACTTTACATTTCCAACAATCTTTTGGAATATCCTCAAAGTTCACACATTAAGGCCATCCCTGCCCAGGGGATAGGTGGCTGGCTGAAAAATTGATACCTGGACATATAGTCCCCAGGTATCAAATGGTGAGAATCTCTGTCTTTATCTCTGTTGCATCTTCCCTGACGATACAGCCAGGGCATCACATGGCCACTGGGGTACAGTGTACGGTTTTGACAGGCTCTAGAGCGGCGGTTCTCAATCTGTGGGTCGTGACCCCATTGTGGAGAGGGGGGAGGGGGGTCGAAAGGCCCTTTCACAGGGGATACATATCAGATATTCTGCATATCAGATACTTAGATTGTGATTCATAACAACAGAAAAATTACAGTTATGAAGTAGCAACAAAATGATTTTATGGTTGGGGGTCACCACAACATGAGGAACAGTATTAAATGGTAACACCATTAGGAAAGTTTTACTCCTCTACCAGTGTGCTGGAGGAATCTGCTGTGTAGTTCTGACTGTGGCATACCTGGAGAACAGATGCCTGATTACACACGCACTCCTGTGTGGCACACACTCATGGCTCCCCTGGAGCTGTTCTATCACCAATCTGATTCATATGCTTCCCCCTGACCCTGTGCTAGTTAGGGGTGTGAATTTCATTCTGGAGTCTACACTAAGTGAATTTCTCTTATAATTATAAATAATTTCTCTTTGTGGCACGTAAGAGTCACCCTTGGTCTGACTTACAGAGATTTTTAACCCAATTGGACAAAAATTCAATTAAAAATTAACCAGATGATATAAAACTGGAATTCTCCTGGAAAATCCCAAGGAACAGCCAGTCTTAGGCGGCGCTGACTGATGGTGACCAGCCCGGAATGCTTGTTGCAGCATCAGCGGGGTCTGCAGCTTCCTCCACAGCCTGACCATCTTCATCCTGCTACGGGCGCCATATTCCAGTGACCACGCTTCTGGAGGGTCCCATGTGTGTCATTTTGTTCCATACTTCTAGTTCTCCTTTCAAAGCACCACCTTGTCTTTCCCGAAATTCCTTCTCACGTTTTCTATAGAAAATCGCTCTCCTCCACTGTCTTGCCTTTGAACCCTTGACTCCCCCGCTGTGACAGACGTAATTATTCTTCCTTAGCTCAGAATGGGCTGTATTAGCACCGACAGAGTCTATGATGCTAAATCTGAGCTCTTGGGTGATGCATTACTGGTGGAGTACAGCATCCAGGAAGAAAGGAGGCAGACAGAGCCAAGACTGAGCCCCTACCCTGCTTCTGGTTAACTTGTGGGCAGACTATTGATCTGACGACACCTTGCTTATTCAACATAAGCAAGAAGACTTGCCAGTAAGAGCTGCTGTGGAGATTAAACGAGAAGACGGTGCAGGAGAAATCGCAGATAAAGGATCCCATCACCCATGTATCCTTGACACTCAGATACCGGCCTTGGAAGGTATCGGGAAATCAAAGCGACGACACCCGCCTGAAGTGGGAAGATGATGCTGAGGTCCACCCTGGTGGTGTGGGCGGCAGCAACCACGGGAAAAGGAAAAGTAAGTTATAAATAGTAACTGTGTGGTGTCCTTGGATCTAAGCCCCTCACTGCTGGGAACATAGCCGGGGAAAAAAATAGAGATAACAAAATTAAAAAAGGACAAACATTCGAAGAGATGGCTGCCGCTGGGGCGTCTACATCAGCGAAGAAACAAATAAGCATGCACACATGGTTTCTAAGTGGCCCCGAGTCGAATTGGCAGTACAAATTGTGGTTCCTCTCTATAAAGCTGTATTGATCAGCTATCTCAAAGCGAATACAAAGGGCATATAGAAATGTTGGGAAATGCTTGTGCTCCCACATTAAACTGAAATGATAAATACAGAACGGCTATGCTGGGATCACTGCTTATATGAAACTTACCAGCAGGAGAAAAACTACGAAAGAAAATATGCAGAAAGAAGAGAAGATGTGCATATGCTTTATGATTATAGACTTGAGGGTTTTCTCTCCTTATCTGAAAGCCTTTTAAATAGAGCAGTGCCTTTTAGTCCCCTGGCTACAAAACTGGTCTATTTCGTACGTCTTTGTGGCATGCTCACGTCATGTAAGAAACAGGAATTATACTCAGTGAATCAAGTTCCCATCTGTATTCCTGAGAAGTTGTGTTCTCATGGGACAGACAAGTATAGCCAAATTGGGGGGGGGGCCGGGGGGCTGATGGCGAAAGAGAAAGAAATGCCCTGAAGTGAAGGGCAAATAACCAAGCTCTAGGAAACCAGAGCTGAGTCCCAGGAAGCTCCCAACCCATCATCCCTTTATGAAAATTCTACAAGGCCTTCCTCATGCTCTCAGCCTAAAGCCCGAGGGAACTGAAGTGAACTCCAGGATGCTGTATGCCCGTGTCGTCAGCTCTCTTCACCGTCGGGCACTTTCTGCCTTACTCATTACGCTCCAGCCACTCTACCCTCTGTGCTCTTGGCATGCCAAGCCTTCTAGCCCCAGGGACCTCACAAGTAGTTTCCTTGCTTTACTCGCTCAGTTCCCTGAGTCTTTATTGGAATGATGTCATTTTAGTGAGGTCACCAGGCCAATGCAATCTCAGGTCTCTGGTCTCCCTTGTTTCCTCTTTCTTCACAGCACTTGCCATCAGGTGACATCTGGACATACATAGTCATTGTTTATTTTTTTTGTCCCATTCCACTTCAACTTAAGCTCATTATGAGTCAAGGATTTTGGTGTGACTTTTTCACTGCTACAGCCTAGACTACTGCCTAGCACATAGTAGGCCAACAACAACAACATTACAGAATAAATGAACAAGAATGTTCCCATCTACAAAAGGTGATGGAATGGAATTTCCCTCTTTATTAAGTCACAATGCCAGACCAGCTGGCATCCAAGCTGACACTCAGAAAACACAAGCATAAGGTGGCTTTGCAGGGCTCCTGTGGAGAGCAGCAGCCAGCTAGAATCCCCTGGAAATGAGGCAGCATGCCTGCGAAAGCCCAGTGCCTACCTCGGAGACTCAATGCATTTTAATAAGAAAGCAGACTTCATTTCTCTCTGTACTCCACAGCACAGACTGTCAACAGTCAAGGGAGGGGAAAAATGAAATGCACTTCAGCTATTTCTGCATTCAGGAAAGTATACAGCTTAAGAAATAAAACCAGAAAAAAACAAAGGCAACCAGTTTAACAAATTAGATCTAGCTCTCGTCAACGAGAATGTTTTTATTTTTAGCCAGGGCTAAACAACCCTCCCAACACTGTAAACGTCTCTGAATGTGAAACCCTCAGAGCTGGAAAAGGTCCCTCTCGCCAGCGAAATGCTTCCAGTAATACCGAGAAGCAAGATTCATTAAGAGCTATCTTCAGCATTATCGGCGATTTTGTATTATCCGGTGTCCTTCATGAGGGGCACAGTCGCCTCCACCCTGAATCACAAAATGGGCGGCAAAGCAGGGCAGGCAAGGAAAGCCGCCTGGTCCTCCTGGGGAACTGCTGCTAAGGAGGAGAGGGAAGAAGGCTGAGAAGGGAAACACCAGGAATTTGAAGAGGACAAAGCCGGAGCAGGAACAGCAAGGGCATTAGAAAGCAGCCACCTGCCACCACCGGGCGAGTCTCCTGAGGAAGAGTTTGTGGGAGTCGCAGCAGAGGAAATGAAGAACAGAGGTCAAAAGGACCATGGAGGAGCCAGAGACACTCGCAGCTCAGCGCTGTGCATTCCTTGGTGTTTGTGCAATGGGGAGGCGGAGAGAAGCGGAGCGGAGCAATGAGGTCTCAAAATTTACGTGCGATGCACACACGCATGCACAGGCATGCTTACATGCACACTTATACACATCCGCATTCACAGGCACCAATGCACACTCACACATGCATGTACCAGCGCACACACACTCATGCATACCCTCTTAAACACTCACATGCATCAGTGTGCGCACGCTCCCATATACATGACCCTAAACACACGCACGCCACAGGCACACTTGTACTCTCACACCCAGTCACACTCTACATACATACTTCACACATACATACATGCATACATGCTCACATCGCATACACATTCACACACAAGCATCAACACACTCCCATAAACACACTCATGTATACCGGAGGAACCACATACGCTCACATGCTCACACACTCACATGTATTTGTTTATATACACATATGTATGTTATGTATGTGTTCCCATGTACACTCACACACAATCACATATACTCACATGCACTGTTACATATACAGACATCCACATGCGCAAGAGTACACACTCCCAGACCCATTCACGCAAGCGCACTCACACACGCCAGCGCAAACGCACACCCACATATACATACATTCCCCCGCACTTTCGTGCGCACCTCACTGGCTATTGTCGAAGTTCAAGGGAGGCAACTGGTGCAGTTTCCTTGGATTTTCTGGGGAGGAAAGTTCAGGTCAGCTGATCCATGGGGTTCCTTGAGTCTCCCAAAGGCAAGGTGCTTTGGTCACCATGATGACAGAGCAGGTACAGTCGGTAAATTTCAGACACACACACACACACACACACACACACACACACACACACACACAGCGCTTTATAACATAACCTCACAATTATGCACATAGTAGGGCTCATGTCATCATTTTTCTTCTCCCTGAAAAGGTAAGCTCCCAGGGGCCTAAGATGCAATGTGCCTCTTCATCTCCGGAACAGGGTAGGATGCTAGGATGTGTGTGTGTGTGTGTGTGTGTGTGTGTGTGTGTGTGTGTACCAGTGTACCAATAAATTTCATTAGGGATGTTCATAGGAGCGTGGGCATCTTACCACTGGCTACACCACTGAAGAAAATCCAACCTCCCACTCCCCAACATAGCCTTTTAACTTTGTGTAAATCTTCAGGGAGGAATGGGGTTCCATGAGTTGCTGTCGGTTCGGGAGGACAAGAGCCAGGCCTGGATTCAGTTTCTACACTCTAGCTCCACCCACTTCCTCTGGCTCTTCTATTCCTTTGGTCCTTCTTCCCGGATCCTTCCCGAGCCTCAAAAGGGGTAGTGCAGCTGTGTTCCAAGAGAGAACTGCATCGGCAGAAAACTATAGTGAAAGCTATCAGCTCTAATGATCCTCCCTGGGTCATTTTTTTTTCCCCAGAGAGCACAGGTATGGGAGGGTCTCATAAGAAAGGGACGTCAATGACCCTCAGCTGGTCTCGGGTGCCGAATGCTTCTCAGAAATTCAACATCCTCCCTCTCCGGGTAATATCTAATCAAAACACACTCTCACAGCAGAAAGAAGCGACTGGATTGGAGCTGAAGGTACAGTTATGACTTGAAGATTTATTCCTTTTTTATCAGTGTTATGAGGGCACATTCATTGGGTGATATCATGGAGTAAAACTGATGAAAGGTAGACCCTAAGAAAGCATCTATGCTGTTGAGGAACTCTGCATGTTTCTGCAGGAAAAGCATGGAGTGAGAGGTTAGTGGCTCAGCAGGGAAGTGCCATTCTTCTTGTGGGGAGCTTAAGTCTGAACTCCAGCACCTCACAACTGCCTGTAGTCCCAGTTCCAGGAGATCCATTGGGCACCCATTTGCACCTCATATGCACACACACACACACACACACACACACACACACACCTAAAATAATAAAAACAAATCTAACATACGTGGTCTCTTTGCAGATTCTCTTAAAATCCTTTTATATGTATGAAAATAAACTGAACATTTTAAACATTCCCCTCAAAAGAAAAGACACGAAACCCAGCTAAAAGTCAGAGTTTGCAGCTGAACAAGAGTGATGGGATGCCTCCCCAAGCCTCCACTAAACAACTCATTGTTCCCAAGACAATAGTGTGGTAGCATGAATGAGAATGGTCCCCAGAAGCCAAGAATACTTGGCTACCAGTTGGTGGAACTATTTGGAAAGGATTAGGAGGTGTGGTCTTGTTGGAGGCCGTCTATTAGTAGGATGGGCTTTGGGGTTTCAAAAGACTGCAGCCATCCCTAGTGTACTCGAAGCTTCCTGTTTGTGGATTATGAAGCGAGCTCTTGGCTTCTATTCTAATGCCGTGTCATCATGCCTGCTGCCATGTTCCCCGCCATGATGGAGATAGACTCCTATCCCTCTGCAAACATAAGTAAGCCCTTCGTTCTCTAAGTTGCCTTGAATGGAGTGTCTTAGCCGTATAAAAGCAACTAATACAAGCAGCCTTGGAGAACAGCACACACTTGGTGCAGACACTTCCCTGATGTTTGGAACTCTGTCCTCTTGAGTTTTCTCTCTTATCACTCATATTACACCTGTCCCTCGCAAAAGGCATTTCAAATCTCTCTTTTTTTTGGAATGAAGTAGAGACTCTTCTAACACCCCCAAATTTCTGTATGCCCGCATGTTACTATGAGCTGCATGCTATTATGAGTAGACAGACTCACCTTTATTTTACAGTTTACTTACTTCTCTGTAGACTACAGCAAATTCAAAATGTCCTCAGCGGGAAATGTATTGCATATACCTGGCCTGCCACCCATCAAAGGTTAATAGTGCCGTTCTCAATAGATAGGACATTGGTTGGCAACCTTCATGATAGCAAAGCTGACTAGGGGCTGTGACTTATGGTTCCTGCCCAGCATCATGCGGCAGTATCCCAGCAAGTGCCACTAGCCCAGGAGCAGATGCAAATTCAAAGTGTGAGCTGAATTAAAAGGCATGTTGCTTTTGAAGGTCAGAGACATTTTGGGTTAAATCGTGGTGAGCTGGGGCCGTCTGTATTCACGTATCCTCACACGTGTCTACGAGTAGGTACACAGCATGGTGCCATGTTCGGCCCCTCGCTTTACTCCTCACTAGCTCTTAGTAGCTTCCTCTATAATATAGGAAATGATGCCATGGTTCTTGTTTCTTATGCACAAATCCTATCTTCTGAGTCAATAAAACACCCTTTCTAGCAAGAATGGATTTCACTCTTGGCTGATGGCTGCCTCTGCTGGAAAATCCCCTCAGGCTCTGGAAGCCTTCCTCCCAGTCTTTTAAAATTGCAGGTCTCTGGATCCAGAAGGGAGACAATTAGATGCTGTCAGCAAACTACAGTCCACCCAGGCCCCCAGGATTTGGCAGATTTATGAGGCAGTGGGTGAGCCATTCATTGTCTTGCCAGAACCCTCATGGTCTACCATTGCAGCTACAGAGACTCCCTCACTTGGAGCAGGCTGAAGGAAGCCTCCCTCCTCTGACCTCTGCTTCTGCTCTTTAGCTTCTACCCCCCATGGACCCCTTTCTGCCCCCATTTCTGAGATCAAAAACTGAATGGGAGGCTACGGGAAGGATCTAGCATTGTCTTTTCTGATGTAAAAATCCCTGAGCTTCAGTAGCTTGCTGGGACACCTCTAACTTAATCAAAATTGAAGAGTGGCTGATTCAACATATTTAGGTGGCACCTACTAAATCGCAGACACAATTACAGGCCTTGGAGAGGCAGCTTCAAGCTGAAGGAAAATGGCACTTGCTTCTCTCAGGACAGAAAAGATGGGGCATAAAGAGCCAGCTCAGTATCCAAGTGGGTTCCCTAGTAAGGGAAACAGGGACTGTCTCTGACATGAACTCAGTGGCTGGCTGGCTCTTTGACCTCCCCCTTCTTCCCCCAGGGAGGAGCAGCCTTGCCAGGCCACAGAGGAGGACAATGCAGCCAGTCCTGATGAGACCTGATAAGCTAGGGTCAGATGGAGGGGGAGGAGGAGCTCCCCTATCTGTGGACTTGGGGAGGGGCATAGGGGGAGAAGAGGGAGGGAGGGTGGGATTGGGAGGAAATGAGGGAAGAGGCTACAGCTGGGATATAAAGTGAATAAACTGTAATTAATAGAAAAAATAAAAATGTAATTAAAAAATACAAAAAAAAGATTTCAAGTGCTGGGACAATGAAATCTGTGTGTGCACGCACATACATATGAGTGTGTATGTGTGCATTTGCATGTGAATGTCTGTGTGTCTAAGTGTGTGTGTGTGTGTGTGTGTGTGTGTGGTGTTTATATGTGTGCGTGCATGCACATCTGAGTATGGGTATGTGTTTGTGTGTGTGTGAATGTATATGCATGTGTGAATGTGAGTGTAATTCATACTTCAGTTGCAGTGCTCAGAGAAGGTCTCTCTGAGGTTTGGGGCAGAGATCATTACTAACCGCTGTCAGACTGTTTGCCCATGCTGGCCTTTTAATTCTGCGTCTGTGGTCTTTCCGCATCCACCTCTGGGCTACTAATCATTCTGACTTCATCTCCTCTGAGGCTCTGGGCTCTGTGAATCCCATCAACACATACAGAGGGAGATTCAAATGGGGAGGAGGGGCTGGGGACTTGAGATCTTCCTCTCTTTCCTTCAACTGTAACTTTCCTTCTCCACACCCTTCTTCTGGCTCAGAGCTCAAAGGACAAGGATCCAAAACCGAAAAAGTGCCTCTCTTCCATCCAGCTCTGTCATCCACTTCGGCTATCTCCTAGCCTCTGTGTACATCTGAAACTGGGAAAAAATGAATGGATGAGACAAAATGTAATTCTATTGGCCAGTTGAGCTGTTAATGTTCTGTACATTCAGCTTTAGCCGAGCTTTGCAACGCCTCACCGTGAAACAGTGAAACAGCGAGCACAGATAGATTATTCCTAGATGCAACAATTCCCTGCTGACAGATTTCCATCAGCTTTGGGGATCCCCTGCTATTATTTTGGTGATGCCTCAGCCTTCAGAAAGACCATCGATGTCTTCCATGTCCTCTTTGATGGTGCACAGCTGAGTTGTCTCAATTGTGTTTGGTACTTTGGGTTTTGCAAGATGGTCTCCTGAACTGCTAGTGTCGTCAGGGGACACCAAAGACCCCAGGATTTGGCACATTCATGAGTGGTGGGTGAGCCATTGTCTTGCAAGGACCCTCACGAACTCCCATTGAAGCTTCAGAGACTCCCTCACTTGGAGCTTCATGGCCTCGGCATCACTGATATTGGCTGCACTTTTCTGGAGAGATTTGTCATGTGCTCTGACAAATGTCAATCAGCCCAGTTTCTACATGTCAAATGTTTTCTCTGGGCTAAAATCACACAAGCTAAGAGGCAGGATGAAGCCTATCAATGAAGAAAAACATTTGCTTAAAGACCAACAAATTTTACTTCACTTATACAAATAAAATTGCAACAAAGTTAATTTCAAGCACCTTAATTTCTTCCTGAACAGTAAGGAAACTTCATTCTGTGAAACAAACTGAGTATTCCAATGAGTTGAGCAGAGGAGGTGGGCTTCATAGATGGGGAAAGGTGGAGGAAATTAAAAGTAGAAGAAAACCAAAATTGTTGGTGCAGTCGTAGGGCACGTTCCTCACACGGTTACCATGGAGATGGCACCCTTGTCTTGGGTACAGCACGTCTCTTTGGTTAGCTTTTGTGACTCTCCTGATTTTCTGTTGTTTGAGGATTTTAGAAAACATTTTGATTATATGATGTCTTTCATGGTTGTGTAGCCCCAATCTGGCTTGGTGAGCTTTTCAGTGGCCTCCTGCCAGGGGCTGGTCCTTAACAGTGGCCTTATGTTTACTGCAGTGAACACCACAAGCTTGGGTTTGCATGGTTGCGCCACCCTGCTGGAGTCAGGTTTGAGGTCCTCAGCACGTGCTGTTCATCCTTCCAGCTGCCACCAGACCCTCCCTAAGTAAAGCTTGAAATTAAGCCCTGTTATTGTTAGGAGCATTAAAGTCTTCTCAGTGTCACACCGCACAGTAGATGCTACAAGTAAGCTCTTTGAGTGACACTAAGCCTCATCTCCACAGGTAAATTTAGCTCATTCCAATGCAGCCATATTGCTATCCCCCTCTGTGTTATGCATCATGAGAGCATTCTGAATTTTTGTACCAAGATAACCTTGATTATCCAACTAAGATAATACTACTAATACTGCTACTACTACTAATAAGTTTGATAAGGGGCAGCGATCATAGAAAACAGTAATTCCGTTGAGGTTAGTGACCAAAGGCCAACAACAGCATTCACTCTCTCGCTTTATCTCTCATCTGTCTCTCCCTGTCTTTGTCTTTCTCTCTCTTTTTCAACTTAACACTACAAAACTTCAGTTTGCAGGACTTTTTTAGAATATAAATCGCTCGCGGCGGGGCAAGATGGCGGCCCTGGGAGGACTCTCATTCTGAGGAGCAGCACAGCAGGATTGGCAAAGTGACCAGCAATCAGAACTCGCGGCCATAAAACACAAGTGGTTGTGTTTCTCAGGTGAGAGGATACCCCATGGGGGATTCAATCAGCTTTAACTCACCCGGCTAAACCTCGGAAGAGATCCCGGTTCCACCAGGCGCTTGGTCGCCAGCCCAGAGCTACCTGCCAGCATGATCTGGTCACGGTCCCAGACTGAACTGTGGGCCCACAACACCATAGACTGGATTTCCCAGTCGAGAGATAACCCCACGGAGCAGGAAACAATTGGGACCGACCCCAGGTTACCCAGACATCCCCTGGAAAAGACTCGGGTTCCGCGGGTACACCAAGAGCCAGCGCGGACCCAGAGCCGGGAACCCAGGCTCCTGCACGGAGCCCTGTCTGCGCGCGTGATTCGCCGCCTCAGATAGAACTGTGGGCACCAGGGCACCAGGGCACCAGACTGCGTGTCTCTGGCAGGAGGAAACCCCCAGCGGAGGGGGTCAGCAGCTCTAACGCTTAGGACACCCAGCACCAAAACACTTCCTGGACTCACACAGACTCTAGTGCAGGCAGGAGCGCTGTGCTCTGCCACCATTGTTGAGTTCCCCTGGGGCACTGGGACACACAGCTGCATCCTTAGACCTGCAGGAGCCAAAGAGCCATTACAGCAGCCCTCAGATACTGTGCCAGGGATCGGCCAGTTGTCCCTGGCTGGACTGTCAAAACTGTGGGAATCCCTGATCCTTCAGGGGGGCTGCACCCACAGCGTCTGGACCAGAGTGGTGTCTGCAGCCACCATCCCAGACAGAGACACACAGCTTCTGGTCCAGAGTGAGGCACCCAGCCTCCAGACCAGAGCAGTGCTCCCAGGCGCCAACTCAACCTAGGTGCACATTCTCCAGGTCCAGAGCAGAGCAATCAGCCTTTGGCCCAGAGACTTGCTGAGTGCACCTCCCACTTTCCCGGACAGAACTGTGAGCCCCAGGATAACAGACTGAGTTTCCCTGTTGGGAGAAAACCCCACTGCTAGGGAATCAGCAGTTTCTTCAAGAGGACTGTACATGGAAATTTAGTGAGCAGCAGCACACTAAATTTATAACAAGAAACCCAGCAGTGGGGCAGCTGTCTTGAGAAATTCTATGGGTAAGAGGAGATCCCCCCCTGCCTAACATAGACCACAGCTACTACTCAGGGCTATAAACCTGAGGTGAGCAGTGGCAACTCCGGAGAAACACTGGCCATACAGTGACCATAACCAAAAAGCAGAGAAGGACTCCTTCAGGAAAAATCATCTTCCGGCCAAGGGGATACTCCCTACCTCAGGACTCCAGGAAGCACAGAAACTAACAGCCAACACCTAAATCAGCCCAATGGGTAGAGGTCAGCGTAAAGGCTCAACCAACAAAAGACAGAGCAATATGGCATCTCCAGAACCCAGCCATCCAGGGGTGAACAGCCCTGAACAATGCAGCATAATAGAAAATCAAGAAGATGACCTTACATCTATGTTGATGAAGAGAATAATAGAGGAAACAGATAAAATACGTAAAGAATTAGAGGAAGATAAAACCAAACAGATCATGGCTATCTGTAAAGAAATGGAGGAAGATAAAGACAAGCAGATTAGGGCCATCCGTGAAGAAATATGGGAAGATGCAGCCAAACAGCTTGTGGCCTTAGAGAAGAAATAATTAAATCACTGAAAGAAATCAAAGAGACAGAGTTGAAGGAACTAAAAGAAAAAGAGGAAAATACAAGCAGACAGGTGAAGGAAGTAAACAAAACAACTCAAGACCTGAAGATAGAACTAGAAAAATTAAAGAAAACACAAATGGAGGAAATAATTGAGAGGAAGAATTTAGGGAAGAAAACAGGAACTACAGAGGTAAGCATAACCAACAGAATACAAGAAATGGAAGAAAGAATCTCAGGTGTAGAAGATACAATGGAAGAAATCGATGTATCTGTCAAAGAAAATGTTAAATCCAAAAAATTCCTGACACAGACCGTCCAAGAAATCCAAGACAATATGAAAAGACAAAACCTAAGAATAATAGGAATAGAGGAAAAAGAAGACTCCCTTCTCCAAGGCCCAGAAAATATTTTCAACAAAATCATTGAAGAAAATTTCCCCAAGTTAAAGGAGAAGCCAATAAGGATACATAAGGCCTACAGAACACCCAACAAATTTGACCAGAAAAGAAAATCCTCCCGCCACATAATAATCAAAACAGTAAGTATACAGAACAAAGAAAAAATACTAAAAGCTGCAAGGGAAAAAGGCCAAGTAACATATAACGGCAAACCCATTAGAATCACACCTGACTTTTCTAAGAAAAGAAACTAAGAAACTAAGAAAGCCAGAAGGACCTGGACAGATATCATGCAGACCCTAAGAGAACATAGATGTCAACCCAGGCTACTATACCCTGCAAAACTCTCAGTCCTCATAGACGGAGAAAACAAGATATTCAATGACAAAAACAAATTTCAACAATACCTACACACAAATCCAGCATTACAGAAGATACTGGAAGGGAAAATACAACCCAAGAAAATTAGCTTTTGTCAAGAAAAAAAAGGAAATAATTAACCTTACTACAGCAAAACAAAAAGCAACAAAGCACACAACCTTATGAACACAGCCAACATCAAAATCAAAGGATCTAACAGCCACTGGTCATTAATTTCTCTCAACATCAATGGACTCAACTCTCCAGTAAAAAGACACAGATTAACAGAATGAATACGTACACAAAACCCAGCAATCTGTTGCATACAAGAAACACACCTAAGACACAAAGATAGACATTACCTGAGGGTAAAAGGTTGGAAGACGACTTTCCAAGCAAATGGACCCAAGAAACAAGCAGGAGTAGCCATTCTAATATCTGATAAAATAGACTTTCAACCAAAATTAATAAAAAGAGATGAGGAAGGACACTTCATACTCATCAAGGGAAAATTCCACCAGGAAGACATCACAATCCTGAACATCTATGCCCCAAATACAAGAGCACCCTCATTTGTAAAAGAAACATTGATAAAATTTAAACCACATATAGATCCCCACACATTAATAGTGGGAGACTTCAACACCCCACTCTCAACAAAGGACAGGTCAACAAAACAGAAATTAAACAAAGAAACAATATCTCTGACAGAGGTCATGAATCAAATGGACCTCACAGACATCTACAGAACTTTACACCCAAACACAAAAGAATTTACCTTCTTCTCAGCACCTCATGGAACCTTCTCCAAAATAGACCATGTAGTTGGTCACAAAGCAAGCCTCAACAGATACAAGAAGACTGAAATAATCCCTTGTATCCTGTCTGATCACCATGGAATAAAGCTGGACTTCAACAACAACAGAAATAGCAAAAAGCCTACACACACATGGAAACTGAACAACTTGTTACTAAATGACAGCTGGGTCAGGGAAGAAATAAAGAAAGAAATTAAAGCCTTTCTAGAACTCAATGAAAATGAAGACACAACATACCCTAACTTGTGGGACACAATGAAAGCAGTGCTAAGAGTAAAGTTCATAGCACTAAGTGACTTCAAGAAGAAATTCGAGACAGCTCATTCAAGCAACTTAATGGCCCACTTAAAAACCCTAGAAAAAGAAGAAGCAGACACACCAAAAAGGAGTAGACGGCTGGAAATAATCAAACTCAGGGCTGAAATCAATCAATTAGAAACAAATAAAACAATTCAAAGAATCAATGAAACCAAGAGCTGGTTCTTTGAGAAAATCAACAAGATCGACAAACCCTTAGCCAAGCTAACTAAAAGGCAGAGAGACACCACCCAAATCAACAAAATCAGAAATGAAAAGAGGGACATAACTACAGACACTGAGGAAATCCAAACAATCATTAGGACTTACTTCAAAAGTCTATATACCACAAAATTTGAAAATCTAAATGAAATGGACAATTTTCTTGATCGATTTGACTCACCAAAGCTGAATCAGGACCAGGTAAATCAATTAAATAATCCTATATTCCCCAAAGAAATAGAAACAGTCATCAAAAGTCTCCCATCCAAAAAAAGCCCAGGACCAGATGGCTTCAGCGCAGAATTCTACCAAACCTTCAAAGAAGAGCTAACTCCAATTCTCTTCAAACTATTCCACAAAATAGAAACAGAAGGAACATTACCAAACTCATTCTATGAAGCCACAATCACCTTGGTACCTAAACCTCACAAAGACTCAACAAAGAAAGAGAATTTCAGGCCAATCTCCCTTATGAACATTGATGCAAAAATACTTAACAAAATACTTGCAAACCGGATCCAAGAACACATCAAAGATATTATCCACTATGACCAAGTAGGCTTCATCCCAGGTATGCAGGGGTGGTTCAATATACGGAAATCCATCAATGTGATCCACCATATTAACAAACTGAAAGAAAAAAACCACATGATAATCTCCCTAGATGCTGAAAAAGCATTTGACAAAATCCAACATCCATTCATGTTTAAAGTACTGGAGAGATCAGGGATACAAGGCACATATCTAAACACAGTAAAGGCGATATACAGCAAGCCTATAGCCAACATCAAACTGAACGGAGAGAAACTTAAAGCAATCCCACTGAAATCAGGGACAAGACAAGGCTGCCCACTGTCTCCATATCTCTTCAACATAGTGCTGGAAGTCCTAGCTAGAGCAATAAGATAGTCGAAGGAGATCAAAGGGATACAGATGGGAAAGGAAGAAGTCAAATTATCACTATTTGCAGATGACATGATAGTATATATGAGTGACCCCAAAAACTCTACCAGGGAACTCCTACAGCTAATAAACACCTTCAGCAAAGTGGCCGGATACAAAATTAACTCAAAAAAATAAGTAGCACTCCTGTATACAAAAGACAAAAAGGCTGAGAAAGAAATTAGAGAAACAACACCATTCACAATAGCCACAAATGACATAAAGTACCTTGGTGTAACCCTAACCAAGCAAGTCAAAGACTTGCATGAAAAAAATTTCAAGTCTCTGAAGAAAGAATTAGAGGAAGATATGAGAAGATGGAAAGATCTCCCATGCTCATGGCTTGGCAGGATTAACATAGTAAAAATGGCCATCTTACCAAAAGCAATCTACAGATTTAATGCAATTCCCATCAAATTGCCAACACAATTCTTTACAGACCTGGAAAGAAAAATTCTCAACTTCGTATGGAATAATAAGAAACCGAGAATTGCTAAAACAATTCTCTACAATAAAAGATCTTCTGGAGGTATCTCCATCCCTGATCTCAAGCTGTACTATAGAGCAACAGTTATAAAAAGTGCATGGTACTGGCATAGAAACAGAATGGTGGATCAATGGAATGGAACAGAAGACCCAGAAATAAACCCACACACTTATGGACACCTGATTTTTGACAAAGATGCCAAAACCATACAATGGAAAAAAGATAACATCTTCAACAAATGGTGCTGGTCCAACTGGATGTCTACATGTAGAAAAATGAAAATAGATCCATACTTATCACCCTGCACAAAACTGAAGTCCAAGTGGATCAAAGACCTCAACATAAAACCAGACACATTAAATTGGCTAGAAAAAAAAGTGGGGAATACCCTAGAACTCATTGGTACAGGAGACAACTTCCTGAACAGAACACCAACAGCACAGGCTCTAAGAGCAACAATCAATAAATGGGACTTCATGAAATTGAAAAGCTTCTGTAAAGCAAAGGACACCGTCATCAAAACAAAGTGACTGCCTACAGATTGGGAAAGAATCATCACCAACCCTTTATCTGACAGAGGACTCATATCCAATATATATAAAGAACTAAACAAGCTGAAAAGCAACAAACCAAGTAATCCACTTAAAAAATGGGGAACAGAGCTAAAGAGAGAATTCTCTGTAGAGGAATATCAAATGGCAGAGAAGCACTTAAAGAAATGCTCAACCTCATTAGCCATTAGGGAAATGCAAATCAAAACAACCCTGAGATTTCACCTTACACCCATCAGAATGGCCAAGATGAAAAACTCAAGGGACAACACATGCTGGAGAGGTTGTGGAGAAAGGGGAACCCTTCTCCACTGCTGGTGGGAATGTAAACTGGTACAACCACTCTGGAAATCAATCTGGCACTTTCTCAGACAACTAGGAATAGCGCTTCCTCAAGATCCAGCCATACCACTCCTAGGCATATACCCAAAAGAGGCGCAAGTACACAAAAAGGACATTTGCTCAACCATGTTTGTAGCAGCTTTATTTGTAATAGCCAGAAGCTGGAAACAACCCAGATGCCCCTCAACTGAAGAATGGATGCAGAAACTGTGGTACATCTATACAATGGAGTATTACTCAGCAATGAAAAATAAGGAAATCATGAAATTTGCAGGTAAATGGTGGGACCTGGAAAGGATCATCCTGAGTGAGTTGTCCCAGAAGCAAAAAGACAAGCATGGTATATACTCACTCATATAAACATACAATATAGAATAAACCCACTAAAATCTGTACATCTAAACAAACTAAGCAAAAGAGAGGACCCTAACTAAAATGTTCAATCCCCATCCTGAAAGGCAAAGAGGATGGACATCAGAAGAAAAAGAAAATAGGAAACAACCTCGGAACCCGCTACAGAGGGCCTCTGAAAGCCAGAAGAAAACAGGAAACAACCTTGAAACCTGCCACAGAGGGCCTCTGAAAGCTTCTGCAGTATAGACTGTCAAAGCAGATGCTGAGCCTGATGGCCAACTGATGGGCAGAGTGAATGGAATTTTATGTAAGAAGTAGGAAATAGTAAGAGCTGGAGGGGACGGGAACTCCACAAGGAGAGCAACAGAACAAGATAATTTGAACACAGGGAACTTCCCAGAAAATCATACTCCAACCAAGGACTATTCGTGGAGATGACCTGGAACCCCTGCACAGGTGTAGCCCATGTCAGTTCAGTGTCCAAGTGGTTTACATAGTAATGGGAAGAGGGACTGCCTCTGACATAATCTGATTGGCCTGCTTGTTGATCACTTCCCCCTGAGGGGGGAGCAGCCTTACCAGGCCACAGTAGAGGACAATGCAGCCACTTTTGATGAGAACTGATAGACTAAGATCAGAAAGAAGAGGAGAACCTCCCCTATCAGTGGACTTGGGGAGTGGCATGCCTGCAGAAAGGGGAGGGTGGCTGGGATCGGCAGGGGAGGAGGGAGGGGCTTATGGGGGGATACAAAATGAATAAAGTGTAATTAATAAAAAAAATTAAAAAAAAGAAATGGAAGGAATAAGGGGATTACATTATACAATGAACGAAAAGGAAAATTCAAATTTTTAATTAAATACGATGCTTCTTACATATTAAAGACACTAAAAATAAGCTATCAGTACTAATAATAAATTAAATTAGCAAGATTGTAAATAAATAAATAGATAAGCAATACGAAAATTAAAAAAAAAAGAATATAAATCGCTTATTTTGGGCTGTTAATTTTTTTTTTCGAGACAGGGTCTCTCTATATAGCACTGGCTGTCTTGGAACTCCCTATGTAGACCAGACTGGCTTTGAACTCACAGAGATAACCCTACCTCTGCCTCCTGAGTGCTGGGATTAAAGGTATATACTACCACACACACCCAACTAGGATGTTAATCATTTTCAGAATTTTCCTTAGAGGTCCTTAACCTATGGAGGCCATTCTACTAGCCACCATATACATTCATTATATTCACACACACACACATAGACATACACACATACATATTTGATGTGATGTGGTGCATGTGTGGATGTGGGCTTGTGTGTGTGCATGCATGCATTTGTGTGTGTGTGTGTGTGTGTGTGTGTGTGTGTGCATGTGGATGCGTCTTCTTCCAGGAAAGGTTAATGCATTTTTTTTTATTGCAAATGTGGCAGTGGTGTCCTGTTAATGAGAAGTTTAAACTTGCTGTTATCAACACTTAGAGGGTAAGTATGGATTAATGAAACACGTGTAAGAGCCAACGTAACAAGGAGTCTTTATTTGGGTTTAATAGTGTGTCAGACTAGTTAGACTGAATTACACTCCCAAGAAATCAGTTTCTCAGGTGTTTCCAACTAGAGTAGGCTACAGGAAAAGTCCTACAGGAGGGAGATAGGTCACTCATGCTGTGTCAATTAACTGTGAAGCATCTCCTATGGGCTCTTGTGCAAAGGCCTGGCCCCCAGGTAGTGATGCAAACATCAGGAAGTAGCTTGGTGGAGGAAGTCAGTCACCAGGAATACACCTTTGAAGGGGATTTTGTCTCTTGCCTTACTTTGTCTTGCTTCTTAGCAACCAAGAGGTGAACAGCTATGTTCTGCCTCATGCTGGCCCACACTAGTGGAGCAAGCAAGCTGAGCATGGAGCTGCAGCTTCTGAAACTGTGAGTTTTTCTCCCTTTGGAGCTGCATCTCTTGGGAACTGCTCAAAGTGTGGAAAGCTAAAGAGTGTTCTTGATACTCTGGTCCACACCCTAAAGTGACTTAGCTCCACTGCCTTTGTCGAATTAACATCCCCAGGAGTTTTGTTCAGCTTCTTTGACTCCTAGTTGACAGGCGCATGTTTCAAATCATGACGAAAGGCCTCAGTTCCTCAGTGGTAGCCTCATCATCAAGATCAAAGCCAGTAAAAATAGACAAGGTTCAATCTGAGGTTGGTGGCGCCACATCGTGTCTGTAGCTTCCACTGTGCTCACCGCCTCGCCTCCTCTTACTGGTGGCTGGTTGTGTGGATGCAGGCTCCAGGACCAGGCACTGTATAAATTCAGGCTTCAGCACCAGGCCCTGAGCCAGCAAATTTCTTAAGCTCACTGTATAAGTCACTTCTCTTCTCCAATACATCCCACACATCTGTGCTTGTCAATATACATGCATGCACATGAATGCACACATACATGATCTGCTGACTCTACTTGTCTGGATGGAGCTTGACTGAAACAGAATGTTTCTCTTATAGTGATTAACAATTTGATGGTGTCTGGAGATCTGTCTGTAAAAGACATCAGGTTCTTCCATTTGATATTTCCAGGGAGGAATCACAGAGAATTTAAATGGCTCTCACAAGACATTTTCCCCCCATCTTTTTCTGTGATAAAACACATATAAAATATAGCATCACACTGATAAGTGTGTGGTTCCATGGGATTAAATAAATTTATAATGTACAGCCATTACTGACATTTGTCTTCATAACATTCTTCATCTGATAAAGACAAAGTTTTATGGTACTTATAAAATAAATTCCAGCTTTTCCCTGTCCCTAGTCCCTGGCAACACCATTCTGTTTTATGTCTAGGACTTTGACCATTCTGTGCACCCAAATCGCAATATGCCAGAATCTCCTTCTTGAAGCTAACGTTCTGTTGTTCTGTTATATTTCTGTAGATTCATTTATTCATTTATTGATTGACAGACATTGATATTATTTACTCCTTGTAGATATTGAAAGTAGTGTGCTAGGAACCCAGCTTTATGAACATCTCCTCAAGACCTGGCTTTGTACGCTCTGACATGTGTGCATAGAGTGGAGTTTCTGGGTTATGAGACAAAATTCTGTTTTCAAGTTTCTGAGGAATTGCCACATTCAGCAGGATTGCCACAGAGGCTAAACCGTTTTGTTTATTTATTTATTTCTCATTCCCAGCAATGCACAGAAGTACCCAAGCAACCCTGCATCATCAACCGGCATTTCTCATGCTTCTTGTACTTATTTCGTTGTTTTGAAATATCCCTCCTACTGGCATTGTGCAGATTTGATTCACATCAATTCGATTGTTTATGATGTTAAGCTCCTTTTTGTGTGCCTTCTGGCCACTGATCTGCCTCCTCTGGAGGACTGTCTCCATGGGTCTTTTGCCATCTTGCAGTTGCCTTTTCTGCTGAGTCTGAGGAGCTCTGGCTGTTCTGGTAATCCCTTGCCAAAAGTGTGGCTCCAAACTTTTCTCAGACGTGAAGTATCTTCTTACTCTATTTGGTATTTTTCTCTCGAAGAGCAGAGTTTTTCCTACCTGTTTGCCTTTACTACATCTTCCTTAGAGTGCCCTATGTGCTTTGAATGATGCTGCAGGGATGTTTTGAGTGGGACTTCCGGTGACAAACCCTCTCAGCTTTTGTCTTGAAATGCCTCAGTGTTTCCTTCACTTCCTAATAGGCAGTTTTCCTCCATATGGGAAGCATTTCAAGCACAGTACTGTTGGTGGATAATAGGTTTGTGGGGAACATTTGACTCTACCTGGCTGTGGGTGCTGTGGCCACCAGATAGCTTTTATACCGCTCTATGGTACAAGTGTCCATGTCTGGTGGCATACCACGTGACACAAAATGGAGGATCCTAGCAAACTAGTAGACTCTCAGAATGGGCCCAGAACAGGGCAGTGGCTGCTTCCCCCGTCTTTCTGGAAATCCCTTGGGTGCTGACAGGCCTGGATGGCAGGCTGGTGACAGCCAGATGGTCGGCTACCCCAGAGCTCATGTCAACTCCCAAATGATCCAAAGGCTGTATAAAATTACTTGCTGCTGCCTTGATGCTGTTTCTGGATTCTGACTCCACCTTGCTCACCCCATCCTAGATCCCAGTTCCCACTCTTGATGACAGGCTTCTCGTTTTCATAGTTTATCACAAGAAGCCTGATGGTGGTGCCATGGAGAGCTTGGTTCAGTTGAGCCAGTTTTGTCTAGTGAGACAGTCTGTCTAGTGAGTTTAAGGTTTTGTCTTTGCTTTGGGAGAATTTGGTTGCAGTGCATCTCAGTGTGGTCCTCTAAGGATCTACCTTTCTTGAAATTAATTGTGCTTCCCTGGTGATTATACTTAGCATTTCCTCATATTTGAACTGTACTCTGCCAGTCTTCAAACATCTATGCTGCCCCTTTCTCCCTTGGTTCCCATCCTGAATCTTACGGGGTATATGGGTTTGGCAGTTTGATGATATCACACACATCTCTTAAGCTCTGGCCACTGATCATACTTTTCTTCTTCCTTCTCTTCAAATTGGTTATTTCCTTTGCTCTGCTTTCACATTTTCTGTTGCACCCTTCTTCTCTCCCTATGCTAACTCCAAACACCCGATCTTCTTCCCTTTGCCTCCAGATGGTTGGATATACAGGCTGTGGCAGCAAGCCTAGCTTGGGCTATTACTGCACTCTCCCACAGTCATCTTTATAGCCTCCTGGTGATTTTAGTTCTTGTACTTTTCACCTCCAGATTTCCCTTTTGGTTTGTGTCCTAAGTATTTTTTTGAAACTTTCAAATAAAATCATAGTTTTAAACCTCATTTAGCTCTTCGTGTATCTTTTAAATTTTAACTTATTTTTGTGTGTATGTCTGTGTATGACTATGTTCAGTTGCCTTCAGAGGCTACAAGGTAGTTTCAGTCACCCTAGCAAGCTGCTCACCTTGGATGCTGACAAAGAACATGGCAAACTGCTGTCATTGCTGTGTGTTGCTGGGTCTCCACCACCATGCTTTTCCAGCTGTGGTAAACCAGGCTGGCGCTAATTCTGGCCAATGAACTCCAAGCAGCTGTGGCCTGTTGTTCTTGACCAAGCCTTTGGAAACCAGCCTGGGCCCCCTCAGCTCTAGTCTGCCTTGACACAGCTATCATGGAGGCCGCCTGTTGAGCATACGTCAGTCTACATGCCTGACTCAGAACTCACACTGGTAGAAATTGGTCTCAAAGAAAGATTAAGATATAAAGCTATTGGGAGAAGCTTCTAATATTCAAGGGATGATTGTTTAATGAGAGCATAACATAGGCCTTCCTCACCAACATATAATGTAGTGTGCTTGCTTTGAGGTCCAGGTGAAAGTATGAAAACAGCTGTCTAAGACCAGACATCGAACCAGTGTTTGAGAATTAGCCTCATGTGGTTCTTCACATGTAACCTGCTATTGGGGTACAGCCATCTTTTCATGTTTTGTAACTTGGGCCCTCCTTTCTTCTCCATGTGTGGAAAGCTCGTTCAGGAAATGTGAACCTGTGGGACCTCTAACTGAGAGCGGGCTGGCTTTGCACAGCCCTTTACGTGCTAGAAGGATCCCTGTGGGGGTGGTTGGGAACAGCAGGTGTGTCCGTATAATAGACGTGTTTGCTGATAAACAGTGGCTGAGCACCACCTGCTCAGGAGTCTACCGGCTGCATCTTGCCAAACGAGCAACTGCTCCAGGTGCTGCTGGAGATGCGCAAGCATTCTGGGCTGACAACATCCTTGAGGCCAAACAATAGCTTCTTCCCAGAAATCGGACCCAGGGCTTCTGTGCGCTAGAGTCTCTTAACAACGCAAGTTTTCTCTCATTGAGGTGAACTATACAGAGCACAGACAGGTGAGGGTGAAATCAGTGGAGCATTGGCAAGACGTATTTACATTTCGGTGCCTGTCACAAACTAAGCACCCAGGCCCAGCTCAGGACGAGCTCCTGTGTGATTTTGAACAAGACGCTTAACTTCCCTGAGTCCATACTGGTATCCCTAAGGGAAGGATACGTCATGGTGCTTACCTTATTGAAAAGACTGAGTGGGATAGTCAGAGAAGCAATTGGTGCAATGTCTAATCTATGCAGCAAGAGGCATCTACGAGGACCTGGTGCTCATCACTGGTGCATCATCATCAGCGCTGCTGTGCCCAGATATCTGTTGCATGGTCTTCTGTGATCAGTGAACCATGCTGAAATGCTAATAATTGCACTTTAGAGAAGAAGATACGTCAAACACTCCTCATTTATCCAGACCAAATTTTAACTCTACAAATCAACTCTTCTAAGTGTTGTGTAACGTTCTCTTGCCACAGCTGTTTCGACAAATCTTTACGGAACTTTCATATACTGCTAACGGTGTAGCTAGGAAATCAGGGTCAGGGGGTTAAGTCATTTGCCCAAGATTGAATATTTCATAATGTTTGTATTTTAAAGTTTAATTGTGTATCTCTGTGTGAGCACATGCACGTATGTGCATGCATGTGTGTGTGTATGTGCCCTCAGAAATTAGAAGTCAGATTCCTTGAATCTGGAATCACAGGGTATTTTACACCATCGAGTATGGATTTTGAGAAATGGACTCTGGTCCTGTGGAAGAGTAGCAAGTGCCCAGTACCACTGAGCATCCCTTTGGATCTTGGGAGAATGAGTTGAGCTCTTCTGGTTTGCCAGATTTTGCATTCCGCAGTTCCGCTACAATGTAAGGTGACCTAGGTGGCCATTTTAAGATATGGTATTATTATCCCCCAACCTAAGTATTTCTAGCCAAAAAAACATCCCCTATTTTCTAAATCAAAATGTTTATTAAGATTAACATTTAGAATCATCTACCCTGCTTTACCTCACTCAGAGAGCATTCTCTTGCCTTGTCTGACAGAGGTGTGACCTGCTATTGGGGTACAGCCTTGTCCCCTGTGTAAGAAGATGGACAGCCAAAGCAAGCATGGTCATGGTCAAAAACAAAGAACACAGTATAGGTCTTCATAGAACAGCCCATGATTCTTCTTCCCATATCCATAGCAACAAAGGAGGCCGACTATAAAATACTAATCACCACAATTAGAGAAAATGCCATCAAATTCTTGTTTGCAGTACATCCCAAGAAGAACAAAACACTTAGCTTGCTTATGTGGCTTCACTTTTTTTTTTCTGTTTTCCCCAGCTATGTTGTTTTCTTTGAAGTGAGCAAAATGAAAAAGGAAATATTCAGTTCTAGAAAATAGACCCAAGGGGGTACCAATGAAGACTTTGCCCAAAAATAAACTCAATTTGGCAAGAGCCACCTGCCATTCCTAATAAAGGAGCCAGGCAAGCATGAATCCAAAGCCCTTGAGATTTGTTCTCTTTCATTGTTCTTTCCAAACTCCCCTACTTGCAGCCCCATTTCAATCAATAGTATCAAACATAATTTTCCCTAGAATAAAATATACCCGTTTTAAGTACAGCATTGACCAATACAAAGGCCAGAATAGCCATTGTCCCAATAAAGATGAATGCCCCCACCACTTCAGATGACTTGCTTGTGAATTCTCAAAGCACAGAAGACAGCATCCTCTGTAAGCGAGCTCTGGGGAGTAGTTTGCCTGGCCCAGAACTTGAAGGAGATGTGATCCTCTGTTCTTCTTGCGGCTCTCCTCCCTTCTCACTACAATATGTCTGTAACCTATTTTTAGTTCGTTGTGTGACTGAGTCAAACTTTAGATTTCTTTTTGTGTGTAGACACTTAACTGTTCTAGAAACTTTTATTGGAAAGACTGCTGTATTTCATCAGTTTCTGAGATAGGGTCTTATTGTGTAGCGCTGGTTAGCCTGGGTACTCAGTATGTAGATCAGGGTGGCCTAGAACTCCCAGAGAGTCACTCACTTTTGCCTCCTGGGTACTGGGATTAAAGGCATGCACCACTGTGCCTAGCCAAAATCATGTGCACGTGTGTGGGTATGCTTGTGAGTGAAGGTGCCCTCTGAATCTAGGTGATACCAGACCCTGTGGAGCTGGAGTTAGAGGTTGTTGTAAGCTATGTGATATGGGTCCTGGGAACCAAACTCAGGTCTTCTGAACGAGTACTGTTACAATTTGAATAAGGATGGCCCCCATAAGTGCTTGGTCATCAGGGAGTGGCATTTGAAAGGATCAGGAGGTGTGGCCTTGTTTGAGAAAGTGTGTCACTAGAGGTGGGCCCTGAGGTTTTCAAAAGCTCAATCCAGACCTAGTGTTTCTCTCTTTCTGCTGGATCCAGATGTAGAACTCTCAGTTAACTCTCCAGCACCATGCCTATCTGCCTTCCCGTCCGCCTGCCATCATGCTACCTGCCATGATGACAGTAGACTAAAGCTCTGAGACTGTAAGCCAGCCCTGATTAAATGCTTTCCTTTTTAAGGGTTGCTGTGGTCATCATGTCTCGCCACAGCAATAAAGCACTAACTAAGACAAGCAGTGCGTGTTCCTAACCCCTGAGCCATCTCTCAAGCTCTATTGCATTTTTTTGTGTATAATTTTTGAAAATCAGTCAGTCATAAATAGATGGCTGTATTGCTGGATCCTCTCTTGTCTTTTTTTTTTTATGATCCCGAATTGTCTATTGAAAATCAATCAATTAGGTCATGAATGTGTTCACTTGTATCTCAACTTTCTTCTCTTCTATTGTCTTGATATGATCAATCGGTTTTATATATTGATCCGACATTGCTTTGATTACCATATCTTTATTTTTATTACTTATTTTCAATTCAGAATGAGTCTGTCTTCTAACTTTGTTGGTTGTTTTTTGAAAATGTTCAGAGTGATCTTGTTTCTCTGAATATCCAGGTGAGTTTTGAAATATGTTTATTTATTTCTATTAAAAATACTTCTGGGCATTATTTGAACTTCATCACATCTTTGCTTTGGGAAAATTCACCTCTTACTATCAGATATTTTCATCTGTAAATATAGTGGATTCTGTGCATTTATTTAGAAGTTCTATTCACTCTGTTTTTTTGGAATTTGAAACATAATATATTTTAGATATATTTATTAGCTTTCTTAACTTTTCACTCATGCTATTACACAAATAAAACCATTCATAATTAAAATTGTAACTCTTCATTTGTTAATTATTCTTTTCTACCATTTCTAAATGACATAGCTCTTTCTGTTAACCTTGTACCCTGAAATATTCCTAAACTTGCCTATTAATTCCTATAACTTTATGAAGATTCTTCAGCATTTTTTATAGAGACTTTGATATTGTGGAAGAGTCAGTTTTGTCATTTTATTTCCATTTTGTGTTATTTTACTTTTATTACATCACTGCAATAAAGAAAAAAATCTATATTATGATATTGAATACAAGTTTTGAGAGAAAACAAATCATGTTGTTATCAAGCTTAAGGGGAGAGAAATTGTTTAGTGATTTGTTATTCACTATTACACTCTGTTGGGTGCTGAAGTTTTATTTGGGGTAGATGTTTTTATATGGCTGAAGAAATTCCTCTGGCTGTCTAACTTCCTGTAGATTCTGATTATGAATGAATGTCAAAATCTATTCAGATGCATTCTAGTTTCATAAGCATACAGATAATCATATGGCTGTGGTGTTTTATCTTCTAGTCTATTAATACAGTGAGTCATATTGATTGACTAATTCCGAATCAACACTGCATACTTTAGAAAAATCCCACGTGGTTATCATTTATTTCAGCTCCACACGTTACTGAATCAATTTTGCTAATATTTAGTGCATTATTTTTTACCTCTGCTTATGAAGGATATTGATTTTTGGTTTTCTCTTGAACTACAAAGATTTTTACATTACAAGGAGGTGAATTGTTAATTGTTTTCTTTAAAAATATCAGAAGAATGTTCCAATTCTCTAACATGTTGGTAATTTAACTCATATTTAAATCTTTCACATTTATCTATGTATCAATCATTTATCACCTATCTAGCATCTATGTATCATATCTGTCTATCTATCTATCTATCTATCTATCTATCTATCTATCTATCTATCTATCTATC
>NW_026596088.1:3169300-3295723 GCF_907164565.1 Psammomys obesus
ATCTATCTATCTATCTATCTATCTATCTATCTATCTATCTATCTATCATCCATCATCCTCTCTGAGTACTTTTCAGGGTTTCTTGTTCCTTTGAATTACCATTTGACTATTACATGCATTAGGACACTTTTTTTTTTCTGGCATTCAAATTGATTTTGCACTCCCCCAACTCCTGGAAATTCTTGGATCTCTCATAATATTTTTGTGTAATTGTAGAAATTTTGACATCATTTCACATTTCTGGGTCATTTTCATTCTCTTGTACTTACTAGGCTCAGCTGTAGTTTGAAAGAGAAATGTTTCCCATAGGTTTATGTATTTGAACAGTTGTCCCTGAGAACTGGTGGAAGTCCTTTGGTCTCCATGGATGGACTCTTGAAGAGAATCTGTCTCTTGTGTCCCTCTGCTGCTGGGCTGATGAATAGTTTTATTCTGCCACACAATTCTACGATATGCTGCCTCACCAACTCCAAAAACAAAAGCCAAAAGAAACCTCTTATCTTGATAATTTAGTTTTCTCAACTATCTTGCTATAGTCATGAGCAGTAAACTGAGGCAGTAGTATGATTCTGGAGCTAAAAATTTTCACTTTCATGAAGGGTTTGGGAGTAATAAGGTGTTAATGATCATAGCATCTCCATCCTTACAAAGCAGAGATAGCATGTCCTTCATAATTGGACTACATTTCTCTACTTGCTGTCCATCTCTATAGCAACAATTTTCTTTACAAGCTTCACATTACCTCACAGTCAACATGCACAATTCAACTGTTAGCCAAGGACATTGGAAGAATCTAGTACAGGCATTGGGGCATCACATTTCCCATAGTTCCCTCTACATTTGACATGTCAAAGATTGCAGAAGGTTCAGCTGCCACAGCTGCTGTTCTCTGCTCTCTCAGCCTGGCATGAGTGATGTTCTCTGCTTGAGATCCAGCTTGCCTTACTTATAATTGGAAAATTAACCCCAGCAGAGAACTGTGACAATTGTGTAGCTCGATGTGGCAATACTATTTCTGCATGGGACTGCCATAGGGCTGTGGTCTTGCTTTGCTCAGTGTTCAGCTCCTGAAGACAAGTTGCCTCATTTAGTTCCATATGTGATTATATGAAGAAGACTGCCTTTACCTACTGTCAATTCTGAATGCAAAATTATTATCTATCACTTTTTTCATTTTTTCTCTCAAAGAAACTAAAGAAACCAAACTAGTTAATCTTAGTTACATTTCCAAATTGATAGACTGTAGTTGATTGCATTGGTTCAGACTTGATTTTTAGAACCAGCACATTTTCTGTGTAGTCCTGGATGTCCTGGAATTCATTCTGTAGATCAGGCAAGCCATGAACTCAGAGCTCTACCTGCCTCTGCCTCCCAAGTGCTGTGATGAAAGCTGTGAGCCACCACGCCTCCATTTTATATATAATTTTTTTTACAGTGCTGGAGTTTGATGCTAGGGCTTTGCTCAATCAGTGAGCTGTGTCCTCAGCAAGGGGCATATTTTTAAGCTTATGTTTTACTCATCACTAAGATACAAAGGTGGAAGCAAGGGAATCTGAGAAGATAAGTTATTCTCTTTGAGTGTGAAACTCCTGAGGCTTGACTGCTTTGCCACAGAGGTGATGGCAACGCTGATGATAAAGCAGCTGTTTACAAAGGTGTGGTTGTTACTGCTCACTAAAACCCCTCTGTATGCAGGACATTCTCAAGGAAGATGTGATATAAACTGAGAGTTGAGGGGTATGAAGGAGTTAATTAAATAAAGGTGTCCTAGAGATTAAAAAACCAAGCAGAAATGGTGAGTTGGTGATGTTTTTAACCTCATTACAAAAGACATTTGATTGAATAAAGCATCGTAGTCATCGGTCAAGTTGGCAAGCATCATTTTACTTATTATCAGTGCTGGAACTTTTCAGTAGCGAGACCTCTCAGACTGAAGATATGTTAAATATGGGTAACTATTGGTAGCCAGGACTGAGATCTACAAAAAACTGTAAGGTAATATGAAAAGATTCTCCGGCAATTTATCTTTTAAAAAAAATCCACAGAGAGAGCAATGGTAAATAAAATAAAATAAATTCTACCGCAGCCTCATGATGAACATGCATCACACTGTGATCAAAATGATGTTGAAGGAACACTTACCTGCGCAGGAAGTTGTGTGTGATCTAATGGAAACTGATTAAAAGCAGAACATGACTCAGCATCTGCGCCATGCATTCGTTAGGAGAGCCTGGTGCATGCTGCATTGACAAATAGGCTCCTAAATTGCAATTGCGTGGTGAAACAGCATCCTCTGTCTTTCTCACATTCCAACAGGATGCAGATTGCCCAGACATCCTGAGTGATTTGTCTTTGACCTGTGAATGAAGAATTCAAGGATGATTCTGCCATTAGCCAGAAGGTTCAGAGAGAGAAAAGATCCTTGTGTAGACAGATTTGTTCCCAGTTCTGGAAATGCCATGTATCACTTCTATTCCACTGTATGAACAAAACTTAATCAGATGACCCAAATCCATTTTGAGGGAGATACAGAAATATTGAGAAATATGCCGGCATGGATATAGGGAGAAGACAGTCTCCGATACCTTTTGATTCTAATCTTTAGACGCTGGAGAGCTGGCACAGTGGTTAAGAGCACTGGCTGCTCTTGCAGGGAACTTAGTTTCAGCTCCTACCACCCATAAGGTGGCTAACAACCACCTGTAACTCTCCCACTATGTGCAGACATGTGTCATCATCTCCCACTGTGTATAGACATGTGCCATCATCTACTGTCTATGGACATATGACATCTTCCACTGTATGCGGACACATCATCACCCACTGTGTGACATTCAGAGGCAGGACCAAAACTGACGGTTTTCACAGAGTGGAATCTCACACAGTGAGCTCCTGAAATATACAGAGGCCACAAGGTTAGACAGGAACACCTGCCCCAAGTTAGAGGATCAAGGGCTCTGAGTGTTCTCAGTTTATCGGTCCAGGAATGCTCCCTGGAAGTGACTCCATCATCTACTATCTCAGAACATGCTTCAGCCAGCTCTTCATCCCTGGTCCTCTCCTGAGCACTTCCTAACCAGTAAGTAGCAGGCAGCAGTGCTTAGGGAGAGAGCACCTTCTGAGAGACCCTCACCAGGCCATCCGGCTATGCAGACTCTGGAGCGCTCAATCGCCATGGCGTCTGCATGCAAACAAGGCACTGTTAGTAGAAGAGACAGGAGGCTGCTGCTGTCAGAACAAGCCTATCACTGTACACTACAAAATAAGAATTGTGAGGACATGCCACAAGGATGTTAAATTATAGCGAAGTAAGTACATGCTTACTGTCTTCGAGCGTGACATGCAGAGTATGACAGTTGTCACACCTTTATGTGACCAGAAATGCCACAGGCTTATTTACTCCACATCATAACAAACACAGAGTGTTGTATTACAACACAAAGTTATAATGACTGCAGAGTTATGGTGATACTGGTGGAACTAGGCAATGGAACGTTGGGAGCTCCACTGTAGTCTTAAAACATCACTGCCTGCCACATTGCTGACTTCAGTCGTTTGTGAGATGTGGGATGGGACTTCTCGCTACCCTAAGGCCTTTGTACATTCTTGCCACTCTGGTACAAACCAGTGCCTTTCTTTCATTTCTTACTCGTCTCGTACCGAAACTGCAGGTTTCAGTCCAGTTTCCCCAGAAAACTGCATGTGTGGGTCCAGACTGCCCAGCATGCCTTCCGCACCTCTCACTCAAGCACTGTCCACAGGAATACTTTTGCACCTTCTTCTTTGATACATGCTTGCACTCCTAGCTACAATGCAGGCTCCACGAGGAGAGAGCACCTTATTATCTTATTCATTTTGATTTCTAAGAAAACCACAGCTCAGACATTTAATGTACATTTAATGTTAAGAGAAGATAAACGAGGGATTCTGCTGAAGTGAGTGTACCCCAGGGAGGGTAAGTAACTTTCCCTGGGCCTTGGAGCCTTGAGAATGTTCTGCTTCCTGTGAGATAGACAGCCAGTAATATGTAACAACTTGTATTAATAGATGTTCCTGGAGATGCCGGGTGGGCAAGCCAAGTGTTTCATTTTGTCAGCCAAGCATTGTAGAATCTACAAAGTTGCTTCATTATATTCGCTTTGCAAATTGAGGATCGTGAGATTGCAAAACGTATTCAGGGGTCTAAGAGTGCTTTTGGTTTGTCTTTAAAGTACTATGAACTTTTAGGGAGTAATGGGACAAGAAGTATCAGGGTCAGATGGCAAAAATGACTGGGGGAAGATGTGAATTGGAGACTGCAAATTCACAACTCTTACTAGGTCTCCTAGAACCAAGGAGAGATGAGATACACCATAGAAATTATGAGGAAGGGGTGGGGTTTCCATGAAAGCAGAGGGGGTGGAAAGGCTGGTCCCTCATGAAAAAAAATTGGTGTGTTTTAAGGAATTGGTGGAGAAGTGCAGCAATACTCATTCCAAATGCAAGGAAGGGGAAGAGTAAAAGCCTAGGGGTCAGAGACAGGGCAAACAGATGTGCTGCAGCTGTGAGTGTAGTTACAAGACACATGTTGAACAAGGGTGTCTAAGAGAGTAAAGGCAATGTGTGCATTAGAGGTCAGGTGACTGAAAAATCCCAGCTTAGGCATATTCTTGGCATGGGTGAGTTTTGGTTTAAAAAGTGTCAGGTCAAGTGCATGAAAATCAGTCTAGAAGTGTCATGCTTTCTCCTTCTCCACTTTTTCCTCCTCCTCCTCCTCCTTTCTTCTTCATCTCCATCCTGCATCCTCACGATGGGACACAGCCACATCAGAGAATATATTCCATCCATCCATCGTGCTAGGGGAGAGCTCTCATCACACAGCCTGCTGTAGGGGAAATGCCTAAACCCACTGACGGAAGAGCCTGTCTTCCTCTCCACTTCTCGCAGCCTGTCATGGACACTGGGCAGCATAAGGACCAGTGGCTAAACAGGAAGGGATGCTGATTCAAGGTGAGCACTGTACTCTGGAAAGATTTCTTTTTGGGAGACTCGGTGGTTCATAAGCAATCAACACCCTGCCACCTAAGTGGCACTTTGCAAGCGAGGCAACCGGGATTTCAACCCTGAGTCGGCCACCCCAGGGCTGTGTGAATTCAGGGAAGCACCATTACCTCTCTGAGGCAAAATTCCTTATGAGATCCCTAAGATGTGTAAAATACCGTGGCTAAAGTCAATGTTGCCTTGCCACTACTTGAGTTGTGCTTAGTGTGTCAACTGGGTGTGCTTTCAGATAAGAAAGCGGAGAGTCAGATATTCAAAGCAGGAAACCACCCTGAACCTGGTCTTGGAAATGTCTGCTGAACTCAGTGTGTGTGCACCCAGGTGGCTCAGGAATTCCAGTTTTGAGACTGGAATGATCTTAAGACTCATGTATCTGCATAAAAATGTGCATAAAAGGATGCTCACTGCAGCCTGCTTAATAATTTTATAAGAAAAAGCATATGTCCATTAAATAGGAGACACAAGCTAAGTGAAAAACAATATAGTCACAGAATGGAATATAAATTATAGCTTAAGGGAAGGAGGTGTGTCTATGGGATATAGTAAAGTAAATAAATTACAGAGCAATACATGTAGTACGGTATAATTTATGCAGAGCAGGATGTACTTTCTATGCTCTGATCATGAGAGGAAGATTTGGAAATGTTTACAGAGCTGACATGTGTGTCATCAGAGAGAAGAGGAGCCGGCTAAAATGTAAGGCTTCCTGAGCTAGAGCTGATGTCGAAGCCTGTAACCCCAACCCTTGGGAGGCGGAAGCAGCAGGATCATGAATTGGAGGTCCACCTGTGCTACACACAGCAAAGCCCTGGATTAAGAAAGCCATGATAACAAAACTTTAGATTCCTGGTCAAAAGAAGCTGTAGAAGGAATTCTACAATTTAAAACAAATTATTGTTGTGTGTGATGTGTGAATGCATGTGTGAAAGGAACATGCCTGACAGGGTACCTGTATGGAGACATGAGAGGCCTTCAGGTGACAAGCCTCACGTTTCTACCTTGTTTGAGAGGGCCAGGCTGGCTGGAGACCTCTGGAGAGTCTCTGGTCTTTATTTCCCATCTCCCCATGGGTGTCTTGGGATTGCAGATGCTGCTACTCCTGTATTTGACTTTTATGTGGGTTCTGGGGATCCGAACTCATAGTCAGGCTTGTGAATCTGTCTCCCCAGCCACATGTCTACTTTTTAAATCTTTCACAAAAACATACCCACATATAGCATATGTAGTGAAAATGCAAGGGAACCAATAGAGAGGACTGAATCCCTGTGTACAACTGAGCCCAGAGAGTAAAATAAATTCCTAATACCTAAGTTCAGTATCTAACTCTGGCTTTTTCCCTGGGTGTGAAAGCATCCTCCCAGATGTGAAACACCCTATCCCTCATTTCTCCTATCCTGCACAGACTCTTTTTGGTGGCAAATTACATGAGAACTACTTGCCCTAACAGCCTGTGCTTAGATTTTTTTTTCCTGGAACCTTCCTGGAACATAGGCAGCTGCCTATTCTTTCCACACCTGGGTCCATAGTTAGCGGTCCATGACAGAAGGTTCTAGACCACACAGCTGTGTAAGATAAAGGGTGGGGAGTTCTCAGAAGCCAGCAACTACCTAATGACTAAAGCAAAGAAATAGATGGAGAGTCGAGAGATGCAGCTGTCGAGCTGCCATGTGCAAGGATGCTCTGGGTAGGTGAGAGGGTTGGGCTTGGTGCTCTGAGAGCAGAGGAGAAAGTCAGGGATTGGGACAAGCTGTAGACGGTCTGACCGTTGCCAAAATGGCGGAATCCCGGGACAACTGCGATCGAGAGCAGCCTTGAAACTGCTTTAACAAGTTGGGGGGAGGCTGGCCCTTAAAGAGATGTGTTCCGGTAGCTTCCAGTCATTGCCGCCTTCCTTGCCCACTGGTGTCTTCTTACGGAGAGACAGAACTGCTAAATCATGGGCTTCAGAGCCAGCTTATCTGTAGTTTGGATCGGAACTCTGCTAATCTTAATTAAATGACCTGTGGGTCTAGTAAGAAAATTATCCACAACTTTAAACGTTTTAAACAATAAAAATGTAGTTCTTGTTAGGGAAAAAAAAACAAAACAAACAAACAAAAAACATCTTGGGCCTTGAGCTTGCTATGAAGGCACACTGCCTCAGAATGACACCCCCCGTCCCATGTTTCAAACTTCTTTCATGCATTCACTAAGCACCCATGGGAGGCGCTGTGATATGTTCTCCGAGGCAGGTTGTTGATGTCATTATCATCTGTAAAGGTAAAAGGAGGCAGCCTGGTGAACTGAGTGCTGGCCCTTAGGCATGAGTCGCTTGCAGTCACATTTCAACAGGCACAGCAAGCACATGAGTCACTAACTCAAAGAGCCGGAAGGCCAAATATCCTATTCAAGCATGAACACCAGCACTAGAATTTGCGGTAGAAGCAAACTCACCCTCCTTGTGTCAGATTGGAGGTGACTATAGTTTAAGTAATTCTATGGCTTAAATGTGAAATGTCTTCCAGAAGTTCATGTGCTTAAATATTTGGTTTCCAGATGGTGGAGCTGTTTGAGGAGGCTCTGGAAGCCTCTGGACGTGGAGTCTAGCTGGCACGCATAGATGGGCTGTCTCTACTCTGCTTGAGCTCTTGCTGTTCTGCGTTTCTCCCAGGCAGGCTCCTCTTGACACTATGCTTTCCCCGTCGCAATAAACAGTATCCCCTAAACAAATCACTCCCACCTTAAGTTGTTTCTTATGGGTTATTTGGTTGCAACAATGGGAGAAGTAAGTAATACACCTAACAAGTGTTGGTGAGAAATAAGCTCAGACCTGAGGAGAGGCTTAGCATGATGTACAACCCCTAATAAATGGGCAGTGATGGCTGGCATTATTAGAGCTAAGGACTTACAGATCCTTATTACCGACAATCAGCTTGGCTCAGGTTCCCTCCTTGCCTAAACCATTACAAGGAGGGTAATCTCTAAATAGTACAGGTGGGCTAACCTCTTCCCTATTAGCCATCCATCTTCAGTTGTCAAGAAATTGTTTCCAGGGCTTTATGACATTCCAGCGATTCTTAGGTGAGACGAGAAATGAAGCTAAGGTCTTTGATGGATCACATGTTGAGCTAAGGGAAGGCTGCCATGGAACCTGGAGAGCAAAAGTTGGATCGAGAGATTGTGCTGAGGGGTTTATTGCTAAAGCTTAGTCATTGCCAGGGGAGGGGTGCAGGGAAGCTCACAAGGCAGAAATAGAAGCAGGAGCAGAAGCTGCAGGCAGGCAAGCAGATGGAAGCTATTTTTAAAGGGAGGCTGCACAAAGCCGTAGGCGGCAAAAGCTCTAGACACAGAGAGCCAGGGCTATGGGTTAGAGTAGAGTTTGGAAGTCCTAAAGAGCAATCCGCATTACCCTGACGAGGATGAGATTTTTCTAAAACTGCTTCTTAGGCCTTGTGTCCCCAGCATCAAAAATAAAGGCATAATTCTGAGAGTCAACATGCAGCTTTACGTGATGGACAGCAAATCCCAAGCTGCTTTTAAACAGAAAGGGGTGCTGATTGGTGCGAGTACTTGGGAATTTTAAGATGGACAGGAATTCAGCCAGGAATGCATCTGGGTGCTGAAATAGGTCATCAGTGGCATTATGTTTCTTCTTGGTCTCTCGGTAATTCAGGCCTCAGTCTTGTTCAGATCCCTCTGGCCCCATGTTCCATTAGCCAACACCTTCCCACATCCCAACACATCAGCTAAGCATTTATAATCACCTTGCTCATTCACATATCTGAGTTTAGGTCTCTACCTCCCTGAGATATTGGCTTGAATCTTCCTCTATAGTGGAGATAACCAAGGATCAATATACCAGACTCACATGACATTAACGGCCAATGTATGAGTAGAACTTATAAGTAATTATTTTAAGAATAATGAGATGCTGAGAAACACTTCTCAGAGACAGAAGAATTGTCTTCCTCTGGGTGGGTCCACAGTGACATTTACTGAACTGTGCAGAACCTGGATCCAAAGAATGAGCACCTTATGTAGAGCACCCATTTTCTCTGCATTTGGCACACCTGTATATGAGTCCCTGCAAGGCCTGTTTCACCTACCTGCTGCTCTCTGTGGGGTTTTGAACTCCCTGACAACCATTCGTTTCATTCTTATACCTTGCTCCCCGATGCATGGATCTGGGTCCGTGTGACTTTGCTGCTCCATAAGGTCAGTCTTGGATAGAATCATTTCCTGGTTGGTGGCTGGATACTTAATGTGAGTGTGAAGAAAGGATGACTTATAGAGCTTGAACTGGAGGAAGTATTTGGGATTTACCAAACCGAAACCATTGATTGTGAAGGAGAAGGAGCTGCCAGAAGCACAGGCAAATAACTCTCAGTAATGTGCATGTCATGTGCAAGCCCATGAAGGCGGAGGGGTCCTGTTTCTCAGCCCAGAGCCCTGTGTGCTGTAGCTCTGTCCTCCAGGGGCCCCTCTCTGTCTCTTGGAATTTCCTTTACTCTCTCTGGAGAGCCTCAGCATCCCCTTTTAATAAACAGAAAGCGGAGGGTCAAGAACATGATGTTGGAAAGTGTTTTCCTGCTCTGCACACTTCAGGAGCAGATCCTACTCTGTCCGGATGCTCTTCCTCTGGTGGAGAGGCTTGGAGAAGCCCCTGGAGCCTAGCTTACCTCCTGGAATATCTGTACTCTCCTGTCTCCTTCTCCCAGGCAGCAGCCTGCTAACCTGAAATAGAAATGCTGAAGTGCAGACCATGTTGGTGATGCCCGGAGCCTGGATCCTGATTCTGGCAGCTAAAGAAAAGTGGAAGACTCCGGAAGTTCACATGCCAGACTCGGAATCTGTGGAGGGGAGAAGGCAGCTCTCTGTGGTATCCAGAACCTGGCACACAGCATCTGACGCTGCTAACCCAGGCTTGTGGGAGACAGGGGAGGGAGAGAAGGAGCCATTCCTGTAGAACACATGGACCCATGTTGAATTTTTTCCATGAAATATCTTTATTTTCTTCCGTAACAACGGCAGGGTGTCGTCATGTTCTGGTAACACCTCAGAGAGTACCGGCTGTACATGCGTCATGTATGACCCACTTGACCACAGTCATCTTCCAAGAGGAGCAGTGTCGCGACCTGCCCCCCACATCCATTGTCGGTGAGGGGGTAAATGAGTCACACCATGCTGGATCAGCTGTCCTTGGTGAAGCATTCGGTGTGACTGAAGTGGTTTCACTGAAAAGCGTGATGAAATCAAAGGTTTTGCTCTCAGGCTCTCTTCAGCTGTATGACTTTGTGGAAATTCATCTGCAAAGTGAAGCCAAAATGGTAAGGTTGATTACCAAGTAAGACAGCACAGGTAAATATCTATTATACAATATAATTCTGTGCAGAGGCGGGACAGCAAAGAAGACATAGACTCTCTACGCATAAGCAAATTATTTAAGCTCCATGAGCCTAAGACTTGAAATTGGAGGTGGAAATTTTTCGCTAGATCATTTTATCTGTTAAATAACCAGTAATAATTGCTACTTATTAAGAATTGTTGTGAGTATTGACTGAAAAGCCACCTGACAAAAGTAAGTACAGACTATTGTGCCACACTCCCCAGTGCCCAGGAAAGCTGCTTTCCACTCCTCTCTCTGTGACAGTGTATTACCAGCCACGTCTTCATTCACTGAGCGTGAACCGTACAGGGCCCTGATCTAAACTCCCTTCTGTCAGATCCAGACCAGACGGGATTAGAATGAGGCAGATTTGGGGAGGGCTCCTCTTCATGGGCACTATCAGGTATCAGCATGGTTAAAATCTGTTAAAATTGTTCTTAGGGCCAATGAGAAAAGCTCCTTAGCTGTGCATTGCAAGGGCTACTGCTTCCTTTCAACAAATAAGCAAAGGTGCCAGGGGCGGCGAGGTTGACTCTACTCCTCACTCCAAGCAAAGGTTAGAGCCAAGGTTTGGTTCAACTGAACTACTCTGTACCAGCAACAGCCATTGCAAACACTATGTGGATGACATGCAACAACTAAACAAAAGTTGTAGCTAATTGCCGGCTCCTGAAGGCACAGTTTTCAGCAGGCTCTTCACTATCACAAGCCTCCAATAATTCTAGATGGTTCTAGAATTATTTCTACTTTGACCAGAAGGGGAGCACTCCCAATAAAGGGGTTACTGAGACTGGGGTTGGGAGACAGGGCTAAGACTAGTCCCCAGTATAAATCTCAATGCCATAATTGTGGTTGAGTTGTTGTTGTTTTGTTTGTTTGTTTGTTTGGTTTTGTCAATTTGACACAAACTGCTCATCTGAGAAGAAGTAATTTCAAGTGAGAAAATGTCTCCATCACACTGACCTGTACACAGTCTGTGGGACATTTACTTGATTAATGATTGATATGAGAGGCCCAGTCAACTGAATACTGCACCATCCCTGGGCAGGTGGCTCTGTATAAGAAAACAAGCTGAGCAAGCCTTGGGGAGCAAGCCAGTAAGCAGGATTCCTCCATATCCTCTGCTTCAGTTCCTGTATTTGGGTTCCTAGCCCAACTTCTCTTCATGATGGATTGTATGCTATAAGTTGCAATAAATTCTTTCCTATCCAAGTTACATTTTTTTATGGTCATAATGTTTATCGCAGCAAGAGATAAACAATCCAACTAAGACGGTTGGTCCAAACACATGGCTGCGGTTAGTCAAAATGCCCCTCCGCCTGCCACATAACCAGGCTTCTTAGGCTCACTGTTCTAGTTCCATTTCTGTTTCTGTGATAAGATATTCCAACAAAAAGCAACTGAAGGGAAAACTTTATTTCTGTGTAAGATTCCAGATTTCCAGATCACAGCCCCTCATTGTGGGAAAGTCACAGCAGGAACCTCAAGCAACTTCACATCCACAGTCAAGCACAGAGAAAAATGAAGACATGGATGCTTACTTGTTTGCTTTCTCATGTTCAGCATAATCTCCAATTCCTGCACAGTTTGGGACTCCTTTCATAGGGAATGATGCCACTCACAGTAGGTTTGGCCTTTTCACATCAATTAAGACAATCCACCATAGATATGCCTGCAGCTCAACCCAACATAGACAATGCTTTGTTGATACTATCTAGCCAGGTGATTCTTGGTTGTGTCAAGTTGACAGTTAAAGCTTGTGTGTTAATATAACTTCATACTCTCCCACTTAAGAGAATTACGTATGAGGATAGGCTGTGTTTCAGACTTACCATGACTACCTAAGAGATTATTATTATGTCTGTGAGCTAGGAAAAAGGTGTCTGAATTCTAAGTTCTATCTGTGAAGAATGAGCTTTTTGGCATCTACCCAAGAGAGAAGAGAAGAGAACTGGAGAAAAGGATGGGAGAAGGACAGCACACAGCAGATTCACAGTGGCTAATTAATGACTAATTATCATAACCAGAAGCCACAGTTGGGGCATCTGGGTTCAAAGCTTTGTGACCAGGTTAGCAGGTTGTGAGCCTGTCTCTGTAAGAAACCCTTTCTCTGTAGAATATACACAGTAAAAGTGAAACTTAGGGAGGGGGAAATCATCCATGTTATTACCCATTAAACAAATGGTTTAGCACATAGTACAAGCTCAGTAAATATGAACTGTTACATTTATATATATTTTGCAGACAGAACACTAGGAAAAAAAAACAGAAATGTTTGTTTTGCTTTTCTGCTCACTTTAGTGTTCTTGAACATTGTACAGACAATGTCAACTACTTATCAAATAATTGTTTAATGGAAGAATAAGCATGGGTCAAAGTTACCTTTGAGAAATGCTAATATAAACATGAAGAGAGACACCGAGCAGTAGCATTCATCTCCGTTGAGACAAGGAGACTCCTTCTGGATGTGGGACCACGTGTTGCTCAGACGCCTCTGCAGTTCAAGGATCCATATCTTTTATGATGCCACTCACAGAGCATGAACAGGAAAAAATGTGTAGCTTCTTGTTGGGGTCCTCAAAACATAACACGTGCAAGCCAAACACTGCCTCTCACAGCAGACTGTGATGACGCTAAAACAAGCAAGAAAGCAACAATGTCACAGTGGGGCTGTCAAGATGGCTCCATAACTGAGAGCACATGCCACGGAAGGATGAAGACCTAAGTTCAAGACCATACCGCTCGTGTAACAACAGGTGTGGTTGTGCATGCATCTGTGTCGGAGACCGAGTCAGGAGGCTTTCCAGGGCTGGGTGGCTGCCACCCTAGCTCCATGTTCAGTGAAAGACCTCATCTCAAGGTAACATGGTAGAGCGGTAAAGAAGGACACCCTATGAACACACGCTTCATCACTTCACGCCGCTTCTGACAAATTCTTTGTAGTGTCCTCTATGACACACCAGTAAATGTAAGTAAATGCTCCCCTGAATTTTTTGAGATGTTCAAAACCTTAATCAAATCCAAGGAGTGGGTTGTTGAGATTCAGGTTTCTAGCCAGTCAGAGGTACAGGTCTAGAAAACACAGGGTTTGCCTCAAATGTCTGAAATGAAGGTAGGAGTGGTGTGGGAAGTGTGAGATTTGATGCTACTCCAGACAGATTGTGAGTATTGAGATCATATTAAAGGATCTTCAGTTGGTGTCCATCAAACAACTGATCAATTGCTCACTGGGGGAAAAAAAATGCCCATACATATGCTATCAGTGGTCTAGGTTGATTGTAGTGTGAAAGTAGATGGGAAAACCAGCAATTTGTCCTGACAGACACACAGTGATGATAATAACAGTCAGTGCTCACGGTCTAAATACTGACAGGAAAATGCAAAAGGTTGTCATGTTAGACTCAGTAAGCAGGGCTCAAATATATTCTGTGTCTGAGAAATGTACTTCAAGTGTAGAGGCTGAAAAAAAATCAAAAAGAAAAATATACCATGTAAAGTTTTATCAAAGAGAGCTGGCATGGTTATATTAATGTGAAAATACTACCAATGAGCAGATTCTATTCATAAAATGGACACGACCAAACCAGACTTAAAGCAGAAGCAAGAAGAGCTGCAAGTGCAATTGAATGAACAGCAAGTATAACCTGAGTTTTCGATACTCTTCTCTTGATGATTGGCAGAGCATATAGAAGGAATTAGCCACACTGTGGATTCGTGAGCACAACCAACAAACTCGACCCAATTCACATTTATAGCATACTCCACCAAACAATAGGAACATGTACAGTTTTTTTTTCCAGGGAACACATATCACATTTACCATGAGAGATCACTTTGAGGGTAAGAAGCATCTCTTATCCAGGTGTGGAGATTCATGTCTGTATTTCTAGTAGTTATAAATTGACCCAGGAAGATCCCGAGTTGAGCCCAGGTTGGGCTATATAGGGGGACTCTATTTCAAAAAGTGGATATATAAACGAATCCTTCAGAATTTAAAAGGATTCGAACATCGATACCACAATGTACTAGACTATCCAAAAGCTAGAATAAAGGATGCTGGAAGTTTTCTGTATGCAGAATAATCGATGGGTGTGGAGTCATCCATATATATATAGTGAGAGTTTTGTGTTTGTTTGTTTGTTTTACAAACCCACTTACATTATGTGAATGTGTTTTCATTTTAATCCCAGATGTGGGATATGGGACTGCTTCAGTTTGTCCACAGCCATTAACTATGGTTGTCTCGTGCAATAGCAGGAGTGTTATCTTTGCCAGTTTAATTCTGGGGACTCTTCGGAGGAAACACATACCAGAACCCAGGGAGGGACAGAAGAAGTCTTCCTGCAGCTCCATTTGCTTTTGGGTTTCCTTTTGCTGGGTTGCTGGGTTGTTGGACTCCTGATGATGAAGACTGGACTTGTCCCAAGGAACTACATCTCTAATCAGCAGCAAATAGCCTACTGAGGTCTACACTGCCTTTTCCCTTCCAAACTTTATCTCCCACCTAGCCTTGGAGGATTGAAAGGGATTAGAGTGGGTAACAGTTAGAAGGGAAGTAGAGGCATAAAAATCCAATAAAGTAGCCCCCAAAATACACCTACATATGCCAAGGTGAATGAGGTTGTAACACACTGACAAACCCATATATACAGGAACATGAGGGCACCCCGGGGGCCTCATATCCATGCATATGGGCAGCTCTAACTGGGCTCGATGCATTATAAAACAAAAACTTTAGGGCATGAATTTGGAAAAAGAGATGTTTTGGCAGGGGAACTGGAGAATGTATATGATCAGGATACACTGAACAAATGTATGAAATGCAAAAAGAATAAAGAATAAATGCATTGGAAAAAGAAAAGAATGGTAAATGTTTGGTGTCCTGGTTTGTTTGGTTTTTGCTGTTTTTAAACTTGACAGGAGCTAGGGTCCTCTGGAAGGAAGAGCCTCATTTGGGAAAACTGTCTCCATCAGACTGACCTGGGCAAGCCTGCAGGGCATTTTACTGGTTATTGATTGATGCAGGAAGGCCTAGTGTACTGTGGGCAGCACTAACCCTGGGTAGGTGGTCCCACCAGAACCTCCCACTAAATGACCGTAACAGCACTCTAGACCTTGTCCAGCCCACTCTTGAAAATTTACTTCAAACAAACTAGTTCCAAGGACTTAAGAAGCACGTGGTCAAGTCTAGTCAGTCACAGCCATGACTTCACCCTGGCTTCAGATTTCTGTGTCAGTTCCTTTTGCATTATTGTGTACAATACCTAAAGAAACATGGACACATCTTGCTCATGATTCCATCCACTGTGTAGCTGAGAGAGTGTGGCAGGAGATCTACTCATTCCTGTGAGGATGGGGTGGCAGAGGATGGTAGCTCACTAGCCATTTAGGAAGCAAAAGAAAAGAACTGAACTAAAAACCAGCTATCATCTTCAGAGTCACAATCTCCAGTGACTCCTGCTTCTAATAAAGGTACACTTTCTAAAGTTTCTACCAGGTCCCAAAATAGAGTCATAAGGTGACCAAGTATCCAACAGAAGCTCCCTCGGGAAAACATTCACCTTCAAGGTACACCACCTTATGAAGATGGTCACAAACACTTTGACTAACCCACTAACCCACTGAATGCAACGAAGACGGCATAAGTTGACTGTGATGTATCCTGGCACTGATGCCAGGATTTGAGTTTTATTGAATTTTCCAATTTCTAAGTTGAACTCCTTGACTGCAATTCCTAATATTAACTGGGAAAAATACGGCAGTTTCAACAAATGCGGAAGGAATGTTTAACAAAATCTACCCAATTCCACAAACAGCCAAACAAAAACTCTCAGGCGGGCTGAGGGTGCAAACAAGAGGACCTCAGTCAGACCCCAATAGTCCTGTAAAGATGAGACTTAGTGATGTGGGACCCCAGTACTGCGAGCCAGAAACATGATGACTCCTGGGGCTTTCTGCTCAGTCAGTCTGTCCTACTTTGGGGAGTGTCAAGCCAGGCCAGTGAGAGATTCTGTCTCAAAACAATGGTGCATGCGTGAGGTACAACCCCAAGGCTTTCACACGCACACTTACACTCACACATGTGCCCCCCTACACCCCAAATCTCTCTCCTTAGCCGCCGAGTCAGGTAACAGATCTAAAACCTAACGAAAGCTGAAGTTTGCCAACAATCTTTTTAGATGTGTGTTTGTTTGTTTGTTTGTTTGTTTGTTTTCATTCCGCTGCTTTGAATCTGGGTTCCTGGCATGAAGCTGCATGTCATTGGCGACGTGCTTCCTCTCTCTTCTAAAATGCTGTTTATCTGCTCAGGAGCCTCTGTTTACAGAGGCTGGTCGTGGTGGATGGAGACTGTAAATTATGGGCTGATTTTCAAGCATGAAGGTGATAAATGAACAGATTTTCTCCCAGATTGCTGAGCAAACAGCAGCAGAGCAAACTAATGTAAAGATATAATCGTGATTAATCTCTTGATTAAAATAATTAATCTTGGTTAATTCTGCATTTAATCATTTCTTTTTATCAATGTCTAACATGCAGCTTTATAGAAATATTCATTTAGACTAATGGATATTTCATTCCTCCAATTAGTCTGTTTATTCTAAGCTCCTAAATGCCTTAAATTCCAGAGCTTACATTTTTTAGGAAACCTCAGTTGCATATTTAGGAAATCTCAGTCCCGTCAGGGTGTTCCTTTTATACTCAAGAAGTCCCTGCTGTGTTTGGTTGAGGGAAAGAAAGAGTTAAAATCTCTACTAACTGGGTGTCCCTATTAAACATTTGCTTAATCCAAGTTTCACCCTTGTCTGCTAACTGCTTGTCATAACTACAATGTGTGTTTTATCAGAATTCACCATCCATTTTTTTGCATCTAACATCTGGCAAGCCCTGTAAGACATGAGGAGACTACAAAAGGCCAGAGTGATAATGTGACTCTTCAGAATTATACGTAGGAGAACAAAGGCAGCATCACATTGGTCCTGTCTTCCCAGAGTCTCTTGGGCTCTGCTAGTTGGAATAAGCATTATAAAAAACAAAAGTGGTTTAGCAGAAGACCAAGGTCTGCAAATTCTTTTTTTTTTAATTTTTTTAATTTTTATTTTTTTTACAATTGATTCATTATAAATCCTGAATACTATGAAAGGTTCAACACCCATTGAAGCCCACCTGTCTTAAAGAAGCAGGAAGATTGTTCACACTTTTACTCTTGGCCTATTATTGACTCCATTCCAGACACTGTCCTAGGTGTCAGGAGCTCATCATGGACAATGTTTTTTTTTTTAACTTTTATTAATTACACTTTATTCATTTTGTATCCTCCCATAAGCCCTTCCCTCCTCCCCTCCTGGTCCCACCCTTCCCCCCTTTCTGCATGCATGCCCCTCCCCCAAGTCTACTGATAGGGGAGGTCCTCCTCTCCTTCTTTCTGGTTTTATTTTTTTTTTAAGGAAATGTTTTTTTTAAATTTTTTTATTATTCTCATTAGTTACATTTTGTTAATTCTGTATCCCAGCTGTATCCCTCATTCTCTCCCCAATCCCACCCTCCCTCCCTCATCTCCTTCCTGCCCCTTTCCAAGTCCACTGATAGGGGAGGACCTCCTCCCCTTTCATATGACTCCGTTTTGTCAGGTATTTTCAGGACTGGCTGCAAAGTCCTCCTCTGTGGCCTAACAGTACTGCTCCTCCCTTGGGAGGTGGGGAGGTCAAAGAGCCAGTCATTGAGTTCCTGTTAGAAATAGTTCTTGTTCCCCTTACTATGGGAAACCAATTGATTACTGAGCTATTATGGGTCACATCCGAGCAGAGGTTCTAGGTTTTATCCTCTCATGGTCTTTGGTTGAGTGTCCATCTCAGAAAAGACCCTGTGCCCAGATATGTTTGGTCCTTGTGGAGCTTCTATCCTTTCCACATCAAACTCCCCTTCTTTCATATGATTCCCTGCACTCTGCCAAAGGTTTGGTTATGAGTCTTAGTATCTACTTTGGAACACTGCTAGTTAGAGTCTTTCAGATGCTTTCTGCAGTAGACTCCTGTCATACGATTAATGCATATCCCATTTGTCTTTCTAAATGAGGATTTATCATCATACCTCGTGTCTGCTTTCTTGATTATCTTCTTTAGGTGTATAGATTTCATTATGTTTATCATATCTTTTAGGTCTATATAATCGAGTATATTCCATGTTTGTCTTTCTCCTTCTGAGATACTTCACTCAGAATGATCTTTTCTAGATCCCACCATTTGCCTGCAAATTTCATGATTTCCTCTTTTTTGATTGCTGAGTAGTATTCTATTGTGTAAAAATACCACAATTTCTGTACCCATTCCTTCGTTGATGGACATCTGGGTTGTTTCCAGGTTCTGGCTATTACAAATAAAGCTGCTACAAACATGGTTGAGCAAATGTCCTTATTGCGTACTTGAGCAAATTTTGGGTATATGCCTATTCCTAATTGTCTGAGAAAGCGCCAGCAGTGGAGAAGGGTTCCCCTTTCTCCACAACCTCTCCAGCATGTGTTGTCACTTGAGTTTTTGATCTTGGCCATTCTGATGGGTGTAAGGTGAAATCTCAGGGTTGTTTTGATTTGCATTTCCCTAATGGCTAATGACATTGAGCATTTCTTTAAGTGTTTCTCTGCCATTCTATATTCCTCTCCAGAGAATTCTCTGTTTAGCTCTCTTCCCCATTTTTTAATTGGATTACTTGGATTGTTGCTTTTCAGCTTTTTTAGTTCTTTATATATACTGGATATTAGCCCTCTGTCAGATAAAGGGTTGGTGAAGATTCTTTCCCAATCTGTAGACAGTCGTTTTGTTTTGATGACGGTGTCCTTTGCTTTACAGAAGCTTTTCAGTTTCATGAGGTCCCATTTATTGATTGTTGCTCTTAAAGCCTATGCTGTTGGAGTTATGTTCAGGAAGTTGTCTCCTGTGCCAATGAGTTGTAGGCTGTTCCCCAATTTTTCTTCTAGCAGATTTAGCATATCTGGTTTTATGTTGAGGTCTTTGATCCACTTAGACTTTAGTTTTGTGCAGGGTGATAAATGTGGATCTATTTTCATTTTTCTGCATGTACACATTTAATTAGACCAGCACCATCTGTTGAAGGTGCTATCTTTTTTCCATTGAATGGTTTTGGCTGCTTTGTCAAAAATCGAGTATTCATAGGTACATGGGTTTATTTCTGGGTCTACTATTTGGTTCCATTGATCCTCCTTTCTATTTCTATGCCAATACCATGCAGTTTTTATTACTATTGCTCTGTAGTACAGCTTGAGATCAGGGATGGAGATACCTCCAGATGATCTGTTGTTGTACAGGGTTGTTTTGGAGATTCTGGGTTTTTTGTTTCTCCATATGAAGCTGAGAATCTTTTTTTCAAGGTCTGAAAGGAATTGAGTTGGTATTTTGATGGGAATTGCGTTGAATCTGTAGATTGCTTTTGGCAGGATGGCCATTTTCACAATGTTAATCCTACCAATCCATGAGCACGGGAGATCTTTCCATCTTCTGAGATCTTCTTCAATTTCTTTCTTCAGAGACTTCAAGTTTTTCTCAAACAGGTCTTTCACTTGTTTGGTTAATGTCACCCCAAGGTACTTTATTAGTGTACTTTATACACTAATAACTTTGTTTTTAGTGGCTATTGTGAAGGGTGTTGTTTCCCTAATTTCTTTCTCAGCCCTTTTGTCTTTTGTGTAAAGGAGGGCTTCTGATTTTTTTGAGTTGATTTTGTATCCTGCCACTTTGCTGAAGGTGTTTATCAGCTGAAGGAGTTCTCTGGTTGAATTTTTGGGGTCACTCATGTATACTATCATATCATCTGCGAATAGTGACACTTTGACCTCCTCCTTTCCAATTTGTATCCCCTTGATCTCCTTTAGTTGTCTTATTGCTCTGGCTAGGACTTCAAGTACTATGTTGAAGAGATATGGAGAGAATGGGCAGCCTTGTCTTGTCCCTGATTTCAGTGGGATTGATTTAAGTTTTTCTCCATTGAGTTTGATGTTGGCTGTTGGCTTGCTGTATATTGCCTTTACTATGTTTAAGTATGTGCCTTGTATCCCTGATCTCTCCAATATTTTAAACATGAATGGGTGTTGGACTTTGTCAAATGCTTTTTCGGCATCCAAGGAGATGATCATGTGGTTTTTCTCCTTCAGTTTGTTTATGTGGTGGATTACATTGATCGATTTCTGTATGTTGAACCACCCTTGCATGCCTGGGATGAAGCCGAATTGGTCATGGTGGATGATATCTTTGACGTGTTCTTGGATTCGGTTTGCAAGTATTTTATTGAATATTTTTGCATCAATATTCATAAGAAAGATAGGTCTGAAGTTCTCTTTTTTTTGTTGGGTCTTTGTGTGGTTTGGGTATCAGGGTGACTGTCGCTTTGTAGAATGAGTTTGGTAATGTTCCTTCTGTTTCTATTTTGTGGAATAGTTTGAGGAGAATTGGTATTAGCACTTTTTTGAAGGTCTGGTAGAATTTTGCTCTGAAACCATCGGGCCCAGGGTTTTTTTTGGAAGGGAGACTGTTAATGATTGCTTCAATTTCCTTGGGGGATATAGGGCTATTCAGTCTTTCTACCTGATCTTGACTTAATGTTAGTAGATGGAATCTATCAAGAAAATTGTCCATTTCATTTAGATTTTCAAATTTTGTGGCGTATAGGCTTTTGTAGTATGACCTAATGATTGTTTGGATTTCTTCGGTGTCTATAGTTATGTCCCCCTTTTCATTTCTGATTTTGCTGATTTGGATAGATTCTCTCTGCTTTTTAGTTAGCTTGGCTAAGGGTTTGTCTATCTTGTTGATTTTCTCAAAGAACCAGCTTTTTGTTTCATTGATTCTTTGAATAGTTTTATTTGTTTCTAATTGATTGATTTCAGCCCTGAGTTTGATTATTTCCAGCCTTCTGCTCCTCTTGGGTGTATCTGCTTCTTTTTTTTCTAGGGTTTTCAGTTGGGCCATTAAGTTACTTGTATGTGATGTTACAAATTTCTTTTTGAAGGCACTTAGTGCTATAAAGCACTGCTTTCAATGTGTCCCATAAATTTGGGTATGTTGTGCCTTCATTTTCATTGAGTTCTAGGAAGTCTTTAATCTCTTTCCTTATTTCTTCCTTAATCCAGCTGTCATTGAGTAACAAGTTGTTCAGTTTCCATGTGCATGTAGGTTTTTGGTTATTTCCATTGTTGTTGATGTCTAGCTTTAGTCCATGGTGGTCTGATAGAATACAAGAAATTATCTCAATCTTTTTATATCTGTTGAGGCTTGCTTTGTGACCAACTATATGGTCTGTTTTGGAGAAGGTTCCATGAGGTGCTGAAAAGAAGGTATACTCTTTTGAGTTTTCGTGGAAAGATCTGTAGACGTCTATTAGGTCCATTTGATTTAGGGACTCTGTAAGTGCTTTTATTTCCCTATTTGGTTTCTGTCTAGTTGATCTGTCCCTTGGTGAGAGTGGGGTGTTGAAGTCACCCACTATTAGGGTATTGCGATCAATGTGTGGTTTAAGCTTTAATAATGTTTCATTTATGAATGTAGGTGCTCTTGTATTTGGGGCATAGATGTTTAGAATTGTGATGTCTTCTTGGTGAATTTTTCCTTTGATGAAAATGTAGTGCCCCTCTATGTCTTTTTTGATTAGTTTTGGTTGAAAATCTATTTTATTAGATATTAGGATAGCCACTTCTGCTTGTTTTTTTGGGTCCATTTGCTTGAAAAACTGTTTTCCAGCCTTTTACTCTGAGGTAATGTTTATCTTTGTTGTGTAGGTGTGTTTCTTGAATGCAGCAGAATGTTGGTTCCTGTTTCTGTACCCATTCTGTTAGTCTATGTCTTTTTATTGGAGAGTTGAGTCCATTGATGTTGATAGATAATGACCATTGAATGTTATTTCCTATTATTGTGGAGTTGGCGATGTTACTGTGAATCATTGCTTGTTTGCTTTTGATTTTTGTTGGAAATTATCTTTAACCTATGTTTTCTTGGGTGTGTTTGTTTTCATTGGATTGGAATTTTCCTTCTAGTATCTTCTGTAGGGCTGGGTGCTGTTCAAATATTGCTTAACTTTAGTTTTGTCATGGAATATTTTATTTTCTTCATCTATGTTGATTGAAAGCTTTGCTGGGTAAAGTAGTCGAGGTTGGCATCTGTGGTCCCTTAGGGCTTGCATGATACCTCCCCAGGCCCTTCTGGCTTTCATAGTTTCTGATGAGAAGTCCGGTGTGATTCTGATAGGTTTGTTACTTGGCCTTTTTCCCTTGCTGCTTTTAGTATCTTTTCTTTGTTCTGTAGATTAAGTGTTTTGACTATGATGTAGTGTGAGGAGTTTCTCTCTGGTCTAGTCTATTTGGTGTTCTGTAGGCCTCTTGTATGTTTGTGGACATCTCTTTCTTTAGGTTGGGAAAATTTTCTTCTATGATTTTCTTGAAGATATTTTCTGGACCTTGTAGCCTGGACTCCTCTTCTTCTTCAATTCCTATTATTATTAGATTTTGCCTTTTCATGGCATCCTTGATTTCTTGGATGGTTTGTGTTTGGGATTTTTCTGATTTTATTTTTGCTTTGAGAGAAGTATCAATTTCTGTGAGTGTATCTTCAGCACCCGAGATTCTCTTTTCCATCTCTTGTATTCTATTAGTGATGCTTACCTTTGTGATTCCTTCTCTTTTCTCTAAGTTCTTCAGTTCCAGGGTTTTCTCGGTTTGTGTTTTCTTTATTGATTCTAATTCTGTTTTCATGTCTTGCAACATTTCCTTCATCTGTTTGAGTGTGGATTCCTGTGTCTCCAAGATGGTCTCTATTTTTTTGTTTGTTTCCTCTCTTAGTGCCTCTGCTTCTGCCTCCAATTGTTTGGCTATATTTGCATGTGTTTCTTTAAGAGCTTCTTCATTCACTTCGTTTTTCTTTGTTTCTATTTGGGAGGCCAAATCTTTAAGGGATTTTTTTGTATCCTCTTTAACTGTTTGAATCTCTACTACTATTTCTCTGAGAGATTTGTTGGTTTCCTCTTTATGTGTCTCAAATAACTGGATAATCATAGCTTTAAAATCATTTTCTTTTGTTTCTGCTGAGTTGGAGTGTCCAATAATTTTGGAGATTGCCGGTGAAGCCATGATATCTTGATTTGCGTTGGTTGTGTTCTTTCGCCGACCTCTGGCCATTTGGTTATCCATAGTGTTCACTGTCTGTTCCTGGCTTCTGCAGTTCAGACTGGTTTTTCTCTGGTGTCTGGAGAATTCTTCAGGAAAATGGGTGAGGTCTAGTGGTTTCAGTGTGTGCGTTGGTTATTCAGCTATACCTGTAGAAGGAAAGTTCGCAGTCACAGAAGGACAAATGCAGGGTAGTGTGTGTTTGAGCGTGTGCTTGTGGGTGTGTCCTAAGGGACAGGGTGTTGGTGAATGAAGAGGCCTTCAGTGTGTGAGAGGGGTGCCCTGTAGGCACTGAAGTTTTTGCAGGCGCTAAGGGATCGCAAGCGCTGTTGAAGAATGCGCGCGCGTATTGATTTTACAAGTCTGCTGGTCTTTGGTGTCTATTCAGCTGGTTTTCTGCCAATGAGGGGTTGGATGGCCCATACAATCACTGGCTGGGCAGCCCTGTGTATTCCGTGCTTGCAGACTTGGGGGTCTGGGATGGTTGTACTGTGGATCTGAGTTTCTGTGGCTAGCACTGTACTGGGCGTATGCTCTGGCGGTGTGGAGTATGGTGGTGCGTGCACTCCTGCAGAGCCGGGTGGTGGTGGTAGTGTGGGGGGGTGTTCCTCAGGTCAAGAGCTCGGCGAGAGGGCCCTAGGTGGCGTGTGTTCTCCTCTGAGTGGTGGCGTTCAGCAGGTCGTTACTGCTCTCCACTACAGCTGCGAGGTCTGGAGCCCTGCCTCCCTGCCTCCACCTGTCTTGGGTCCCAGACACTGAGCTTTGCGGCTTTGATATCCAGGAAGAATTGTATTGTGGATCTGAGTCTCTGTGGTTAGCACTCAGTGGTTGGAGCTCTGTGATTGGGCCTGCGCTCCTCCTGTGAGGAGGTTTCTGGGGTTATTGCGCTCTGGCCGCTTGGGATGTGAGCTCCACTGCACTTCCTGCTGCGGTCTAGCTCGGGATGGGGGAGAGGACACTCTGTGGGTCCGGAGGGCCCTGCGTGGGACGGGTGTCCAAGGAGGGGATGGGTGTTCAACGGGTGGTTACAGCAGACCGCAGCTGTAAGGGGCCCGGAGCACTGTCTCTGCTGCCTTGATCTCCCGGATGTGAGCTTTGCACTCAGCTGCCTGGTGCTGTGTGCCGGTTTCCCCGAGGGAGGCCCGGACAAGGGAAGTGCCCTATTTCCTTCCTGGAGAAGTCCGCACCGATCTAAATCTACAAGCACTCCACGTTTCTGTGGTGTCCCTCTCCTTTAGAAAGCCCAAAAGTCCAAATTCTAGCTTCGATTAACTCTCCACTCACCAATTCCGGAGATTCATGTCTTCTGCCTCTCCAAAACGGTGCGCTCTGCTCGCCTCCGTCTTGGAGTCCCCTCTTTCTGGTTTTAAAACTGTGATTTCTGGTTTGTGTAAGAATGTTGGGGCTTGCAATACAGTGCAAGTATCCCCAAAGTAAATATTCGCAGCCACCATCTTTGAGATGTGTGTGGCAAAAGGGGCTCCTGAAGGGAAGGTGGGAAGAGGGGAAAGGAGGGTATGGATGGTTCAGAATGGGATGGGTCAGGCACAGTGCTCCTCTTGTTCACACTAGTAACTTCAGCCTCCTGATAAATCTGTTTCACTCCGCCACTTCCCTTCCGTCAGAACTCATCTGGTTTATTTATTGCTTGTCTTATTCTTTCCTCTCTTTCCCCACCATAAAGTCAGCCTCAGGGGGACATAAACTGTGTTTTGTTTCTTGCTGTATTCTCAGGACGTGAAACAGTGTTTGGCCCATAGCGAAAGCACTGGGTAAATCCTTACTGCATGAATGACAGGTGAAATGCAGGGTCTAAATGACAGTAACTAACATCAAGGAGCATTTTTCACTGTACCGGCTCTGTAGCCGTTTACTGTGGGCCCTGATCACTGCCCCACTTCACAGATGAGAAAGCTGACCTACAGAGAAGATGCAAAACATCAAAGTACCGCCCACCCACCTACTGCCTGGCGCCCTGTGACACCTAGAGCACCTGGAGTGAATGCCTCGCAGTGTTACTAGGTACTAAATTGTCTCCAAGATATCCTGTTGCCCAGACAATAATTCAACCACGGATGTTGGAAGTGTCCCAGATTTTTGGTGTATTTATTCTTTTTATAAATTATAACAGGTTCACAGAAGAGTCATTGTATGATAAATCTCATGTTTATTTATTTTGATTTGATTTCCTCTGTGAGAACAGAGAGTAATTGAGTGTAGCTGGGAAGACAGACCTTGCCCATCTCTCTGCTCCACTGTCTCTCTGCACGATCTCCTTATCAGCAGGTAGGGATGTCTTAATAGCAGCAGCTCTATAACCTTGGAGAAATCCTCCAGTGGAAGAGACATTGGCTCAAAGTCAGGACACCCTTGGAACTGGATAACACTATGATATATTTTTCATTATGTGGAAGAAAAAATATATTACTGACTTAATCCAACATAGCCATTGTTAATAAGCTTTCTGAGCCACATAGAGACTGTGGCTTGTTCAAGGTCACACAACAATATCAATGGAAGTCTACCACGAGCCTGTGCCAGCAGGGCCCACTGCCACTCCATGGAGAATTCTATCGAAAGAAAGAAAGAACCTAAAACACTCTTTCCAGTGTCCCACTTACACTTCAGATTGGATCTGAACACCTCCTAAACCTCTGTCTCTCCTGAGGTCCTTGCTCAGATCTCTCTTTTGGATTTTTAGATGAGGGTATTGGTTCCTGTCTGTGTCTCATAACAATATAATTATAAAAGATATCTGTGAGCTGCCTATTACCTCAGCTTACTTCGTTTCCACATTATACCATCAACTAAAGTTTTCTTTTTCTTCAAATGCCTCAGTATAGTCCTCTGGCTCTACATAACCCTCATGTGTTGTTCTGCCAGTCTGAAATGTCTGCCAGCTAGGTCCCTAACACAGAATTGTAAACTTTGAACTATGTGTAGAAAATCAGTGAAGTCAAATCTTGTTTTTTTGCAGAGAGGGACACTGAGGCCAGAAAAGGCAGCAGGATTTAGTTCACACAGCCAAGAGGCTGCATTGCTAGGATTTGGACTCTCTTCTTTCTGCTTTGCTTCCTTTTGCCCGCATCCATCTACCTGGAATGAGACCTGCCATGAACACCTAAGCCTTCTCTGATTCACTCTGTTTTGTGTTGACATTAATAAAGACCAGACATTTATTTAGCATGGTTCTTTAGGCTGGGAGCCCAAGGACAAGGTAGTGGTCTCCATAGTCTCTACTTAATGTGTTGGTTTTTCCTATTTATTTTTCAACTTGTTTTGGCTATCAGAAATAAATGCTGTGAACTCATAAGGTGGAAAACAGAAATCACAGTTAGGTGTTGCACAGAGCTTCTTTTATATGGGCCTAGGTATCATTCATGAGGCAGGCATCCATAACCTCATCACCTCTTAAAGTCCCGCCCCTTCGTGTTGTATTATCATGCTGATAACATCTGGCTTTGGGAACTCACTCCAACAATTAGTGGTGATTTGAAGGAGAATGGCCTACTTGAGCAGCAGAAGAGATGTTGGACTTTTAAACATCTATGGGGAATTGGACTAAATGTATTTGCATCATGGTTTGGCCATGAGCCTATGAGAGCCAGGGGGTGGAATGTGGTGGTTTGGATGAGAATGGCCCCTGTAGGCTCATATGCTCAGATACTAGATCCCATATTGTTTAGAAAGTGTCTTAGTTTTGGTTTCTATTGCTGAAAAAAAAAAAAAGAATACAATGACCAAAGCAAGTGAAAGGGTTTATTTGGCTTACACTTCTATATTGCTGTTTATTATCAAAGGAAGTCAGGACAAGAAGTGGGCAGGAACCTGGGAGCAGGAGTTGATGCAGAGGCCATGGACGGTGCTGCTTTTTTGGCTTGCTCAGCATGGCTTGCTCAGCCTGCTTTCTTAAAGAACCCAAGACCACCAGCCCAGAGGTGGCATCACCCACAATGGACTGTGCCCTCCCCCATCAATCATTTATTAAGAAAATGCTTTACAGACTTCCTTACAGACCCATCTTATAGAAAAGCATTTTCTTAATTGAGATTCCCTCCATCAGAAAACTTTAGCTCATGTCACGTTGACACAAAACTATCTAGTACAGGAAGAATTAGGATTTTTGACTTTTGGAAGGAGGAGTGTCAGGGGGCAAGCCTTGGTACTTCAAAAGCCTCCTTGGTTCCCAATGTGCTTTCTGCTTCCTGTTTGTGGATCAGGATGTGAGCTCTTAGATGCTGCTGCTGAGCCATGCCTGCCTGGCTGCTGCCAGCTCCCAAGTGTGATGGTGACAGACTCCTATTCCTCTGAAACTGTTTGGCTTAAATAAACCCTTCCTTCTAAAAGTTGCTTTTGTCCTGCTGTTATATCACAGCAACAGAAAAGTAACTAATAGACTCTCCAAAACAACCTTGTGACCAAAAAGCTTCATGAGTGCCCGGCTCTACTGACTAGAACCCTTGTACTCAAGGACTTAAAGGTCAGACAGAGCCAGTTTTGCTTGATTGTTGCCGCACAGAGAATGCAGTGTCTGCATAGACTCTGTAGAAAACTGACCGGAGACAAGGCAGTAAGAGGCCTGCAGAGTACCTGGAGTTATATCCTCAATTGTACCTGCCATGGCAGAAGATATCAGGAGCCCTTCTGCTGGACCCACACCAGGCACTCTGCAGGAGCTTCTGGAACTTTGGCACTAGACAGAGGATGCATCATCACTTACTCTTGTTCTGACACTTCTAACATCTCAGACTGAGCAGCTGCTGAGTCTTCTGCCTCTGTAACACACAAACAGCCATTGTGGTACTACCCAGCTTCTTATGTAAGACAACATAATGAACTTATGTAATATATAATACAACCTGTGTATATATAGGACTGTGTGCGCCTGTGTGTGTGAGTGAGAGAGACAGAGAGACAGACACAGAGAGAGTTCTGTTCCTCTAAAGAACTCTGACTTAAAAACTTGGCATTCTATTTTCTTCTCCACTTGAGCTCCTCTGAAATTAATGCTCCCATGTAGTCATAGGGAGGAGAGACCTAGTACAGCCTTTCACTGAAATGATGCAGTTATCTCTCTTGAAGGCAGTTCAAACTCTTCAAGTTTAGACCTTGTGGAAAAACTTCCCTGACCTTCCCAATTGGAGTGGGTGCTGTGGGCTGGGTAGCCACAGGCTCTAGCAAGGGACTGAGTGGCTACCTGACCACACTGTAAGCAGTGATTGCAGCCTTTCTCTGAGTTGGACTTCAGGACTCTTACAGGTACTTTCAGTCTAGTGCACTGAAATTCTGCGGTAGTCTTCAGAGTAAAAATCCTGACAAAATTCCAGGTGATCCCAAGAGACTGTCGGAATCATTTGGCATGGACTGATGATGGCCGTGCTTTCTCTTCCCTCAGAGGTGTTTCTAAGGACCTATGATGGTGACAGAACACAAGGCGGAAGCACTGTTCTTAAGAGTCTTAACATGAATGAGTATACTGAAGAGCCCCTGGTCCGTGTCCTTTACAAATATTATTATTGTGTGTCTATATGCCATGTGGGCATGAGCGCAGGTATGTGTGGAGGTCAGAGGGCAACTTGAAGGGAGCTGTTTCTCTCTTTCCACAGTGGAATCCTGGGATCAAATTCAGACCATAAGGTTTGCATGGCAAACTGTTTTACCAACCAAGCCATTTTGCCAGCCCTTGTCTGTCTTTTGATCGTAAACTCCTGGCTCGATATTTGAGCCCCAGGACACCAAAAAGCATCTTAGCATGTCTGTAAGTTGTGACAGAGTCCCTGAAGGGTCACATGCTGTGGGCAGCAGCAGGAAGACTAGCAATGAGGGATGATGCAGCTAATATATTGGTTTCTCCTTCTTGCCCCATATCCTATTAGAACCCCCGACCTAAAGTAGGAAAGTCACAAACTTGCAGAAGTGTGCTAAAACAAACAAACAAACAAACAAACAAACAAACAAACAAACAAACTCCTTTAGTGACACATAGAAACAACAGCGATTAGCTCATTTCCTGCAAGGTTAGAAAAAATATCTATGATGTTCTTCTCTTGAAAAGATGCAAGGTATGCACACTGGAGGCAGGAGGATGGTGCAGATGACCTGTTGTCTCCCTTGCTCCAGGCACGCCTGGAACTATGCCACCTGAGCAAACACAAAGCCTATGGGTCTTCTGGCTTTCCCAGGATTGTCACAACTTAATTAAACCCATAACCCTTTCCATGCAAAGGGTTCAATTGCACCTTTGAGATCCATGAGATAAGTAGATATGGAGTGTCCATGGTGTCTGGACTCAGAGCTTCAGGGATGGGGTGGGAGAGTAGTTTTCTGGAGTTGTAGAGCAAAGGGGAAGTGGATTAGGGTATGCATGTGCCATTTACAATTCTGAAATTGGCTTCTCCCTGGCTGGGGACTTATCACCCTGCAGAGTCAGATCAATGTTCAGAGAGCACAAGGCAAACTCATGCTGGGTCCCTGCACTAGCCACGCCCCTTGACTTTTGACAGTCAAGTTGTTCAATCAATGAATAATTACTGGGTCCCCTGCTGTACTCTGAGCTCTGGGCTAGGGATCCATTTATTGGTGCTAAGTTCAAACTGTGCAGGGGCCACTGGGTAGGTCTTCATTCATTTGCAGATACGTTCTGAACGTCCATGATAGTAACTATAGTTATTGCCCAAAATAATGATTTTTTTTAAAACTTTTTTTCTCATTTATTTATTTTATTCACCTTACATCCTTGTAACCCCTTCCCCCCTTCTCTTGGTCTCACCCTCTCTCCCTCCCCCTCCCATTTGCTTTACCCATCTACTCCATTTCATCAAGTTGCTTCAAGACTGAACCTGTCCTCTTCCCCTGCGACCTGGTAAGGCAGTCCTACCAGGGGAAGTTAGCAAGTGAGTCTGTATCCAATGCAGTCCCCACTTCTCTTATTAGAGTGCCCACTTGAAGCCTAAGCTTTCCATCTGTGACAACTTTGGGCCATGGTCCAGTTCATATAAAACTAAATTTTCGTCAGGTATTTTTCCTAAACATATATGGGGATTCGGTTCTTCCAATAGCCATAGGGGGCCAATATATTATCATTACTCATATTTTGCAGAAGAAAAACAAAAATCTGAAGAGATCAGAACTAGTGACAGTCCAGAGGTTGGGCTCAGGCAGTGTTCAGCAAGAGAAGCAGCCTCCTTGACCATTTAAGAAGCAGGTCCATCCCTGACAGTGCTTAGCTCCATCAAGGCATTCGAGTGATTGTATGTGAGTGATTGCATGTGAGTAGTTGCTTAGAAGACAGGGTGAAGATTCCGCATCACTTCAGTCCAAAGCTTGTACCTACCTCTTCACTTACATCTTGCAAGTCATTCACACTCTTTCTGCCTCAATTTTCTCCAAAGATGAGAAAACTGATAGTTTGTTTGCATGTGTAGGATTATCATAAGGACCACCCAAAAGATGGCCATGTGCATACCACTTGATCGGTGTGGCCATTGTCAAAATCTGTAGCTCTCTGCAATAGTAACAGTCACTACTCTGCCCTGAAGATTCATAGACTAATCAAAGAGAAAGTTTCCACGCTGAACAGGTTATTTTCTAACTAATATAAGAAACTAATACAGCAAAGTGACAACCAATTTTGAAGTACAGCAATAACAGTGTCACAACTTTTTGAGGGAAAAAAGGCATGTTATTATCTCACTATGATAGTTGAGAAAATAAGGGTTCAAAAGTGAGGATAATTGTTAAAATATTAATAATGACACTGATCGTGGTAATAATAAGTAGGTTCTGGTTTATTCTATGACAGGCTCTTACCTGGTAATTTTAAACCATGACATAATATTAGCCTGTTTTATAATTTTAAAAGAAAATGAAGCAGAGAGATATGTACCTTGCAATGGGTCATAACACTAACAAATGCAAAAGTCAGGGTTAGAGTCAAATTTTTCTTCTTCTCCTCCTCCTCCTTCTCATCTTCCTCCTTCTTCTTTGTTTTTCTAGAGATTTCAGCAAAATTTTTGTTTGTATTTCTAATGGACTTAGATTGTCTATTTACCCACAGGTACAACAGGTGGGTTCAGGTTAGCTGTTCTATAGCCAGGTCTGCTCAAGGCAACAACAACCCAGCTTCTGGGGAGGGATAAAATGTGACATGATATACATATGTCCCAAGTTCAAGAGCAGTGAGTGATTCTAATTCAGTGAGTGCTCAATGGGTATGTTGAGTGTAATGAAATGGTGATCAAAGCTACGGCATTATGAGAAGGTGACACAGGATTGGAGTCTAAATTAAGTCAAGGGTGGACCATGACAACATGGTGGGGAGATTACAGTGGCAAGAACAAGGGCAGGTCCTGTATCAAGCCAGAAGAATGGCCAGAAGCAGAGCTGAGGGGAGAGGCCATGGCCAAATTAGGAATCCATGTCTCAGCCTAAGGGGGCTGTACCCACTGGCAGGCTTTAGGCAAGCCTGGAAAGGGACACTCTGGAGTCCCTAAAAAGCCTGAGAAGCCTCAAAGCACCTAGACTCCTGCGTATATTTATGTTCAGAGCTTCTGGGCTCAATGGCTTTCACTCTCAGAATTTCGAGGCAGTTTTAGTTGGTATTATTATTTATTGATTTTGTTAGGCCGATATTTTAATTAAGAGCTTTTGTACATGCTAGATAAGCCTTCTGCTGTGTAAAACTGTACATTCCTAGCCTCCAGGACAGTTTGTAGCATGCAGCCATGGGGGGAGGGGAGTAGGAAAATAAGAAGGAATGAAGTTTTCTTTGGGATCCATCATCTTCACAGGGGAAGAAATTCCAGCTGGGATTTTCACCTACATTTCCCCAACAGGAGCTCCTAGACTTTTCCCTAGCTTCCAGAGAGTTTGAGAGATTAAGCCAGATAGCCAGTCCATTGCTCGGGCTCGGATTCAGCATGCATAAAAGAAAGGAAGAATGAATATTGAGTTGACAACTACCCACGCACACTGCTGGTTTCAAGGACCCTTACTTTGGATAGAATGTGCATATGTGTGTGGGCAGGCCTTTGCATATGTGTGAGTATACAGGTGTGTGTGTGTGTGTGTGTGAGTGTGTGTGTGTGTGTGCACTTGCTCCTGTGTAGCAGGATATTTGATCACACTGCGAACCCCGAAACTGTTGTGCTGGAAAAACCTGTTTCTAGTTGTGGTGTGGCTTAGCCCTAGCACATACCTTTTATCCAAGAGCTTTCTGTAAGCAGCGTTAAAGTTAACCCTAGTTCAAAAGGCAGGACAAAAAACTGGTTGAGAGGAAGTGAACATAGGAAACAGTCATAGAGAGTGAGAGGAGGTCTGGAGGACACACAGACTCACACTAATCAGAAAGGAGGGACATTTTGTCTGAGGTTTGTTTGTTTGTTGTTTGTTTGTTTTTTAAGGAGAAGGTGCTTTTTGAAGGTCAACTGAACGTTTTCTCTGCCTCTCTGAGTTAGGAAGCTTTCACCCCGGCATCTGGCTCCTGAGTCTTCATTGGTGAAATCTAATGGTTGGGATTTTGTTTAAAAAGACAACATTCATGCCTGTGCAAGTGCACGCATGTTACTGATGACTGAGCCTGGGCCATGTACATATTTGCTAAGCGCATCTCGCTGACATCTATCCTCAGCCCCGTACCTTGGGATGAACTTTGACAGATGGTTTCAGAATTGCACCCCATTTCCTACCGTTGCCTGGCATGATTTGATCAGTCTGTGCTCTCATGACCTAGACGCCCTGCTCAGAAGTGGCTGATGGGCAGCTGTGTCTCCACGTGGATCTCTGAGGGAGGGGACCAGGGGCTGCCTCTTATCATGAACTCAGCTGCCTGCTCTCTGATCCCTCGCCCCTGATGAAGGCAGGCCTTCACATTCGCAGAAAGCTTAGTCCCTGAGTTTTAACATCCTTTGTCACTTTCTGCTGCACAGTTGAAATCAAAGCCTGTGACATGGTATTCACAGGCCGCTTATCCTGACTCTCAGGATAGAACAGTGCCTCCGTGAAGCCATCTCCTAGATTTTCCTGAGACTTAGTTTATTTGTACAGCCAGGTGTAATCCTAGCTCTTGAGAGATTAAAGGAGGAATACTGCTGTAGCTTGAGGATAGCCTGGGCTATATAGTGAGACCCTGCCTTAAAACAAAAACTCCATGACTGAAAAGTAAAATGAGCTCTTAGCGTTTGAGAAACATCTAGAAGCTTGTTTATTAGATAGGCTATACATAAGTGCCCAGCCCTGGACCATGGGTGGGCCTGTGATCTACAGAACAACAAAAGGTATGATTTTAGAGCAATGTGACCTAAAACATTTGAAAAAGAGAAAAACAGACAGCAAGGAAATGAAGCTAAGTAAGCATCATGTGACTCCTATTGTCAGACTTCTTCTGAATTTTCTAGAGTTGCAACGTGACAGATAGCAATCTATTGTGAAAAAAAAAAGTAGGGAAAAACAGTTTCTTTTTTAAATTTCCTACTGCTGATGTCTGTTTCCCTCACCTGCTGCCTTTTCTTTTTAGAATCAATCACGGGTTATTTTGGTGTGTTTGAGCCTTTATGCTGAAATCATCACCCCAGATATAGATGCAAATATTGTCTTCTTTGTCAGAGGCATCTCCCACGCTCACAGAGCTACTTCACCACTGCTGCTCTCCCATGCCTGTGCAACCATCCTCTTCCTATCAAGGGGTGTGTCAGCTCCTGACACAGTTCCCTGGATGGGTGGTGTTGGGGGGTAAGGAGGGGCATTGCTTTTCTTGGCTCTGAGAAGAAGTTTCAGCTCTTCCTCCCTGCTACTGATCACAGCAACAACACTCTGGGAAAGGACAACATGCTGAAGAACATGATGTCATCCTGATCCTCTTTAATGGTCACCAGGACCATCACCAAGCCCTTCTGAACCCCAGAGTTCAGTCTAATGTATCAGGGAAGGCCACTTGTCAGTCCACTGGACTCAAATCATCCCTAATCTGAGCTCTCCCTAGTTGGAAAGAAACAATACAGGCAATCAGATGCCAGATGCAAGAGAAACCCTTGGTAGACACATGGCCTAGGTCCAGTCTATGCATCCCTTGGTTGGGTGCTTCAGTCTCCACAAGCCCCTCTCAGTTCTGATTAGATGGCTCTGTTGCTCTTTTTGTGGAACTCCTGTCACCTCCAGGTCCTTGTATCCTTTGCTCCACTTTTCCACAAGATTTTCTACACTTCTCCCAATGTCTTGCTCTGAGTCTCAGCATCAGTTTCAACTTACTTCTGGGTAGAGCCTCTCAGAGGACAGCTATTCTAAACTCCTGTCTGCTAGCATAGAAGAGTATTGTTAATGGTGTCAGGGGTTGGCTCTCTACCATGGGGTGGGTCTCAGGGTAGGCCAGGCATTGATTGGACATTCCCTCAATCTCTGCTCTATTTTTATCCCTGCACATCTTGTAGGCAGGATAAATTTTGGATCACAGTTTTGTTGGTGGGTTGGTATTCCCCTCCCTCCACTAGGAGTCCTGTCTAGTTAGAGGGTGTCCTCTTCAGTCTCCATGACCCCTGCTACTGGCACTGTCAGCCAGAATCACCCCTATATCCTCCCAGAAGCTTATCCTGATGTTGGTCTCCAGCTTGTCACGGAGAAGCTCTCACCCACTGGTTCTATTCTCTCTGCATGCAGGCCCTCTGTCTTCCCCGCTTCCTACTCTCCCCAGATCTGATCTGATCACCACCTTCATTTCTCTCTGCACTCCCTCTCCTACTTTGTTTCCTCTCTTCATCCACTTCTGGTGACTATTCCATTTCCCCTTCTGAGTGAGATTTAAGCATCCTCCTTTGGGTTCCCTAGTAAGGGGAGTAGGGCTATCTCTGACATGGACCCTATTGCCTGACATTTGATCACTTCTTCCTGTCAGGGCTGACTCACCAGGCCACAGAGGAAGAAGACATGATCAATCCTGATGTGATTTGCTGAGCTGGGGTGGGTTGGGGTAACTCCCCTTTTCCAAGGAATAGGAAGGGGGGTTGGGAAAGAGGGAGGGTGGGACCAAGAGGAGAAGAGGGAGGGCGCTAAGATTGATATGTAAAGTGAATAAATTATTTAAAAAGACAAAAATTTCCCTAACTGAGATTCTTGCAGAAGGTAGAGTATAGAATGATAACAGAAGGTACTGACAAATATCAGCTATCTTCAGCTACAGAAATGAAGCTGTAAGTGTTATGATGAGGCCTTCACTAACCAGAGTAGTGAATTGGCCAGTAAGATGAGACTCCAGTGTGTACCTCAAGTATTTTGTGTCTGGAAACTGGTGAGTAAACCAGCAGACAGGGTGACGAAGAGCTTCCTTTAGTTTGGGAGCAAAGTACCTTCTAATTTCCATGGACACCAGAAGTTTGGAGCATAGCTATTAAGGACATTCAGAGCACTCCAAAAGTCACTAACATACAGACAAAAAGGAGACATAGTCCCTACTGCCTGGGAAACTGGCCACTGCCTTTCCCTCATCCTCTCCCTCAACCTGCCAATCTTATTGCCTATCCTGCAGAAGATGCCACAGTGGAAGAACATGTAAGAGGAAAGGTTAGGGCTCAGACCACAGAGAGGACAACAGGCGAAGGAAAAGGGACATCCCAGCTGCATTGTTAAAGGTGGCCAGAATTAGGAAAGGAGAGCCAGGAATTACAGGTGAGAAAACAGAGGAAAGTGATGGGAAATAGTTTTAAGATGAATCCATTCAAACCCCGAGGCTTTCAGTTGGCATTAGTTGTTAGATTTCCTAACAAATGTGTCTCATAAAACGACATTTTCAGTGTGTATGTATATTATGTATATGGATACATACAAACATGTCCCAGACACGCATATATCTGTATGATAAAATATATGAATGAACATTCTAGTACTTGTACTGTTGTTCAAATGGGCAAGCTTATTATGAATCAACCCATGTTATTTTCTGATAGGCTCCACTAAGTATACAATGATAGATCTTTTCCCGTTAGAAAAAAAAAATGGGCAAAGAATATAAACAGAGAGGCCACCTGTTACTGCATAGTTTTATGTTAACATGACACAGGCCACAGTATTTTAGAAGAAAAATCTCAAAAGGGAAAATGCCCCCCCCCCAGGACTGGCATGTGCACAAGCCTGTGGTATATCTTCTTAATTGATGTTTGTTGAAAGAGGGCCCTTCTAACTGAGGGTAGTGTCAACTTTGGGTAGGTAGTCTTGCTTGCCATAAGAGAGCAGGCTGAGCAGGACATGAAGAAGAAACCATTAAGTAGCATTCCTCCATTACCTTTGCCTTAGTTCCTACATCCAGGTCCTTGCCCTGGCTTCTGTCAGTGATAGACTTCCTGGTTGAAAGGTGAAATAAACCCTTTCTTCTCCAAGTCGCTTTTGGTCATGGGGTTTTTCACACCGATAGCAACCCTGACTAAAACCACAGCATGGAGGAAATTTAAGCAGTTCTCAAAATACAAATCATGATAAAATTTACTCAAAATTTAGAAAAAAAAAATGATATTTATTATTTAAATAAGATTTGGAGACTAATTAATAAAGAATGAGATACATACATTTTCAGTGCACAGATTACGTTTGGGACAGACAATGATCACTGCAAACACACATTGAATATTTTAATGGCTAAAAGGACATCTCCTTGTATTGTCTGTATTTTCATGTCTATCAGGAAATCACTGACCTGCTTCCTGCTGTTAAGACTTACATTTTTTTTCTTCAGCTTTGAATAGATAGATCCAGACACCATAAACTTTTTGATAACTAGCTTTTTGTCTTTGCATGTTTTGGGTTCATCCATGTGCACATGTGAGATATTTCTCCTTTATATCAAATATATCACAGTTTTTTTTTATCAAATTCATGACTTGTTTCTACACTGGGGTTCTATGGCTATAACTGTTCTACAAAGCTGCTTGCACACTTTTTGCACAGAAATGTTCTAATGGCTCTTGCATACACATTTAGGAGTACAATCAAAGGATTACACGCTGAGTGGACTTTGAACTGTATAAAATAATGACCCGTTTCTCAAGGTTGGAACACTGGATTACTTTGCCACAACTGAAAATACAGAGTTGAGGCTGCATCGTGTCAAAAGTGAAGATGGGAAAGTGTGGCCCTTTCAACCTCAGCTGCCCCTAAGGCTCATTCTATCTCAACTTCCATACTGAGAGTCACACAGACATGCTTTGTTTTTCTGTGCTGTATCTATGGTCTGTAGTAATAACTCTTTGTATTTTCATTACTGCTGAATTATATTTTCTCTCTTTTTTTTTCCACCAGGGGCTTATCAATAGCTGTTTCAGAGAAGCAGCTCTTAACCACCTAGTCAATACATTTTTATGTTCATTTTCTTTCTTTCTTTTCCATTGAATTCTCATTTTATTTTTATTCATTTTTTTTCTGTTACCGATCTTGGATTTAATCTTCCCTTCCACAATACCTTAACTGACATATTTCTTCTTTTCTTAACATTAGAATTTAATGCCATAAAATTTCTCTTTGTGCCCTTTGTCAGTTGTGTTCTACACATTTTCATATTTCTGAAAATGTTTATCTGATGTACAGTTTCTAATATCTTTAGTACTTTTCTTTCATACCTTTGAACCACTTAGAAGAAGACAACTATTCCCCAAATTTAAAGATGTTGAAGATAAATTTGTCACTGATTTGTAGCTGAACTTTCTGTCTGGAGAACATAATCTGTAAAGTTTAAAACTTTTCAATTTGATTGAAACTTGCCCTCTGTGTGTTTCACACATAGTTAAAAGTAATGGACTTTCTGCATATTGTTGTATGGAGAATACCATAATTCTCAGTGAGACTGGGATATTATCTTCCATGTTTATTATATTTGTACTAATAATCTACACATTCTCTTTAGTATTGAGAAGAGCATGGAGAGGACTATGAAGAAGAACATAGAGAGGACCATGGAGAAAGCCTGAAGAAGAGCGTCAAGAAGACTAAGGTGAAGACCATGGAGAGGTGAAGACCACGGAGAAGACATAATGAGGGCCATGGTGAGGACCATGGAGACAGCATGAAGACCATGGAAAAGGATTTGGAAAAAACTATGAAGAAGACCATGAAGAGATAATGGAAGAATCATAGAGAGGGCCATGGAGAGGACTGTGGAAGGAGCAATGGAAAGGGCTATGGATATGTGGACAGGATCATGGAGAGAATTTGAAGAATACCATGGAGAGGACCATGGAGAGGAGCACTACAATTTTCAGAGCTGTTCGTTGATCTATCCTCTAGTTTTGTAATCTTTTCTTTATGCAATTTGTTGTGCTGTTAGTGAACACATGGAGACACACTTGCAGGATGCTTTGTCTAGATCATTGAGTGGATGTATTTGTAATTATTACTAAATCTTGTTAAATTTATGCTTCATTATTTTGGCATACCTCCTTACACAAGCTTTCTTACACAGTCCATTTTATCTCTTTACTCTTTATGGTCATTCTAGCTCCTTGGTGCAGAGCATTTGCATATTCTTTTTCTTCCTAGCTTGTTGAGATCCATTCTGTGATTTGAAATGCTGTCCTTCAGGAATCTTTAGTTTGGATCTGTTGTTTCAGATGAGAAGTTCGTTATCAGTCATTGTCTGACATGGAGACAATCTACCCTTTTCCTCTTCCTTGTCCTAGTGTTCTCTTTGGCTTTGGCCTTCATCAGCTGTAATGGCAAAAGTAGGATTTTATGTGTGTTCACACTCCTTATAGATTGCAGATATGGTCTTTGTTCATTTTAAATTTTCTTCTGCATTGCTATTTTGATTCTCTCTAATCTCTATTTGTTCATCTCTTTCTCCTACCTTCAACTTCATCTTTATTTCTGTCTATCTCTATCACCCTCTCTCCTTTCCTCGCAAATTTAAATCCTATCATCTGTATTCAATTTCAATAATTCTTCCCTTAGCTACCTCAGACACTCTGTCCTTAATGACATTTTTCATGTTACTTATTATACTTTCAACTTTTGATTCTTTTATTTTTTCTATTCAACTTTTTGTTGGTTCTTTTCTATAGTTTTCCCTTATCTATTAAAATTTCCATTCTTGCCTTTGGCTGTTGTCACAATTTTCTTTAACTCTGATTGCATTTTAAAACTAGCTTTGAAGTCTTTGCTAAACACGAAATCACAGCCCACTCAGATTAACTTTTAATTGATAATTTTTTTTTTCTGCATAAAGGACTCTTGTCTCCATTTTTTGTGTGTGCCTGGTCTGGTGAATTTTTAATAAAGAAAATATTTAATTTTCTGGATTCTCTTTTCTTTTCTCTGCAACTGTTACTAGTGCCACTATTGTTGTTATTGACAACAAATTATTGTAATTTGCTTGGACTCAAACTGCAGATTCCTTCATATATACAACTATTGATATTCAAGACCCAGGAAAGATTTCAGTTTATGTTGTATATGAACAAAATTATGCTAGGCTAAATATAATGTAATGCTATTTAGCAAATTTTGAATAAAAGAGGAGCAAATTTTCTCTAAATTTATCATTAAAATCAATTATAAATCATGCAAATGATTAAGTTTATTTTTATGTTTTTATTAGCATACATGTATTTCACCACATGGGATTTTTAAACAAAATTCATTTTTGTTTATTCTCCTTCCTTTCTTTTCTTCCTGCCTGACTCCTCCTTGTATCTTCCCACCCACTCTCCATGACTTCCTCTTGCTCTCAAGTCTCATGTTCCATTGTGCTTTCTTTGTGACTCTCTTCTTCCCAAGAGAGCTTAGCAACCAGACAATGATTTTCAGAGAGCAATGTGCAAGAACAAACAGTGGAGAATGGGGTCTGCTGTCACAGGGAATTTCTCTTCTCCTCCTTGAGGCAGACCCCCCTGCCTCCCATGTGAGGCTCCACACTCAAGCCATGATTTCAGAGAAGCCCATACTTAGAGTCTGAGTCCAGACTCTGCCATGTCTGACCTACCTCTCAAGTCCCCCTTCTTTAAATTGCCTAATGATTCTCTCTTCTTAGCCTTCAACTTTGCACTCTGTCCTTGGCAAGCCACACAGTTGTATTTCCCAGGACCTCCCAGCAAAAATTCATGCATGCGGTTCTATACCCTGAAGCTGGAACCTTCCTTTCCCAAGTCATCTCCATATTTGCTTTTATACTTAATGTAAAGATGGTCCTTGGCTGACCATGTTTCAATTTATTTATTTTTCTTTACCATAGTGTGAAAGCAAAACACATTGATTAAAATTTGTATTTTTAACTTTGATTTTGACTCTTTCCTGGGTGAGTAATATGCCATAGAGGACCTTCTTGCCATCCTAGCCAGAGATACAAGCCGTAGCTCCTAGGTATCCTCCATTATGAGAGAAAATAGGCACGACTCGGCAGAGTTTGTGTTGCTGAGCTGGTTAGAAGATCAGGTCGGGTACAATGCATGCATTTCCAAATTATAATGAGTTAATCAGGATGTAAGCCAGTAAGGAGCTAGTTATACTATACAGCTCTGTCTACACCAACACGATCACATTTCTGTTTACACAGAATTCTGTTTCTCCTAGCCCTGATTCTCAGCCCATTTAGTACTTTTTTTTGGTCACAGAACCCTGTACACAGTTCCTTGTGGAAATTCTGGAACTTTGGGGTTGTTTGTTTCACTTTGAGTCATGCTAGCAAGTAATTCAGTTGCTGCTGGAATAGTTTTATCTCTTCAAGGTTTGTTTTAACATCTTGCTAACACAGAGTGAGGGTCAGTTCTCCTGTGGGTATAGTTCATTCTAATCCCTTAATTCTTCCTTCTCCTAAGACACTATTGAGTGTACTAGGGAATCTGTGAGGGTCTCTTTCCTGAGATGACCCTTTACTCACATGTTTCTGTCTGGCATTATACCTGAAAGTTGATCAGTTTTTCAGCCCACACTCACCCCATTTTTGTGGACCCTTGAATCCCAGCATTCAGCCAAGATGCAGAACTGTAGAACCCAGAGGTTTCCCTCTGCTTGTAACATGTCCTCAACATTGCAGTCTTCCTTAAGGCTAATTAAGTGCCTTCCTCAGGTCAGTGTGACCCTGGGACCTTCTTGGGTCTCCTTTCCCACATCTGTGGCCTGCAGATGACCTGGGGATGACATTCCTTGATGGTATCTTTGAAGGTTCACTTCATGTTTCCTCTCTTTTTAAAAAAACCTAACCTGTGTGTAGTGACTCATTTGAAAAGCAGTCATTGTGTTTTTTTCCTTCAGGTTCCAGACACTAAGAAGTAGAGGAACTATAATTGTTATTTTAGGTGTATAGATCTTGAAATATCAGAAAATGGAACTCAAAGGGAGACTCAAATATTGTACTCATCTGATAAACAAATTAGTTTATTTAAAAATGTTTAATTCACTATATTTTGATCATATATTTTCCCCTTCCCAACTTCTAGAGCCTTCCCACCACCCAAGTTCATTTTCGTCCTCTGGCATAAAATAAGACAGAGAAAGAAAGAAAGAAAGAAAGAAAGAAAGAAAGAAAGAAAGAAAGAAAGAAAGAAAGAAAAGCAAAAGATGAGAATCAAAACAGACAAACTAATCAAAATAAATCAATAAGATGAAAAACATCAAGACAAACAGAATGCTCACAAAAACAAACACAACAAAAACCATGAGCCTGCTTTGTGTTGGTCAATTACTCCCAGGCAGGGGTTTTGCCTCGGAGTGTGGTTGATGTAGTCAGTGACAATCCATTTTAGAAAGCCGATTTTCCCTTTTCCAGTGGATGCCAATTGCAAATAGCTCCTTCTGTGTTTCCACTTCCTTTTCTCATGCTGGATTTTGTCTGTTCTTAACCTGTGCAGTCATGTGTGTGTGTTGTCACAGTCTTTGTGAGTTCATGGGCAGATCAGTCCAATAGGAAGACTTCTAAAAACCCTGAAAAGCAGGTGACATAAATGCAGAGCTGGGGTGGACAGGACAGATTATAACAAAGAACAGTCCACGTAGGTGTGAACATCCTCTGTGTCTATGTGTGAGCATCCGAGTACTGTGTAGGCTAACTTTAAAATTAATCAAAAATGTAAAACTTCTGCCCCAGTTAAAGTAAGGGGAAAGATACCATAATATAACATTTATGGATGAATAAGTTGTTATAATTTCACAAAAGTGAGTTGAAAGTATTTATAAAAAAATCAATAAAAAAATCAAATGGTATTTATCATTTACCAAAATAAACTCTTCCTTCTATAAGTTACCTTAATCTTGGTGTTTTATCACAGTAATAGGAAAACGACTGACTACACAGGTATGTGCTCGTGAACGCACACACATGTACATATGCAAATATATGCACATATATACACATATACTATAGTACATATGCATATATATTATTTAAACATATCTATCAGCTTTTATAAACTAAAGGGGTAAGTGGTAAAAGCAAGTTGCGACACTGCGTGTGTATTGCCACTTGTGATGCTTAGACAGTTCTAAAAAAGTAATAGAGTTTAGAATTAGTGACTGGGGAAGGTAATTTGTAACCGAATACTTTCCCTGAAAAAACAAAAAAAAACAAAACAGGCTAGTACTGTCTGTGATTACTTTTTCTATAAATTAAGCAAGTGTGTGTGTGTGTGTGTGTGTGTGTGTGTGTGTGTGATAAAATCTATTTGATGATTTGCTGAGGAGAACCTGAAGGGGGTTTGCCTAGCATACTTTTCAGCGTATGGCACTTGTTTTAAGACTTAGCTAGAAATGGATGAGCTACACAGACACAGAGATGACAGTTGCTTTGATGTTTAAAGTAACACCAGTGTTACTTTAAGAGTCAGCGTAAGGAGTATGCCAGCCGCAATCTGGATGCCCAGGAGAATGCTTTCTTTAAAGGAGATGGCCATCAAGGACAAGAAAAAAGATTTGCTGAAGAAGATGGCTTTGTTTGAGATGTACGAATGTAGGGCACTCACAGGAAATTCAGATAAAATAGGTAGAAAATTAGAAATTTGGATACGGAGCTCGGGAAAGCAGCAGAGAATATAAATCTTCAATTTTACAGCTAACTGAGCTCAATGATATTGAGGAGAAAAGGAGGGAAATGCTCTCCAGTGGGTATGAGGATCAAGTATCTTGGAGACCTGAAGACAGCTCTGGGCCCATAACAGGTAACTGGAAGAGGAAGGTGATGATCACCCTTGATTTGGGGAACAGAGCTAAGATAATGTGGATGTGTCATAGAAGTAGAAATCCTATTTGCTTCTTAATCTTCTTCCAGCTTCACTATTACTGAGTAGTTAGCTAGGTTTCTGATACCCTCTTCTGGACTTGACAGGCATCTGAACCCACATGCTCACACCCTTGGAAGCCCCCCACATGTACACATAATTAAAAATAAAATGCAAATCTTACACATTTCTTTTAATGTATACCATACTCTTACGATTTAGAAAAACTGAATTGCTTCTTACACAAAGTCTATAATCATTCTTGAGTTTAAGATTAGGAAGATCCTCACAAGTGTCCAAAAAATCACGATCCTTTCCTTCTTCCGTTCTTTGCCTTTGCTCCTCCCCTTTCTTTCCTCTTTTTCCTTCTTCTTTTCTTACCCCTCTTCCTTATACTTTTTTTTTGTTTGTTTGGTTTGGTTTTTTTTTTTTTTTTTTTGAAACTAAGTATCTGTAGTTCAGGTTGGCCCCAAACTCATGATCCCCTTCCTCACCATCCCGAACACTGGAATTATAAGGATCATACCACACTTGGCTTAATTGTGATTTATGTGTTTAAAAGTTTATAAGTTTAGAAATTATCAGAACCAGTATCAATTCTAACAGACCGTATTTTAAAAGTTTCCTTTTTTTATTGTTTGAAAATGTCATGTATTATTAATGTCTTTTGATTAAGTCCACTTCCCCACTCTTTTTCATTCTATTCTTTCCTTCCCCTTAACCACCGCCACTTTTTTCTCCCAGTTTTGTGTACTCATTTAAAGTTCAGCGAGTCCATTTACTGTACCCTGAATATGCATCTACTGGAGCACAGATAGCCTCTCAAGGTCCATATCCCTGCAGAAGACTGACTGTCTCTCCCCCAACAGCTATCAATTGCCAGTAGCACCTCAGATATGAATTCCCTCTCTGGCTGTGTTCTTAATCATACACACACACACACACACACACACACACACACACACACACTCAGGATAGATGGATCTGGGCACGTTTAGATGGCCCATATATTTTAAAGAAAGCTGGGACACATGCTCACTGTGCACAGGATGGAGTGTTGAGCTTGACTGTAACACAGTCCAAGTTACAGGTCCTCCTCCATTTCCTGTGGAGCTATTTTTATACCCAGCATCTTATGGCCCTCTACTTCCACATATCACCCCCACTGTGATTCATTTACTATTTCAGGACCGACAGCCTAGAAACACATCCTACTAGTGCTGAGCTGGAGACACTATCTGAGCCCTGCCTCCAGGAAAGCAGGAGAAAGGACGGGCTGCCCAGGACACACTGCCTTCTAAGAATCATAATGAAGCTCAGCTCTGTTCCTCACACTTGGATTTGTATCACCAGGAACACAGTCACTATGAAGGAGGTGAAGAGCTATAAAGTAAAAATGGATTTTCCTTTTATAGTCAGTTTTACTGGAAATATGTGAAAGAACTTTTTCTCTTTTAGCTCATGTCTACATACCCGTGACTCATGTTTTCTGATTTTTTTTTAACAGTGATGTACAGCAGAGCCTTTACATACCTGCGCAGCCTTGATTTAAGTTGGAAGCTTAAATCAAGTGACTCCATTTATTAGGAACAGACAGTAGATACACTTGGATTCAGATTTCTGCTTTTGTCAGATCAGCAGTTAAAATGAAAGTTTTATAGTTAGAGTGAATTTCTTTTTAATATGATAGAACAAATATAACTTATTATATAGAAAGTAAAATTCATGTAAATTCTAAATTAAAATATGGTGCTTTAAGACATTTCTTTATATGGTAAGGCCCTTCGAATTATGTTGTTCCATAGAGCATGTGGGTATAACGTGCATAGCAAATAGTGATCCAAAAATCTATGATGTCTAAGACTCCCATAGAAAGTGACTGATGTTGGTATGTTAGTGTCTTTTTTTTTTCTTCATCTTCCTTGTTTCTGTATTAATGCACTGATAGCATTATTCTATCTATTTCCTCTGAGAGTATTGAACATCTTTAAAGGATTACATTTGTAGGTGTATGATCCAGCATCTTACTAACATCTTATGACTTCTCCTGGCATGGTATGCTTTGGCGTCAACAGAGGCTTCAGAAAGAATGATTATGTTACAGAACTTCATGTATGCAGTTTAACCAATACCAAATTATTATTCTTGCTTTGTTTCAATGCATTCACAACAGCATGCATCAAAGATGCCGTGACTTCACAAATGCTAGCAGCCTTCTTCAACTTTCAGAGTTGAAACTTGCTGTTATTTTAGCATGTTTTTTTTTCCTACCAAAACCCATATCAAGACTTTGCTTGATGAATAGGAATGCCTAGTGGGAGATGTTGATGTCATTGTGTTTGGCCCTTCAGGGAATATAGGTCTCTCAGGGACTAAATTAATCACTATTGAAGGGGGGTTGCTATAATGAAAGGTCACTCTTCCTTTGTCCCCTCTGTTTAAGATTGCCCCCCCTAATTATCTTACAGTACCAGACAGATGCTTCCTGGAAATAAAGCCGGTATGGCTATCTGATCAGAAAAAGGTAGCAGAAATGACCAAAAAAATGTACTAACAATAATACACCCATGCCACTAAGAGTGAGCTCTCCAAGTCTGTGCAGCAAACTGAACACCCAACTGAGACTGTGACCTCAGTGGTCTCCATAGTGTGTGTCTTTGACAAGACAAGGATGTGGAGGAAGGTGAACCCTCCTCCATTGTTGGTGGGAGTACAAACTTGTACAGCCACTTTGGAAATCAATCTGGTGCTTTCTCAGAAAATAGGAAATAGTGCTACCTCAAGATCAAGCTATACCACTCTTGGGCATATACCTGAAGGATGCTCAGCCACAAGGACATGTGCTCAGCTAAGTTCAGAGCAGCTTTATTTGTAAGAGCCAGAATCTGGAAACAATCTAGATGTCCCTCAATGGAAGAATGGATACAGAAATCGTGGCACACTGACACAGGGAAGGATGAAGGTGAGGTGATAGCAGGGAGGGAAATCATGAAGATAGACTCTAACTTCTGAGGAGCATTGAGTGGGAAGAGGATTTTTCTGCTCACCCTTGGGGAGCATGAGTCTCAGAATGCTCACTTAGTCTTTCAAATAGACAGAGCTCATAATGGGCGGGGCCTGTATTCTCTCTAGGAGGGCCTAAGAGAAGGATTTCCACAAGAACCGTACAAGAAACCTCTCTATGTAATGTACAGGCTAGTCTACATGTGTAGGTAGAGTACCCTCTGGCTTGCACTGCTGACAAGCATACATTTGTCAGCAAAAATGGCCTCCCAGCTACCCAGCCCATCTGCTGAGGACCAAACACTCTGAGGAATTGCTCTGCACATGATTTTATTGACTCTAACCCCAAATCATCTTTCTTTAAATAGGCTGTTTCAAAGAGAGAGTGGGAAGAAGTGACACTCTATTACACAACAGCCAAGACAAATCATCAGAGAGGTTGGCAGCCAGGAAGAAACCTGTCCCAAAGTTACAGATGTAGAATTAACCTTTACATTCATCCTGAAAAGTGAGAAGATACAGGCAAGTGAGATGTAACTGGGGAAATGAAAAGAAGATTCTTACTCAATGTGCAGACAGAAAGCAGAAACAGTTGGGGGGGAGCAGAGCTGGGTGGGCCCCTAGATTGCCATCAGCTTGCTTTCCCCAGCATTTCCCATCCATGAGCACTTTATAGCATATAAATACATGGGTCCCTTTCCACTGAGTATTATCCAGATGTTACCTTTGGGACAGAATAAAGTGGTCATTTAATGTCAAACAATACCACTGCCTCTAGTATTTACAGTGTTATTTAGAAATAAACCAAAAAAGCCATTTCTTTTTCAGCGAGACACTAGTATGCTTGATATTTAACCAAGACCAGTGAAAAAGGAGATTCAACTTGCACAGTCTGGCCTCTGCTGACCACTCAGAGACAGTCATCTGCTACCTTTCTTTCTGAAATCTCTACAGTGCAGCCACCTTTATCTCTGTTTGATCTTCTACCTCTTTAAAGTGTTTTATACTTCAAGAGTTTGGATCTTAAACTGAGTATGCTCCATGTCTTTCTCCCTTCCATGCTTCACAACCCTGGCATGCCCACATCCTTTCTCTCTGCAGTACCTCCAGTCCCCCAGTGACCCTCCTGTCTTCATGAGGTGGGGTACCCCTCCGCTCCACTTAGGCTTTATCACACATCTCGCTTAATGTCTCCATAGGACTTGTGGTAATTGAAGACTGGGATATAGCTCAATGGTAGTGTGCAGGCTTTGAGTTTGATACCCAGCACCCAAAACACAGAGCTTATCGTAATTAAAATGTGCTTTTTTTTACAGTTTGCCAGAGCTCTGTCACTCCCTCAGCAGACCAGACGGTCTGTCTAGCTAAAGTTTTTGTTTTTCTTAGCTCCTCTCCTCTTTTGTTCCAAGAGTCCACAGACTGTTTAGCTTGTAGGAGAAACTGAATGGAACAGTAAAGTCCTTAGTGGCCGGACCCACAAATGCATTAATCATCGGTAGCCCTGCTGGTTCATCAGGACCTCCTTCTCCACATTGTATCTTTAGCTCATTTCTCTGTTCCAGTTCTAGCAGAAGTAGAAAGCAGGGGTGCAAGCCGTTGGGAACCTTCCAGAGAAGCAGAATTTCGGGACAGACTCTGTGTTCTGCGATCAAAATACTGAGAATGTTAAAGAAAGCCTAACTCTCGGAATGTCAGTTTTCTTTGACAACAAGGGGAGTTAGTGGTGCTTCTGTGTGGGGAAAACACACACGAGTTGAATATCAGGCCTGCATTTTCTGCAAAACTTGTGAAATTAATGAAAACAGTGATAATGTGTCACTGCTAACAGTGACTGTGCGATGACTGTGCCCAACGTAATGTTATTAATTCTAAGTGATGTCAGTGACACAATAAAGGATATCTTTTGTGAGCACAGCAGAATTTCTGAGCCTAGAAGAGTTGAGAAGAGCCTGGATATGGGCAGGAGAAAGTCGGTAAGATGTTTCCAGCACATCCCTGGGCACTGCTTTCTGGAGGTTACAGAATAACCTTAAATCTTGGCTGTTGCTGGAACACAGCTTTGCAAGAGACAGTAGAATCCACAAGATCATCTTTTGTTTTATAAGCCCTTAGACCTAATTAGGTTTAAAATCCACAGTGCGAATTAATTTTTTTCAGTCATTGAAATATATCTTTAGCTAAGAGGAGAAAGTTAGACGTTGGACATTTAATTTAAGAGAAAAGAGACAGGAAGAGAAGGGGATGGGGAAATGAGAACAAACATGTGGTTGGGAGACATAGTCTGAGCAAACCAGCTCTGTGCTGTTGAGCTTTCCCTCTGCACTGCACACCGGCTTCTGTGAGGGGAACTGTGCTGTCAGCTGTGATGGAATGCCTGAGATAAGTCACTTGCAGAGATGGACAGCTTATTTCTGTTACTATTTTTATTATTATTGGTTGTAATGGATGGGCTCTGTTGTTTGGGGCTGGTCCTGAGCAGCACATCACAGTGAGAGTGCAGGGCAGAGCAAAACCATTGCATCACCACAGGCAGAAGACAGTGTTCCATAGTCTCCTTTTTGCTCATCAGAGAGACGTGAGTGTTAAAGATTACGGAGTGTTAAAGGTACAGAACACTATGCATAACTAAACACACAGAGATCAAAAGCACATGGAGTAGGAGGAATGGGAAAGATATCTGCAATCAGCATGAACAGAGATCTCATGAACATCTTCATCTCTGAAAAGTTCCTGATTCAATTAAACAGTATGAAAGAGATGCCACACAGCACGGTTCACAAAAGACAGGCGAGCAGCTTGTTGGAAAGAAAGCCTCACAGAACTGTACGAGGAACACATCCAGCTGCAGAATAACACTAATTAGAACAAGATTTCAATGATATTAGACTCAAAATTGATATAATAAATACAATGCAATGGAATGAAAAGGTATTGCAGAGTTCAGCACAAATTGAGAACCCGAACAATATTATTATGAATTAAATGAAATCACAAGAATGAAAGAGTCTCAGATACAAGGCAAATAGCTGCATGGAAAAATGGCTTCTGGGCTGGGGAGATGGCTCAGTCAGTAACGCGTTTATCTTGTAAGCATAAGGACCCAATTTCAATGCCCAGAACCCATATTTTTTAAAATGTGTTTGCAATTCCAGTGCTGGGGAAGCAGAGATAGGTAGATATCTGAGATTTCAAGTCAGTCAGCCCAGCTAGGGGAGTGTCTCAGAAGACAATGTGGAAGCAAGTTGTGGTGTCTTTAATCTCAGCACATGTCTTTAGTCTCAGCACTCCGGAGACCAAGGCAGGTAGATCTCTCTGAGTTTGAGGCCATCTTGATCTACACATTGAGTTTCAGGACAGCTAGAACTACATCCTACAGAGTGAGACTATGTCTTAAAAAAGAAAAAATGACAAGTTAGGTAGCACCTGAGGAGTAACACCTGTAATTTTCCTCTGCCCTCCACACTTGGGTGTATATTTATGGACATGTTTACAGGGGCACATACACGTACATGAACTTCTCCCCACAGAAACACACATGCACATACACGAAAATGAAATAAATAAATGAAAATAAAAGAAGAAAAATAGCTCTGACTAAGCACATGAGTGAGGAGAAAAAAAACACAAGGGTTTAAGAAATTATAAAAAGAAAAGGTAAGCAAGATTTTCTCTTATTTTGCTGTAGAGTGAAGAAAGAAATAGGCAGATTGGCAACAACGTAGCTGAATCCCATGGCCCAACTGTGCCCAAGTATAAAAGTTCCCCTTTGGATTGGAACAGTAAGCCTTTTAATTTTTTTTTTTTGCATGAGACATATTTTGATTCATTTTATTTCCCTACATGCATTTAAAAGCAACCTTCCTCCTAAAATGTTTAAGAGTTCAAAGATGTGAAATAATACCTTAAGCTTTGGGTGTCTTGCTTTCTCACCTGAAATATGAAGAAATAATCACATACTCCCCCCCCCCTTTTTTTTGTTGCTTGGGCAATGCAGTTACATCTGTATCTACCTATCACAGTGCCTAGTGCAGTGTCTGCCATACAACGAATGGCATCTTTAGAGGCTATTCTTATGGAGTTCAGATATAATTCCACGATAGTAACTAGCGAGATAAATTGGTTCCATGTCATTTTGTACCGAAAGAGTCTAAAGACTAACTTGTGGATCTTAATATGTGACGGACACTTTTCTAAGCACATTTTGCATACGTTAATTCATTTAACCCACACAGAGCCTAAGGAGCAGGCACATTATTATCCCCATTTATTCTCATTTTTTTTTCCTGAGGCTCTTGAAGGTTAAGTAATTTTCTCAGGGTCACACCACTTGTTAGTGATGGAGAGAGCATGGCCTCAGAAGCCATGCTCTTTGTCAGAGCATCATGCAGCCACAGACAGAGCTTTGGGAGCTTGAAACAGGAGCAAATAAACGGGGGGGGGGACTCCTGAGATACGTGGGCATGAATACCAGGAAATGCAACTCAAAAGCTTCACAGTGAGATGCTATGTGGCAGTCTGTCGAGGCACAGCTTTGAAAGAGGATCTCCTGTCTACCCCGTCAAAGGGAATTGCGTGAGGAAGCGCTGTGGGTTCTGGTTTCAGCACCTCGGACAGAGAACCTTAGGCGCAAGCCCTGTTCTGCCCAGCCATGCTGCCGACGACATCCAAAATAATCCTTTGACAATAGTAATTAAAATGTTCACAGAGCAAACATGTCATTGTAGGGGGGGGCGGAGTTTCTGGAGTTCCTGAGACGGGACTCTTCCCTTTTGATATGTAGTCAATCATTTTAACAATGTAGCAACTAACAGGGTGCCTTTCAAACCAAGGGAGAACAATACAGAGCCAGGGGAGGGCTGTTTCAGGTTTGAATAAGAGCTGTCGGGGTGAAGGAGATGGTGATGCAGAACTGACAGCAGAAAGGTGGGGATATATGCAGAGGGCGGGTACGCAGAGCCTACTTAAGTAAGGAGGGGGCTTGAAGGCTCAAAAGAAAGAGAACAAGAAAGAAAAATATCTTCTATTAAGAGTGCACTATAGCTTGGGCAAAGTTTGACTCTTAAACATGTGATTGCCTGAGCTTCATGATAGTCACAACTTTGTTTTCTCTTATTCTACAGATATACAGAAAGAAGACGTTCAGTGGCTTAGATGCTCAGTGGATGTGTGTTGTTGTGACCTTTCCTCTTGAAGGGGACGGCCATCCTCTGGGTGAAATACTCCACTTAAACTTCTCTGCAAACAGCCCCAGAAGGTCATTCCTATTGTTAGCACCTGGGGAGCGGTTTCAGATCTGGTGTGCTGTGCTCTGAACATGAAGTGTTACCATCGTGCTGCTCCTGTTGAAGGAGTTGGGGAAAGGTCATATTTTTATCTGGGGGGGGGGGGGGGTTGGCTGGTTTGAAATGCTCAGTGGTCCTCTTGATACAACTTACTCAAGTGGCTTTGGGTGGGAAATCTACTCCCACAGAGATGCATCATTTGGAATACAGGTGGCTCATTTTCAAATCAGGGCAGATGAAAATGTTAGAATGCTGAAAGGTGTAACATATAAGCTTCAGAAGGTGCTCGGCGAGACCAGCAATGTTGCAGAGCAGGCATTTATTGGCATTTCACCGTTGTGGATCAAATTCCTTGGCTAGTTACATTGAAAAGGCACTCTCCCAGCCCCATACCTTGGTCTGTAATTAATACACTGAAACCACAAGAAGTAGGATTTGGAGGAAAGTTATTCTGCATAGATAGAGATAGATAGATAGATAGATAGATAGATAGATAGATAGATAGATAGATAGCAACAGTCAACTAAAAAGAGCTGGGAAGTTGGCTCAGTTTATCATTGAGTATTTACCATGGAAATGTAAGTGCCTGATTTTAATTCCAGCATCCACGTTGAAAGCAAGGTGTCTTGGCACATATCGGTAATACCAAACTTTCGGACAATCATTGTTGTTCACTGATCAAGTCTATCTAAATCAGTGAATCATATGCTCAGTAATAAACTGTCTCAAAAGTAAAGTATACAGAGTAAGTCACACACAGCACCGTTGCAGTAGAAGAGGAAGTGGGTGCTGTAAAAATAAACCTTCACTCCAATTCTTAGTAAACTACTTTGGAAATGGCCAGACAGGTTTAGAAACAAGATTAATTAGTCAAAGCAGGGCACCAGACAAGAGCACATAGATCTGACTCCTGAAGACCTCTAGATGTGGATGTCACTGACATTCTCATGGTAAACACTTCTGGGCACCTCAGGCCATTCTGGGCATTTTCTTGCCCTAGAGAAGACTTTCAGCCCCAGGAAGGACACACGCAGTCCACTTGGATGTACATGTTGGCTCAAACTCCTGGCTAGAGGGGATTAAAACTGTGAGAGTGACATGGAAAAATGGGTATGAAACAGCGATTGGAGGGGAATGAGTCAAGAACTTTTTGCCCCAATCTCCCACTCTCCTCCCGGTATTATAGAAAGAAGCTCCTACTTCTTTCATCCAGGTCTTATTGGAACCATGTGAAGTCAGGGCTTGTCAGTAGTACTGGTTAAAGATTGGAAACCGAGTTTAGTAAGAGCTATGCAACCAGGACAAGGCCATGCATCTAGTCGCTGACTGGGTCAGAGTATTGACACAAATGTTCACCCCTCATATCTATGAAGATGGGGACACTGTCCTTCCCCTATAACTCGTGGAAACATTTATCCCAGTGTTCCTTTGGGCCACTTAATCTATATGTGTACATGTATCATCAGACAGCTTTAAAAAAAAAGTCTGTAGCATCATTTCTTATTTTTAAAGAATATAAAAGCAGACCTTTCTTTCATGTCCTTGCCAAAGATTTGAGTTAACACTTTAAATTTTTTTCTAGTCTGTTGAATAAGCAAAGACGTTCCAATTTGCTTTTCTATATACTAACAAGTTTAAGCTCATTGTTACTTTTTTCTTGTTCACTAATTCGTACTGCTGTGAAGAATCAAATTGTGACAGTTCTCCAGCTGATCCTCCAAAAACACACCTCCTTCCTCCTGAGCACACTAACTAGACTTCCCAGGCTCCTTTGTGGTTCAGCATGACCATGTGAGCAATTTAATGAGAATGGAACACAAACATTATTACTAATAGCATTCTTTTTCCTTGAATCCCCTTATCTATGATTCTCTATTCTCATCTCCCAGGTAACAGCCTCACACAGTGACTGGGAGAGCCTTGGGAAGCGCGACATCAAGATACTTAATGAACTTGAGGGTGAAACCTTACGTTAGTGCCCTCTGCTGCACTGGAAGACTCATGACAGCCTCTGAGGCGTCAAAAGAGGATTTGGGGTCATGTTAATTTATGGAGCGCTTCACAGCAGTTATCTCTGCAAGAATAGTCCAAAATTTGAGGCCCTTGGAGCTTTTTCTTCTTGAAGACACCTGCATGTAAATATTACTCTACCTTGTATGTCTTTATTCCCAATTTATTGCTTTTGTTTTGCTTATTGTGTATTTGGTTGAACACACACACACATACACACACACACACACACACAAACACACACACACACCCTTTGCCCAGTGGTCACATCTGTGGGTGTTGGTATTTTGTCACACACTGCTTTAAGATTTAAATTCAGCAGAGGTTTATCCCATAGCTTGTGTCTGCATCGTCCCACATGGGTACTGTGCGCCAACCCCTTCTGTTAAGTGCTCCTGGATTTTCTCATGGGAGGCAAAATGCTACTGATACCCTACCCCACGTCTGTGTGTGTTCAAGGTAGAGTGCACTTTCAGCTGCTTCCTACCACGATGTCTGTCCAGTCTGATGCCCATGCTGCTTAGCCTAGAGCATGCTTAGAGTCTGTCTCCACAGAAGGGACGGCTTGATTCTCCTTGTCACTGCTCTTTTTCAAAATCCCAGATGTGTTCCTTACTTGTCTTACCTTGCCCCATCCTACCCAAACTAGTCAAATACAGGAAACTGACAGAAATTGGGTAAACTGTTTCGTGACTCTGGTCGGGGTAGGTATTTCATGGCATAAAGTCATTCTTTTCAGGATCCTGCTACATCTCTCCATTAATTCAGACCATGCTTTATGCTTCTCAGTAAAGTTTTACAGTTTTATTCAGATAAGTACCATGCTTGCCAAATTTATTCATAGACATTTTATAGCTTTTACAACTCTTGTGAATGGACCTCCCCTCCTCCCACTTTCATTTCTAATTGGATATTTTAGTATTGAATGATCTTTGATTTGTTGCTTCTATAACTCATGTTATGTTAAGACAGCTTCCTACCGTCATTTCTACAGATAGTGTGTGGAATGCCCCCTCCTAATGTTTCTCTTATTCTGAGGAAAACTGGAGATTTATCAACTATGCATTTTAGTGGTCTCAAAGCTCTGAGATGAATAAATGATCAGGGTATGGCCAGAAGTTGGGCTAAACCATCTTACCTGTAGCAGATATAGTGGTTTCTCTTAAAAGGGCATGAAGATTTCAGTGAGTCTTGGGCAGGGAGTGGTAACATCTGCTCATAGTTTACAGATCAGCCTGGTCCTTCCTGATGAGGGCATGAAAAGGGAGACCAAAAATTCCATGAAGGAGCCAACAGCAGGGATGAGATCAAGGCAGGTAAACTAAAAGCCAAAAATGGAGATCACTGGAGGACCCAGAACCAACAGACCCAGAGCCAGCAGACTGAACCAACAGGCCCATTATGCAAGATCAACTGATTGAAAACATAAATAGCAATCCTTGAGATGGTTCTAATAAAATACAATCAACAAGGTGCATTTTAAAAGCCTAAACATAGAAAGATAAAATATGTTCACAGATCAGAAAGTAAATTTTTCTAAGTAACTGCCTTTTCTTCTCAAACTCTAATCAGAACGTGAGCAAGTGCTTTTTGTATTTATTGATATGCTTATTAAACATTTTATATGGGGCTGGAGATGGCTCAGTGGTTAAGAACGCCAACTGCTCTTCCAGAGGACCTGGATCCAATTCCCAGCACTCATATGATGGCTCACCATCATTTGTAACTCCAGTTCCAGGAGAGCCAGCACCCTTTCCTGGTCTCCCTAGACAGTGCACGCATGTGACACACAGATGTACATCTGGGCAAAACACCCATACATATCAAATAAAATGAATAAAATCTTTAAAAGTTACATAGAAAGGCAAAGCATCTACCACCTGATTTTAAGACTTGACTTACAGCTAGAATAACAAAAGCGTACAGCACTGGTGTGGTGTGGTGTGATGTGGTGTGGTATGGTGTGTGTGTGTGTGTGTGTAACTCTTCCTGGGTAGACATGAACAAAGATCTTCTCAAACCAGACATGAAACCGACCACAGACAGGAGTAACACTGCTAACATAGTCCGACTTGGCGAATCAAGTAGTTATTTTAGGGAATTATTTACAAGAGCAAGGGGTGACCCAAAGGCAGCTGCTTCACCAAAAGCTCAGTGCATGGGCGACAATTCCTGAGAGCTGGACCTGTGAAGCTGTCTGAATTATTGCAGAAAAGATCAACATGGAGCCTCCTTCTTCTCAGTAGTCCTCTCTGCTTATGTAATCTTGAGCAGCAGGACAGGGCAGGTGGGGGGGGGGAGGGGTCATTCTACATCTAGTAAGTTTCAGGGACTTTCTGAGACTTGAGAGTTGTTTCTTTCCTGGGTGTTAAGGAGCCTCTTTTTGGAATTTCTGGCATCTTTTGAGGGAGCGTGAATAATCCACAGCTAGTAACTTGAGCTGAGACCACAAATTTAGAGTGATTTTACTTTTCTGTTGGGCTCCACTGTAAATATTTTGTAAATGTATTGTCTTTCTGGAGCCTCAAGAGGTGCAAACTAAAGCATCACATATAAGCTCAAATGAAGACAGCTGAGAACACCATTCTTGCTGGTGATATTTAAAATGACACAATGACATAGGTCCAACTAAACAGAGAGGCAGGCTATAGGAAAATCACTGCACTGGGAGACTGCTTGGCAGCGAAAAAGACCCAAATACTCATGTGAACAACATTAAGGCAGCCCACTGTTTATCAATCTAACAATTATGCTTAGTTGTAGAAGAAACTTACTCAAGAATATGTTACTGATTATTACATTTGTATCACCTTCAAGATGTTAAAAGCCAGAAGGTTGTTACCCTCCAAGGGAGGGGACATTGCCTGCCATGGGCCCGAGAGAACTTTCCAGGCTATGGAACTATTATCTGGGTTGTTCTGGTAGCAGTTAATGGATGACATTAAACTGAACACTTGGCATCTGTGCTCTGTGTATATAAAGTACTTCTTCACTGCGAAGAATTACTACAGAAATGCTCCGTGGTTCAGAGTGCATGCTGCTCTCACAGAGGACCTAAGTTTGGTTCCCAGCACTTAGGTCCAATGGCTCTTGACAGCCAGTAACACCAGGGGATATAATGCCTCTGTATTCTTGGGAGGCCATGGATTAGACAGAAAGACCTTGTTGGATGAAGCACGCACTAGCAGCATTTGAGAATCATTGATTTCCTGGCTTCTTGCTCTCTCCCTCTGCTTCCTGACCACTATGTAGTGAAAAGCTTTGGTCTACTTATTTGATCCTTCCATGATGCTCTGCCTCAACAGAGGCCCAGAGCCACAAAACTGACCTTTCCTCGTTTCCATTAATTATTTCAGGTGTTTTGTCACAGTGATGGAGAGCTGATGAAAACAGCTAGTCAGACTTCAATTTGACCTCCTGCTTAAGGCCTTGGTTCTTTAAACCATCATGTGCATTGGGCTCTGAGATACTTGGGAGTGAAATACTGAGTAAATGCTAAGAATCTAAGGCTGTGTCACTGCCAAGTACAAAGGGAGAGGGAAGAGAAAAGAATTTTTTATTCTAAAGTAGCCTCTTGCTCATGAATCTGGCGGGTATCCATGCAAGTGTATTGGGTCAAAACATGCATTCTGGAAGGAAGGCTGCATTTTGCAAGATGCCTGAGAGAGGGCGAGTTTTGTGTCCTTGTGGTATGCCTTCAAAAATCTTTATCTCACAAGAGCTCTATTTTCACAGAGTGGGATGAATAAGAACTTCAACTCTTCTGTCTTATTTATCAACAGCTCCCCAGGATCCAATCCTGGATAACTATTAATGACTGAATAAGTCATCCATCCATCTATCCATCCATCCATCCATCCATCATTTCATCAACTTTACACCTCCTAACTCTTGTCTCCCTGTGTTATCATGAATTTATCATGAATTCAGTTGCTTGTGGGTGTATTAACTCTCAAGACCATGAGATGTCCTTGGAGACAAAGTGAGGTTGCTCACTGCTTGCTCATTGCAGTCCCCTGCACAGGCCACTTGGAAGAGGACCCCCTAACCTCCCCCCTATTTGGCTCTATGCCTTTTCTGAGAATCTCATAGAACCAGCATTTGACAGGATTAAGGTTTGATTTGGCACCACACTGGGGCTCTGTTCAGGAACTCAGTTGTGCCAGCATTGGAGTAGCACTTATTGGTTTCAGAGGGGATGGAAAACAATTTAAGCAACTTCTGTTCTCTTCAGCCCGGACACACACCATTGCTCTGCTGACTTAGGAGCAGCTGCTGACACTGAGGCGCTGTCTCTGAAATCCTTCTCTCATCTGTCTCCAGCTCATCACCGAGGCACCACATGCAGCAATCAGGCAAAATCCTCCTCACACCAACCTCCCAGTTTCAAATCGGGCTTCTTTTCCTAGAGAAGGAGTGTGGGGGATGTCATTTGTCCTTGAGTCTTGGATGGGTGGAAGGCAGGGATAATATTGGGGAGTTATATTTAAGGACTTAGCTTAGGCTGCAAAACACCTGGGAAACCCTGAACAAACAAAGGGAATGAAGAGGTGACCAGGAATTTCAGCTAAAATTGAACAGATGACCCCACAGAGGCACTGCTCCAAACTGACTGGTCAGAGAAGCAGAGGACATTTTCTTTAAAGTACCTCGGCAGAGTGGTTGAAGTAAATACCCAGAATCTAAACCATTCAACTTCTTAGTGGCAGAGATTTCTAGAATCGAGAAGAAATGTGGATCTGGGGGCTTGAAGAAACAAATTGTCAGCCTAACACCTAAACTCTTTGAATCAGCTCAGGTTTGAGAATATGGTAAATGGAGAGATGGAGGAAAAAACAAGAGCTTCCCCCAGATTTCAGGGTGGGTTTCTAAAAGTCTCTAAGCACCTTTGGGTATTTTATGAACTGAGCCTCGTACTTGTCATGATTCCCACAATCCGGTGAGATGAAGATGCAGGTCTGTAGGCAGACAACAAGTGCTGTAATACTCACCGAGTGAGGAACATGGAGTTTCTGTAGTATAAGTCAGGTGAGATCCTTGTGGATAGGAGTAAGCAGTGTCAGTAATGGTGTGTGTGTGTGTGTGTGTGTGTGTGTGTGTGTGTGTGTGTGTGTGTGTGTATGTGTGTGTGTGTGTGTCCTACTCGTACGCCTTCTAGGGAAAGGTGACAATGAAATGTTGTGTGAAGAAAAATGTTGTGTGTTAAATTGCTGGAGAGACACACTACCTGGTTAGGAGAGTATGTACAGCATTGGTTTTGAAGCCTGGAAGCAAATTAGGATTGCTGGAAATGTTACGAAGCAATCTGAGCATCTTCCGAGGAGGCTCCTGTATTAAGGCCTCTTCAAAGTTCACTTTCTTTTTTTTTTCTGTTTCATATGACAGTCCTCTGAGAAAACAGAGCATGCCTAGTGTTTTCCTATCATATTTTTTAAATAAATTTTTCATATGATATATTTTGATAATGGTTTCTCCTTCCTCATCTCCTTCCAGTTCCTCCCCATCTCCCCAATCACCCAATTCCGTGCCTTCTTTCTCTCTCTTTAGAAAACAAACAGAATAAAAAACAAACAAAATGAAGAGAATGCATAAGAAATATATTTAAAGGACACACTCATGCAAAACAAAGTGTATTAAAAGCACAACATTGGAAGCTATATTATATAAGCAAATGACCAGTGATATGAGACAAAATTCTACAAGATTTCATTGAGTTATTTTTGTTTTGGCCATCCACTACTGGCAGTGGGGCTTGTGTAGCCAGTGAGACTCAGCTGAAGAAAAGTAATTTTACCTTTGCAAGAGGTCCACTGTTTGAGATAGCTGCTTGGTTAGGGATTTGAGCTCATGTCTAATTTCCCCTCTCGGAACTGAGACCTCCTCTTGCATGAACCTGTACAGGCCCTATTCATATTATCACACTCTCTGTGAGTTCATATATACATCAGTCCTGTTATATTTGTAAGATGGTTTCCTTGAGTCATCCATCTCCTCTGGCTCTTAGAATCCTCCTGCCTTCTCTTCAGCACAGTTCTTTGAGCCCTGTGATAAAGACAGCCTATGGGATGGGATGTCTTTATCATAGGACGCAGTGTTTCACTCTCTGCGCATTGTCCAGTTTTGGGTCTCTGTATTATTTCCCATCTACTGCAAGAAGAAGCTTGCTTGATGATAGCTGAGTGAGACACACATCCATGGCTATAGCAGAATGTTAGGAATTATTTTATTGCTATGTTCATTCTTGGTTACTGTCTTAGTTAGAGTTTTATTGCTGTGAAGAGACACCATGACCAAGGCAAAACATTCAATGTTCTTACAAATTAAATGTTTTCCTTTGCAAGAAAGGGTTGGCTTACAGTTTCAGAGTCTATTATCATCATGGTTGGAAATGTGGCAGCATCCAGGCAGACATGGTGCTGCAGAGGGAGCTGAGAGGTTTACAGCTTGACCCACAGGCAGCAGAAGGGGAGTGTATGTCATATTGGTCATAGCATGAGTATAGGAGACCTCAGAGTCCATTTCCACAATGACACACTTCCACCAACGAGGCCATACCTTCTAACAATGTCAAACCTTCTAAGAGTGCCACTCTACATGGGCCAAACATTTAAACACGAGTTCATGGAGGACACACCTATTCAAACCACCACAGCTACTCTAGGAGTGTCAGGCATGGGTTCCACGTCATGGAGTGTGGCTTTAAGTCCAGTCATATAAGGGTTAGTTACCCCCACAACATTGTTGCCACTATTCCATCTCCGTTCACTGTCTTAACCCCTTGAACATATGACTGTGGAATAAGCATGTTCAAAAATATATCAAAAAGATAAACCGGTTTGGCTTCTTGATCTGTGACCTGAAACTAACCTGGTTAGGGTTGTCCTCAAGTAACTGAGCATGCCCAGGAGCATTCTTGTTCCCTAATGTACACACCTGTAAGAGTAGGAGAGGCTCTCCCAGTAAAATACCCGCACTTGTCCCTTGAGGATGGCCATCTCTCTGGAAATGATGCCAGTGCCCTCTTCACCACTTGAAGCAGGTAACAAATCTTTCTCTATTCTTTTATTTCTTGCCAATGTCTGCTCCTGGCTTTGAACTAACTAAGTGCCAAACCTGTGAACCCGTTTGCACTTGGTTACCAGGATGTTTTTTAAAAATACAGTGAGCTCCTTATCTGTGGAGGAAAATATTTCAAGACACCCTGAGAAAATAGGTATTAATGAACACAGGAGTACCACCTTTCTGAAGTACTGTCAGACAGTAACAAAGGTAATCTGTGCTTCTGTGGTTTACAAATTGATGCCTCTGTTCTCACCATTAAAGAACATAAGGGTTGCTTGAACGTTAGATTTCTTCATGGTTGACATGAACATGATTTTTTTCATAGTTGATACGAAGACTGATAAGGCTCCCATGTGCTAATGGACAGGTAGCACATACTTGGCGGATCCACTGGACAATACGTTGGGTGGGATGGTTAGAGATGGTGACGCATCTTTGTCATTCTGGTTAGAAGTGTGCGTAAGTTTAAGCTCATGGACAGTTTATTTCTGTGATTCCCATTTAAAGTTCTTAGAATGAGGTTAGGAATAGGAACCTAACATTGTGAACGGCAATACAGCAGTCAGGAAGCGCTGCTGGCCTGCTGTTCCCGTGCCACCTCTAGTGATTCGGATTTAATCGGTTTGAGGTAGAACAAATATTTATGAAGCCCATCAGGTACTCTGCTGAACAGTGTGAGCCAAGCCCTTCTGGGGGTGAAGAACTGTTCAACATCAGAAATTTGAGCTTTGCACGTGTTTGTTTGTGGCTGTGCAGTATATTTCCTTCCCAACAGTCCTTAATTCCTCTTGGGAGGATGACTGCTTCTCTGTATGGGAGAAGCCTTGGGTAGTCAGTCACTTGGAGTTTTGTTCTATAGAGTGGCTCCTAGCCAATGCAAATTTGGAGTTCAGGGTCCCTGATTTCATTTGTCAGGTTTGTGTCAGTGGATAGATATACCAGTTTTAAAGTAAGAATTTTTTTTTGTCCAGTTTGTACTAATGTACCTATCAATGAAGTTGACTTTCTATGACACACAAGTGTGTGTGTGATTATGGTGTACAAAAGGAACTCTTTCTTCTTGGGCTCTGTGTGTGAATTGTGCGGAGGCTGGTTCACCCCAGTGTCCTGAAGCAAGCCCACCAACTCCTGCTGTAGGGATATCACCCCCAAACTTCTTAGTTAATCCTTGTCCTTTTCAACGCTTTCCATCTAAATAAACACTGATTTTATGTTTTGAATAAAGTTGGTATGGCCTGAAGGGAGGATCCACTGTACATGGAAGGTTTTGGTTTTCATGAGAGATCCTGCAAAAGCCTTTGTATAGAAGTAGTACCAGTAGCCAGTAGAGTTCAGAAGGAAGACTGTCAGGTAAGGAACATCCTGAGCAAAGCCCTGGAAGAAAACAGGACTTTTTAGGAGAGAGGTGGTGTGGGTAGTGAGACAAGATAGACTGGGAGGGGCAGCGTTGGGAGGGCACAGGTAGCAGGTGCAGTTCAGTTGGATGTACTGGAATTATCCTGCCATTTCACACTCACCGCTCTCCAGCTGTGTGCCTTCAGCACACTGTGCAACCTCAGCTATGGCCTCCAGCTGCCAAATGTTGGCCATGTACAGTCCACCCCACAGAGTCATCTGACACGGAGCATGGAGAAGCCTGGTATGTAAACACACAACAAGTGTTAGCAGTAAGTTATGATGAAAATTTGGTTTTATTACAGGTGAGGTAAGCAGTCCTTGGAGCATTCTAAGGAGAAGAGAGTCAGGAACTGGTTCAAGGCCAAGATGATGGCTATGGCTGTTACAGTGAGCACAGTCTGAATTGGTTAAGTGGAAAAGCCCCAATCCTGGAAAATGACCATTGTGGTGCTGTAGAGCCAGGTGTCAGTGGCTCTTTATACCTCTTTTGTCACTTAGAGCTACTTCTTACTCCAAACTAAGGCCCTACACTGCTCCTAATGGCAAACCAAAGACAGCAGGAAATGAGGCAGAGAACTATTGATGGCCAGATCATGTAGGGCTTTAACTGCCATTCTAAGACATATAGGCTTTCCCACAAAGGCAGTGGTGAGTCTCTGGAGTGCTTCTAAAACAGGGAAACGAGGCACTCAGATTTGCATTAGCCAAAGCTTGCCTTGGTGCGTGTGAAGGGTGAGTAAGGAAAATTCTTGGAGCCCCAGAAATGAGTGTCATTAGACACGTGGCTGCATAGTGACATTAAGTTCTTGGGAAAACTAAGATTAAACCTGTTTTGTTGTTGTTGTTGTTTTGTTTTCCTTCTAGTGGCATATGGAAACTTCTAATCGGAGTACAGATTGTAGTGTTGCATTGGGCTGAACTGGCTGCAGCCTGGAGATAACCACCTCCCATGAGGCTGGCTGGGAGAATCCCATCAGGCAAAAATGTCAGAACTTCCTCAAAGCCACTGGAAACAATGGGAGACCCTCAACTGATTCTGCACTGTACGTGTGCTGTGGCAACTCGAGGGCCCCCAACGATGCAAACACATTTGTTTGCCCCTCTTTGTATTTAAGAACATAGATGGCAATTTTACACGAACACTTGAATTTTCGTGTACAAATACTGTGGTTGATCAAACCATGCTTCCTTCCCATGGGCACTCAGGCATCATGGAGAAGAGGCAATGGTTCCTATTCTTCAAGGATTGCTAGGGTCCCCAAGGAGCCCATCTACAAATTTTCCACTTCCTGCAGGCTGTGCCCTTTTAGGGCAAGCTGTGCCCATGTTCACTGTAAAAAGAATTGAAGTAAAAATCAAGGCCAGCGCTTACCTGCACACAAGGGGTCGGATGCTAGACTCGTATTACCATTTGTGGCCAGTCCTCCTCAGTGCCCAGGCTCCATACCTAGTAATGTCCCAGACGTGGTCCTCAGGGTCTACTTCCCCTAGGAATTCTCCTCCATCCCTCTATCCTACCACTACTCGTTCTGGCTGCCTGGCCCTGGGAATAATTTGGTCTGAGCAAGCACTGCCTCTATAAATATTAATTTGGATATGCTTGGAATACTCTGCAGCTTTTAGATGAATTGCTAACTAGCTTTCTAATATGGAGCTTCTTGACAAGCAAGCACAGCCAGATCTCTCCGCTTGCTGCTTTCAGCCTCAGCCGGGTGGGGGAAGGTAGGCACGCTGGAAATCGCAAACATTTCTTTTACAAGGTGAGCCTTACGTAGCTTAGCTCTGCGAAGTTGCAGACACCCCAGACTCTTCTGAATGGCCTTAGTAGCATAAGACTGAACCTCTCTTCCAAAATTCGCCATCAGAAGTGTGGGCTCAAGCATGCAACACGTCATCATTAGGGCCCCCCTCTGCCACTTAGGGGAGGCATGACTGTGGCCAAGTTACATAACCTCTTTGTACCTCAAGCATCTCATCTGTAAAATGAAGGTGGTGTGATGTGTACCACTATGGTTGTCATGGAAATCAAATCAGCTAGCTTACAGGTGCTTCTCAAAGTCGGGCAATACTTTGAATGAAGACCAGGAGGCTCTACAGAGTCCTTGGAGAAGCCAGTGTGTTTACTGCTGTAAGTTCTTTGTATGTGTTTGTGCTGCTTATGTGTGAATGTCATATGCATACACACGCAGAAGCCAGTGGACTGTTTCCTCTATCACTTGCCACCTTACTTTTGAGATAGGATCTCTCACTGAACTGGTAGCTGGTTGATTTATCTGGTCTGGGTGGTCAGTGAGCTCCCAGGATCCTCCTGTCCCTGATCCCTAGTGATAGGGTTACTGGCACATGTGGCCAGGCCTGCCATCTGTTTACATGGGCATGAAGGTTTCAGCGTCAGGTCATCAGGCTGGTGAAGGAGATGCTTTGCTCACGGAGCCATCTCTCCCAACCTGCCAATACAGTAGATGGTGCCGGTCAGCTGTACAAATTTGAAAGTTGTTCTGAAAGTCTTGGGTCCTAGTTAAAGTCGAAACAGCCCCTCCACATCTCTGTACCATCGCAATCACAACTATGTTATCACTTTCTGTTGCTTTTTGAGACAGAGCATTGTTACGGAGCCCATGGAGGCTGTGAACTAATAATTTTTTGGCCTCAGCTTCCCAAATTCAGAGATTATAGGCATATGCCAGCACATCCAACTTCAGTTCAATTTCTGGGCAGCAAATGTGCCCACTCACCCTCCATTTGCACACTGGAAAACCCCCTGAGCACACGGTGCAGCAGGAAACAGATACACACATGTTGTCTTCTATGGAAGACATTTGTTGCTGGGAGCGTCTGAGGTCTGGTGGTTAGTGTTTCAGACTTTTGACCAGAGGGGGCAGTAAGCCCAACATTGTGTGATGTAGTGACCTGGAGCCAGTGATCTCAGAGCAAAACCATTCAAGTTATGTTTTTATAACATGGGAACAATATCTCTCTACCTGAGTTGGATGCGTGCAGCTTTTGCTTGCCTGCTGGCGTTCATTATTTGAGGTTCAAATTCAGGATACCAATGAATACAAACCTGCATCATGTGCTGTCGTATGAAAATGAGTGCGGGTGTCCTTTCCGAAAGGAGTGCACCAATCCAGCCATAGCAAGTTCTGCACTAAGCCCAGTGCCTAGCAGAGACAGCCCCTCCCAGGGCTCAGCTGCCAGCCAGTGCTCAGTCCTTTGCTTTGCTTTCTCTTTGTCCAACTTCAGATCATTCTTCATTTCCCGGAGGAATTGGGATGGCAAGAAAGGGGGTCTGGCTCACCAAGTTCTCTTTGTAGTGATACAGTCTTTTCTGTCTCCCCCAAAGTCAGTGAACTAGAGCCACAAGCATTTCCCAGGAAACTGGTCCATACAGTATTTTCTTTCATGGCTCAGTGGAATCCCAGCTCTGCTGTCAAGCATGGAAGCTAAAGCTATCTCTGTTCTTGGCATGCGTGATAGTTGCTTTTGATCGAAATATCTGGCAGTAGTGATGTGTATCTCTGGGTGGAGTGTTTCCCGAGAGGACTGGCATATGGGGTAGTAGCTGAATATGGATGGTATGATCAAACAGGTTGGGAGCCCACATGAAAAACGTCAGAGAGAGAGTGGAAGCCAGCACACATATAGAAAGTCCACTGTACCAGAGCTAGTACCCATCACCCAAGGACATCGGGCTCTGGTGTCTTCACCTTCCCAGCCAGATCTTCTGGAAGCTTCCAGACCTTCAGACAATGACTAGGACCACGTCAAGCCAACCCTCCCCCTCATTCTGAGACTTCCAGCTTCTTAAATTAAACAGCTACCTTAAGAGAATTAAGCTTATCTATCTCTCTGGGTGTCTGGTGCTCATTATTGTTTGACCAGCTTCTTCTTAAGAGGAAGCCAATCCAATTCCTAGATAGACAGACAGACAGACAGATATATAGACAGACACATACATACATACACACATACATACATACATACATACATACATACATACATACATACAGGGAGATAAATAAATTTAGAGACACACTCTGTTGGTTTTGTTCCTCTAGTGAACCTTGGGCAATACAACATGCTCATTCTTCTGCAAAGCTGTTCTAGATCAGTGGTTTTCAACCTCTGGGTCATGACCCCCCCCCCCACAGGGATCAGATATCAGATATCCTGCATATCAGATACCTGTTATGATAGTAGTAATTTTGCTACTTTTATGAAAGTAATTTTATCACTTTTGTAGTAATAACGTAGCAAAGAAATAATTTTATGGTTGGAGGGCACTACCACATGAGGAACTGTATTAAAGGGTTGGAGCATTAGGAAGGTTGAGAACCACTGTTCTAGACTGTTGATCCTGGTAGTGCGGTCCAGTATACAGACAGAGGCACTGAAGCTTTGTTGCTAAGCTCATTAGTTGCTTAGCCACGTTCCAGCTGTGTGACCCGTAGCATCTTACCTAACTTTGAAATTCATTTTCCACATCAGTAGAGTCACTGAGAGCAGCTGAGCTTTACTTCGAGATCAAGCAAACAAAAGCAGTTAGTTGGCAGAGGCCACAGAGCAAACACTGAATGCTCAGTACTGTTTGTTGCCTGGGCGCTCCCATTCCTCAGACTCTGTGGTGTCACTGGCTGAGAAGGGACCTCATGCTAAGCTTAAGCTTAGGAAAAGCGGAACATGATTGGTGGAAAAAAAACAAAACAAAAAATCATGTTCCACAAAGGTAGAATCCCTGCTCTGCAGTCATGCACGAATATCAGTGCTATCTTTGGCCCTCCCATCTTGATTGGGAGTTAATCTGGTTTTAATGTTATCATTAACACTGATGTCACTGCTGTTATTAGTACGGGAATGTAGACAATTCTGGTGGCGAATTCAGATTGTGTAAACTCTGGTTTTCACTGAAGGGCCCCAGCATAGAGAAGAGAGTCTGGGAAGGGACAAGCCTGAGAGAGAAAGCTGGCCTGGCCCAGAGGGCTGTCATCATTTACACCTGTCCTTTGTTCCAGGAGCAGTTTCCTTACTGAGCTGCTAATTATCCTTTGAAAGACTCCTGCCCATTCCTTGACCTGACTTAGAAAAAACAGTATGGAAGCATCTTCTACAAGCCCCAAGTCATGCAAGCTCACAGAGGCTAGGATGTCACACTGGATGTGATTAGTGAGTCTGCTTAAGGCGACTGAGGAAAAATTCAGGCCAGGGCAGTCCCCCAGGCTGTCCCAGGGCCAGAGGCTGGGCTGCTCCAGCAGTCTCCACCTGCCTTGAAGGTTGTTCCTGCTTTCTTTCTGTGGGTGCTCATGGGGCAACCAAGTTGGCTTCAGGAAGAGGTTGCTTTTCAGGACAAAGTAGTCAGGCGCCTGCAGATGTGTCTTGGTTTCTGATGGGATTCCCTCTGGTAAATCCATTGTAAGTTAAAAATGCATTTATTACAGATGATATAGCAAACAACAGAGCTTAGCCCGGCCTTCCTGGAATGTGCGCAGAACACTTACAATAGCCTGCAGGTAGGCAAGATTGTCTAGCACAAAGCCTAGTTTATAATAATGCGTTGAATACATCATGTAATTTATTTAGTTCTGTACTGAATGCAAAATGCAGGATTGGTGTGTTGTATACTTTCGTCCACTGTAAAAATGGAAACTTTGTAAGGGGGTCATGGTACGTCATGACTGTCTGCATTTCTTTCAAGAAGAATTGGCCCAAGAATAAAGTGTTAGCCATTTTTGTTCATTTTTATCAGCCTTTGAACTCAAAGAAGAGAGAACTCATGCCTGTTTGGTTGGTATCTGCCTCTACAGGGCTCAGCATGTAAGCAAATACATGCACATATTAGATGGACTGATAAGTGGTGAGTGAATGAATGTGCTTGGATGGTGGGATGGATAGATGCAAGGATAAATGGATGAGCGTGTAGTTGGGTGAATAAGTGGATATATGGATGTGTGAATGAATGGATGGGTGAATGGGTGTGGCTAGATGGGTGGAGGGATATAATAGTTGAATATATATATATATATATATATATATATATATATATATATATATATGGATAGACACTTGGGTAGCTGGATAGGTAGGTGATTGATGGATAAGGTTTTATGTATCTTTCATTTCACCTGTCACCCTTAGACAGTCACAGCCTAGTTTCCAGCCTTTTCTTCTAAAGGCAGAGATTTTAAAGATCAGTCATTCCTTGGCTCATTCCTATATATTTTGACCTCAATGGCTGATCACATCCTATACTTCTCATCCCTAACTGGAAAATCTTTGGTTATTCTTTCTGGAAGCCCCAGTCTTCCATACTTACATTGTGAACATAGGTATCCTCCAGATGCAACAACACTCACAGCTCACACCCCCAGTCCCATGACACACTTCTTACCGGTGTCACAGTTCAGCTTGTCATCAAGCTAGCAGCCTCACACACAGTGATTCAACAATCTCGTTCCCTTCTCTCCTGTGGCTCAACCTCAAGTCTTGTAGTCTAAAGCCAAATAGTTAAGTTTGAACCAAGGATCTACTGAGTGAGAAGCGAGAACATGGTATATTTGCAAACATTTCATGTGCTAGAACCGTCATGTGACCCCCAGTTTAACAGCGAAGCAAGAAGTTGGCCATAGAAATGGGGCTGGTGGGCTTGTCTGAAGTTCTCTGAAGAAGTAAATTTGTATTGAAGGGACTCAGTTGTTTGGCCTTGGCTGGAAGAGTTTAGTAATTGTGGAGAAGCCAAAGCTTGCTTAGACTCTCCAGTCTCTGTCAATAACTTCACTGTCATCCTCTGTATCAGACCTAACATCCTCATGACTACTAGATAAAATCCTGGGATTTTAGCTAAGCTTGCAGACCTCTATCAATGTGTTTATTGAATGTGCTGATTCAGGGCTTTCTTCTATTCTCTTCCAGGCTGGATCATGTCTTTCATGGTGACATGAATCTATTCCTGGGCCAGAGTCTTCATATTTAGTACATTATTGTGGTAGTTCAGAGGCTGGAGCAGCTGCTCTGTTTCTAGCTCCTTATAAACCTTTTGTAAGGCTGAGAAGACATACATTTTCTTAAAATTCCCTTCCTTCATTAGTCCTTTTTTATGGTTTATTCTCTCTCTCTCTCTCTCTCTCTCTCTCTCTCTCTCTCTCTCACACACACACACACACACACACACACACACAGAGACCACCTGTACTTATATAAATCTTTGTATACTGTATTTTCCTAGTCTGGTTCTCATTAAAAGGCTGTGGACCCGGATCCCGACTTCTTCAGAGAAGGAAAACTGAAGATTCAGTCAAACTAGTCAGACTTCTGTTGAAGAGGGAAGAGACTGGCCAAGCCCCCGAGAATCACTGGGGACAGATCCCACTGAACACTGGAGCTGCTGCTTCAGCTGCAGAAGGAGTCCTGGCTATCACAGAAGCTGCATCTGACAATGAAACATAAAAACACTGGATGGCTGGAAACTGATGTAAAAATTTCTGAATACAATTGGGATAAGGAACAGACTGTGTTTAGCAGCCTGCATCAACACCGAAGATCAGACCACCACATCTTCAACAGTCTATTGAAGTTGGTTGTGACAGTAGTGGGCCACCTCCAGATGGGGAAACTGCACCAGGTCTGAGTGCAAAGGGAATCAGAACAGCAGGAAGGGAAGCAGACCCACTGATCTGGCGAGGACTGACAGTCTGTTTCCTCATCCCCTCTATTTCCTGATCTGTCTCATTTTAAACATCATTTGCATATCCACACACCCAGCCAATCAGATTGTCCTGGGCTCTACATAACTGCACGCACATAAAAGTTTTGGCAGTCCAACTCTCAACTGTCTTGTAGGCTCTGGTAAGGACCTTGGCTCCTAAGCACTCAACTGAGAAGAAAGACTGTTCCTGAAATCTTCCTGCAGACTGTTCTGCAGGAAACCTGCAGGCAGGAAAACATGCTGTGACTCCCACTGTTCCTGATACATACAGCACCTGCTTATGATCTACTGTTCCTGCCTGACTTTCAAGACTTGCTGCTTCATGAGCAATTGGGGGTGGGGCGACTCTCCCAGCCTTTGAGAACTGCCAGAGGCCAGAGATCTACTGCTCTTCTCATGGGCAGCCTCTTCCTGTAGATTTGCTATGCTAGGGGATGTACTCTGCCAAGATCACATAGCTGTAACACCTGCAGCCTCTGCCTGCTGCCCTGCTGCTACCATGGGTCTCAGTTTCTACTTGCCATTCAGGTTTCTACTTTCCTTTTTAATTTGTTATGGGTAGCTAACAAAAGTTCTCCTTTGCTTGTTCCCCGTCACTGTCTGCACACCCCATTCTTAGAATGAGGGCAGGAAAAGAGGCCAAGATAAGAGAATTGACTGTCTAAACCCTACCCAACTCTTACTACACAAGTGATTTTTTTAGGGTCTCTTTAAAAATGTGGGTGGGGGATTTCTTACAGGGACATGAATGACTCAAAGACAGCTGCATCCTGAAAAATCCTACCACTCACAAAATTTGCATCTCTAGAGTTCCCAGAGTGTCTTTTTCTCAGCAGTTGTTATTTCTTGTCTAATTTTGTGAATCCTGTAGATTTTGTTTACTTCCTGGCCTTTGCATGTTTTACTTCTGAATCTTGAAAGTTTTCTTCTAGGAGGGAATGTTTCAATTTCCAGGAAATAGCTACACAAAGGCTAATTGTTCTAATGTACAATTCCATCAGTCCCCTGGGAGAGTTCTGCGGAGCTTTATTTCTTTGGCATTACTTAATATGATCAGTCATTAAAAGTTTGATTTGCTGCTCACTTTGGCAGCACATATCCTAAAATTGGAACGATACAGAGAAGATTAGCATGGCCCCTGCACAAGAATGATGCGCAAATTCGTGAAGCGTTCCATGTTTTTAAGATGCTCAATCCTCACTCAGAAAGACCAATGGGATAGACATCTGAAGAAGGTAAAAACAAGGAACAAGACAGGAGCCTTATCACAGAGGGCTTCTGAATGACTCTACCCAGAAGGGTATTAAAGCGAATGCTGAGATTCATAGCCAAACTTTGAGCAGAGTGCAGGGAATCTTGTGAAAGAAGGGGGAGATAGAAAGACCTGGAAAGATCTGGAGCTCCACAGGAGAACAACAGAACCAAAGAATGCAGGTGAAGAGGTCTTTTCTGAGGCTGATACTAGAACCAAGGACCACTCTAGGAGATAACCTAGAACCCTTGCACAGATATAGCCCATTTCAAGCCATTCTTCATCAACATTGGAGTGCATCACTTCTATACTAGAAACCTGCACTACCTTCTGGTTTTACACAGGCATAAATCTGCTCTTACTATGAACTTCAACTCTCCAAGCCTCCTTTCTCAACATTCAGATTTGAGGCTAAATAATGCCTCCTTAGCAGGCCTTTCCTAACCACCCAGCTAAGACTGTTTTCCCATCCATTCTTTCTATCAAGCATATTAGTGTGTTTTCTCCACACTTCTAACTATCATCTGCATCGTTCTATTCATTGGCTCATCTGTGAACTATCTTTACCATTTAGCTGCAAAATTCTTAAAAGCTTAAACTTGAAAGTTATGTGCCCTGTGTCACCTCCTGTGCTCATATTCCAGTGCTAGGTACCTTGTAAGCTTTCTATGAATGCTAGGTAAATGATCTGCCTCTACCATGGCTTGGCTCGTGCAGCCCATAGTTTCTTTCCACGTGGCCTTTTATTTTGGTTTATCACAGAGTCAATGGGTGTCTCAAATAAATTCCTGACCAACAGCGAACTGAAAACTTGGCAGCTCTGTTTTCTCATGAATCCTTCTGAGTCTCCTAGAAACATTCATTAACTTTCCAGTCCGAGTTTGCCCCCATTCTCTGAGAATGAACCCCTTCTCTACAGCTTCTATAAAATCTGCCTTCCAGGGTACTCTTGGGGAAAAAAAAGATTTACTCTCCCTTCCAGAGTCACCTTTGAGGGCAAGAAAGGTATTGCTATTATTTTATCCATTTTTCACTTGGATAACCTGGGGCAGAAGTTAATGGAATCTTTCTCCGTGCCTCCTGTTATGTCCCTCCACCCCAGATCACTGGAGGCCTCTGTTATGGGGCCACAGTGCTGAGACTGCATGCACCTCCAATGCTTGAGCCAAAGCAGGAACAGAGAAGGATGCTTTGCTCTGAGGGGAAAAAAAAGCAGCTTCCTCCAAGGAAGTTCTAGTGGCATAAAAAATTGGCACCATAAAACAAGCAACATAGTCACAGCACACAGGGATTACAATCAAGTTGGAATGGCAGGTAAAGATACCCTGGGCAGTTGGGGTGGGCATTGCTGGCAGGCTCTGTGCTCTTTGTCTCTCTCTCTCTACCACTGCCTTGTCTGACTCTATGTCTCAGTTTACCCTTGTCTATCTCTTCTTCTTCCCTTTTTCTTGTCCTCATCATTCCTAGTGTGTGGACCTGTCCTCTAAAGTGACAGGAATAATGTCTCCACTTTTCCCTCAAGCACACATGCATGTCTTGAGTGAAACTCTCAGGGATCTTTTAAACCACTCTCTTTTATGTGCACAGATGCAAATAAATATATAGAGGAATGCATTTTCCCGGCCCAACATTCCTCTGCTCATCTAGAGAAAGTAGCACTATCATTTATTTACTCTCTTTCTATGTCGGTTTGCTCGCATTATTATACCCAGGCTTCTGAAATGGCAAAAGTCAGAAGCTTTCTTCTGAATGCTTTGGCTTCTTTCTGTCTCTGTCTGCACATGTACTCATTTGTGTTGCTCAGTTTTCCATCACTGTCACAAAGCACCCAAGGTAATCAACTTTAAAAGGGGAAAGGCTTGCCTTGCTTTGGTTTAAGAGGGTTTGATCCATAGTTAGTTGGCTCTGCTGTTTGTAGGACAGTAGAGTGGCTGATCCCAATGATTGAGGCATATGAGGGGAGCTGCCCACTTCACAGTAACCTAGAAGAAAGGAGTGAGGAAAGAATGGGTAAATGAGAAAGTAAATGAGTGCTTAGGCTGATAGACGGATATATGGGATGGGTAGAAGAATGGATGGATGCATAAATGCATGTGTGTGTAGCTGGATGGGTGGGAGAATGAATTATTTTACCTACCTGTTCAGGCCCAATGGCCTCATTTTCCTCTTCTGGTCTACACCTCCTATAGAAAGCAAACCTTGACGTGGCTTTGGGGGGCTTTTAAGTCCCAAATATAACACTTATTTCATCTTTGATCTTCACACACTGGTGAGATAAGGCTATTTAACCCACAAGTCTGCAGAGCAAACCTTCATACAAGCTCTTCTGTCTGTGGCTGGTCCCTTGGGGGCACAATTTGATTTCCATCATACTCTTTGAAAGTTGTCATTATGATAGATGGAAATAATAGATGAAATCTATCTATCTATGTATCTATCTATGTATCTATCTATGTATCTATGTATCTATCTATCTATCTATCTATCTATCTATCTATCTATCTATCTTGTCTTCTGTCATCTTTCGCTTAGTGGAATGGGGTTCAAAGGAGTATAGCAACAGTTCTGTATAGAAGGACAAGGCAGCTAAGAACTGAGGCAAAGACAACTGGATTATTGTTGCACATCCATCTACTTTACATAAAGGATTTGAGTCTCTTCATCTACAATGGAGAGGCACAGTATGTATCCTCTGTACAGAACATGGGCCCTTTGTTTGGATTTTCATTCATTCCTCATTAACTAAGAAAATCTTAAATAGTACTTAAACATCTTGCAGAATATGAATAAATATCTTTCCGGGTCCAAGGAGCAAAAAGAAAATCAAGGAGAAGAGCATAAATTCCCATGTACTTTATTGAATTAGTCATCCATGCATCTATCTTCCCATCTACCCCCTTACCCATCTATCCCTACACTAATCCACACATCCATCCACACATTCACATATTCATCCACCCATTAATACACTTTAACCATCCATATGCATTTACCCATCTACCTACCCACTAAATCACTCATACACCTACCCTTCTATAAAAACCATTCATCCACCCATCTACACACTCATCCATCTATCAATGCTATCACTGCACTTACTAATCCAGATATACATTCATCTATACATCAGTCCACAAATCTACTCACATATCTACCCACTGACGATCCATTCATCTATTCAACTATCCACACGTCTATACATTCACATCAATTGACAAGCTCACATATCCACCCCTCCCCCACAAAACAAGTTATTTATCCATCTCTCCATCTATCACTTTCCATTTCCACTTCTATCACTCTAAGTCAAGGCCATCATCTTCATGACACACTTTTACCATATTCCACTGGTTGGTTTCCTTGCTCTCGTTCTTACCCATTCTTCTACAAACTAGCATTTTAAGCTAGTAGCTGGAATCATCTCTTAAAAATACCAACTAGTTCTTGATTTTTCCACTTCTAAAATCCTCCTATGATCCCTCAATCTTCTTATATATGATTAGAATCCTTTATTTAATCAAGATTCTTGATTATCTAGCCCATTGTTCTATCTATAACTTGTCTCTGATCGCATTCCCTCTGTCTCACTGTACTTTAACCACTTGTAAAGATGTTCGGTTCCTTTAACATATCAATAATTCTTTTGCCTAAGTCATTCTGGCTTGTCTCTTATACTTCTGATTCTCATGAACAAAGCCTGTTGGACATTGATAAGTGTCAACACATGACTAATTCAGTGGACATCAACTAAAGCACTCAGAGTGTCCTGATAAACCCCATCATGGCGAGTGACGCTATCAATTCTGTATTTGTCCAAATCCTCGTTATTTTCTCTTTTCTTTGGACTAAATTAATGAACTTACACCCAACATAATTTACTGAGAGTTTCATACTTATTGGTAAAATTCAAGTACCACGAAATGCCTTGAGGCTCAGAGTACAATGGGCCTGTTCCATTATAGGATATAGCATTGTCAGAACTTAGTATGTAAGTAATGACATGGTCTGTCTCAAGTTGACAATAGGATAAGGTAACAGAAGCTTCTACATAGAAAGCAAACAGATTTTCTTCTAAGAGTGGTAGATTTGACCTTGGTCTTTGAGGTCAGAAGCTTAGCTCCCATACCTCAAAAATGTATTTCCTCTGATGATGCATAATTCCCAGTTGCACATTGAGCTTTTCATAGTAATAACTTGGATGAAACAGATGCTCCCAATTCCCACTGAGTGTAGAAAACTACTCTTCCCACAAAGTGACAGGGAGATGCTCGTTGCATGTTGGGATTCAGGTTAGTGTTTGAGTGGCTAAGTTGAATTCAGCTTCCAAATCCTGAGTGGCTGGGTGCTAGCATTGTTGAGGGCTCCACCTGTCCAGGCTGATGGCTCAAGGCTCTCAGGCGCAAAGGGTGCAGTCTCCTCTTTGGCTATTAGGAATGAAGTGAATAGGAGCACCAGAAGTGGCTGAGGGGAGTCAAGAAAGAACAAGAGAACAAGAAAGAACAAGTATCTCTTGTTCTTTCTATCTTGTGTTGCAAAAAAGAGAAGTTTGGATTTGGGGAATCCCCAGTCTCAGAGCCTTGACCCTCCTTTCAGGGTGATATTAGCCAAGCCACTTTCCGTCTTTGATCTTCAGCTTAGGGCCCAGACTCTATTTGTAAAGACAAGCAGAACCAGCTATTCTGAGTCTGTGATTATCAAGTGGGGATTATGTTTATCCAGGCTATGACCTGCCCATTGCTCAGTAAATCCACAGGCCACCAGTCTGACAGCCTGGCCAAATGGCTGAGTTCTCTAATTATATGCAATTTTCATGTAGCTCAGCAAGGAAAAGAATTATTCTCTGAAAAAATAACTGTCTATACTGGGGGTTTTGAGCAAAATGAATTTGTTTTCTTTACCCATTTTTTCCCCAAACTTTCTTCTTCTCTCTCCCTTTCTTCTTCTTTTTCTCTATTATGTTATTGTTTCTTCCTTCTACCTTCCTCCCTCTCTCATCCTTCATATCCCCTTCCCTCCTCCCTATCTTCCTTCCTGTCTACATTCCCTTTCCGTCCCCCCTTTCCCTCTTTCCCTCTCTCTTTCTCCCTCTATTTCTTCCTCTTTCCCTCCCTCCCACCCTCCCTCCCTCCCTCTCTTTATTCCTTTCCATTTTATTCTCCTTTCCTTATCTTATGCTTATGTGATATCTTCATTTCCATTCTGGAATCAAATTCCCTTAAAGAAATGGGTTTTCAGTGGACCAGGGAGGATGGATAATATTACTAACCAGGGCTAGGAGGACAGAGAGAGAGAAAGAGGGGGGGAATCAGTAAAAAGAAAGAAAACCTAGGAGAGAACCACAGGCATAAGAAGGCAGAAGGGGGATGGGAGAAGAGGTTAACTTTTAAGGCAAAGTCTCATGTGGTGTTTGGGTTGGCAGGTGAGTTTGCAGGGCCTCTGGAGACTTGCTCAGGCAAGGACAATGGTCTTGGAAGGCAGAATTTTTCTCTTTTCTTGAAAATACCAGGCTCAAAGAGACATGCGTGGTATGTACTCATTTATAAGTAGATATTAGCCATTAAGTACAGGATAAACATGCTACAATCCACAAACCCAGAAAATCCAAGGAAGGCCCAAGGGAGGATGCTTGAATATTACTCAGAAGAGGAAATGAAATAGACATCTGAAGTAGACAGAGGGAGGGAACTGGGTGAGAGAAGGGGTGAGGAGGGTAATAGGGGTGGGGATCAGGTGTGGGGTAAATGGTAGTGGAGGTGGGGGAGAAAACTAGGAATGAGAATAGATATTAGTGGGTGGGCATCTCTTGGAAAAGGGAGGCTCCCAGGAGTTATGGGAGTGACCCTTAGCTGAGACTCTTGGGGGGGGGATTAAGGACCCTGAAGTCATCATCTGGAGCCAGGTGGGACTTCCAGTGGAAGAAGGGGGACACTAAACCACCCATAAAACCTTCATCCCCAAATGTGTCTTGCCTATGAGAAGTATAGGGATAAAGAACAGAGACTGAGGGAATGGCTAACCAGTGACTGGCCCAACTTGAGACCTACCCCATGGGAAAGGGCTAACTCCTGTCACTATTAAAGATACTCTGCTGTACTTGCAGACAGGAGCCTAGCAAAACTGTCTTCTCCAGCAGCTGATGGAAACAGATGCAGAAGACCCATGGCCAAACAACAGGCTGAACTAGGAACATCTTGTGGAAGAGTGGTAGGAAGGACAGAAGGAGCTGGAGGGGTCAAGAACACCACAAGAAAACGTACAGGCCCATGGGGCCTCACAGAGACTGAACCACCAATGAAAGAGCATGCCTGGGCTAGACCTAGACCTCCTACACATATGTAGCAGACGTACAACCTGGTCAAGATGTGGGTCCCCTAAAAATGGGAGCAGGGGCTGTCTCTGACTCTGAGCAGGAAGAAGGTATGTCTCAACAACAGATACTGTAGCAAAGGAAGACAGGGTTAGCTTCAGGGTTGGGGCCAACCAAGACCTGATCAGGGAATTCTAGGGAGATCAGGGAGTGATATGAAGTAGCCTCCATAGCAGTAGCTGTGGTTGTAGGACCAGTAACTGCCCTGATCAGCAGTGACTTCCTGACCATGTGCCATGTGCTGGAACTGTTAAAAGTACTTTACATTTGTTAACTCATTTCCTCTTCAGAAATAGGAGGGATAGTTGTCACTGCCACCCATGTTCTATGGTGAAAAAAGTTTAGGCCACAGAGATTAGGTAGTCCACTCAGGTCACATAACTAGGAAGTGGCTAAACTAGGATTAAAACCCAGAAAGTGAGAGCTCAGAGTCTGGGCTGACAACCACCACAGGATACTGTAAGAATAGACAGTGCTGGAGAGCCGACCCTGGTGGTGAGTGTGTGGGAGAGGGAGCAGCCTGACCAACTCAGCTACCCCACAGACCCAGATCCAGGGCTATGGGTTGGCCCACCCTGACATCTACCTCATCTGTGAACTGCTGGAGCACATGTAGGGGGCCAGTCCTGAAGAGACGAAAGCTCAGGATCTCCATGACACAGGGCAACAACAGGATATCTGAGAGGAGTCCAGGTGTGGATCTAATACTGACAGTGTAGCAAAAGCCAGAGGCCCCGGACCATTGTAATGAAAATTTGCAAGTAAAGATGTGTGAATCAAAGGGTGCACTGTGTGACACACCATGGCTTCCACGATGAGTTCTTTCTTTTGGGGAGACGTTGCAAGGGCAGAGGATGGATACAAATGGACTGGGAGATGAGTGGGATTGGGATGGATGGTGTGAAATTCACAAAGAAGCAATGAAACGTTAAGAAAACAAAATTATAGGATCTAAAACCTAGAACAAACCTGTGCCAGCTCAGACAGAAGACCATGCTGGCCAATAAACATAGCATTTCTATTTCAGATGTTTTTCAAGTCACCAAGAGCCTGGTGCAGGATAATATGTGACAGAAGGTCTTCATTACAGCATGAAAAGGTCTAGTGGAAGTATATAGGGCACTAGCAACATGTAGAGATTTAAAAAAATTGAGATGTGCTGACATATAAAGACCTATGGGGCAATCTCAAGCTTTGATAAATTCTAGTGTTTAGTCTCTGATGGATGACCAGCTTGATGCTGACACAAGACGAGGTCATAATGTGATGGCTGAGGACTGGACTCTGGAGCCAAAATTTCTTGGTTCATTCCCAGCCTCAGGCACTTATTTGATGTGGGACATGAACTGGTCATTTCCCATTTGTGGGCCCTAGTTGTCTGTTGAAAAATCAAGAGTCAAAGTAGAAAATCCTCCTCTTCCGATAATGAGTATTTAATATGTTGAATTCCCAAGTACTAAGAGTTTTCCATGTTGATTTCAGATGCTTAACAATGCTTGCAAACAAATTCAAGTTTTTAGTTTAGCATGTCTGAAACCAAGTGCTGCTCCCCCCCCCTTTTTTTTTTTTTTACTAAGTAAGTCTCTTAACAATTATGCATACTTGTGTGTGGGTGTATGTGTGTGTGCCACCTGAGTGCATGATGTGTCCTGAGAGGCTAGAAGGGGCGGTTGGATTCCCCAGAGTTACAGGCAGATGTGAGCTGCCTGACATAGGTGATGGGAATCGAATCCCCCTCTTCTGGAAGAGCAACAAGTGCTCTCAACAGCTGAGCTCTCTTCCTAGCTCAAACAACTGTTTTTCTACCTTCTCTTCTCCCAAAGTGGAGATGACCTTTGGCTTGCTGGCCAGGTGCACACAGACTGGGTAATGCTGGGTGTGCTCAGCCTAGGCTCGCACAGAGTTTCAGGAACTGTAGCTGACAAACCCATCTCTCAGTGGAACACCCCCAAGCCTCCTCAGGCTTATCTCTCTAAAGCAACCAGCTTACTTCTACTCCTTAAAGGCTGAGAACATTTAATGCCTCTGTCAACATTACTTCTGCTTAGAGCCTTACATCCATTATGGTGTAGCTCCCCACTGAGCCTCTTTTTTCACACCCCATTGAAATATCCCTAATATCCCAGTACTCCAAATCTCCTTTCCCTTACTTCAGGCCTATTGCCTTAGGATGTGTCTATAACATGCTTCCTTTTCTCTCCTTATGTGTTCGACTGCCTCTCTTCTCTCAAAGGCTAGCAGATTGGCATGTCCTCCATGAGGTCCCCGAACAGCAAGTGGCTAGCTTCTGTCTCTGGACCTCTGGAGTGAGCTGTTCGTTTCACCTGCAAGGTGGATCACTTTCAGGTGCCTGCTATTTTTTAACAGGGAGACAATGGGTTACGAGGCTGACTGGACATTCTGAAGCCTACCTCAGCCTCGTTTCCCAACTCATGAGGGTTGAGGCTAAGAAGGTTGCTGCCCCATTCACCTTAGCTCATCTGCACGATGGAAATAGTCATTATTCCTTAGGGCTCCTGAATCCTCTCTACTTCTGTTTTCCGTCCTTATAGTCTGTTCCCACCCATGCTCTGCCTTGGCAAGTCTTTGCAAACTTAAATTGGACATTATACTTCTGCCTTGAGATCCTCTAGTAAAATTTCATTTCCTAGAAATACCCACACCCTAATTCTTCCACTAGTCTATTAAAGGCATTTAATTTCATTGTCATTATTCCCTCTCCATCTCCCAGTTCCTTCGGCCTCTTGGATGGCCTCCATACACTCAGTGCTCTCCCTGCAGTGAGCTCAGCTTGGAAATCTCTTCCCTACTCACCCGCTTACTCATTCATGGCAGACGCTTTTCCAGATCTACCTGCCAAAATAAAGCTTCTCCTGTCCCTCTCACTTTCTTTGCCTTGTTAGTCATCACCTGCAGAGATGTTAGGCTTCTTTGTCTGTTTATTTATTGCCTGGTTCCCTGCTCACAGCTACTATCCTGCAGAATAAATTTTACAGATGTGGAGGACACTCATACCCGCTCATTATTTTAATCCCAGGCACCAGAAAGAAAAGTTCTTGGCACACCACGGGCATTTGACTAATAATTATTAAGTGGCAGATTGAGCCCTAGCACAGTGTCTGGACAAAGGTGCCAGGTGGATGGGCTCATGCACCATTGTTTGTTTTTTGTTTTTTTTTTTTAATTTTTAAACTCTTCTTGCTGGATTTTACATTGCTCTTCCCTGCTGGCTAGGAGTTCTTGAGGAGCAGTGGCTTAGTCTTGCTCTCTGTGTATCCCCTGTAGAACCCGGCACAGAGCAGGAGCCAACCTGCTTGTGTTAGTGTCAAAGATCTCTGCAGGCATTAGAGGGGAAAACTGAAGAAAGTAAAAATAAATAAAGGGAACAGCCCCTTGGGTGATTGTGCCAGTCTTGATGGAGCAGGGGATGTTCCTTCCCTTGTTGTGTGTGGCAATGCCTATGTTTAGAAGCCCCTAAGAGGATGAAGGAAGTGGAGCTCAGGGCTGATGCTTTCTCCCAGGGGTGGCACCTGCCAGCAGACACATGCGAGGGTTGTCCTCATCCTGCCTGACCTTAGCCTCCTTTCCTTGTGGGCACGAACCCAGAAGGTCCCCCTTACTCATAGATCTGGATTCCCCGAGGCTCCAAGACTCGCACACCCTTCCCTACACCGATTCCTACGTAAGTGTGAGTCATCCTCAGGAGTGAGAGCTCTGTGCCAAGCTCGCTCTTCACCAGTGCCTGGGGACTCCTGCACCTGCAGAGCCATGTGTATTTTCTCTCAACTCTTTGTCGTGCTGGGAATGTTATTAAAATGCCCTATTTATCAGAGTGAAGAAAAAAAAATCCCAGCTTAAGCCAAAGAATATAGGATCTAAAATACAGGCTGTGAATTTAATTTGTCTTGCAGCCGTGGTGCCCCAGTAACAGGAGGTGATTTATGGTTCTCCCGGGGGAAGGCAGAAGGCGAGCCAGAGAAGGAGCGCCGATCCTTTTCTGCTCTCCTTGCCCCACTCTTACTCTGCCTCCCTGGACTCTGTCTGCTCCATGTCCTGGGGGAAAGTAGCTCCCTGAGTCTGTGCAGAGCTCAGCTGCTGCTGGAGCTGGGCAAGCATGGATTCTGCCTTGAACAGACATCTGGAACAACCCCAAGTTGTTGAGTTGAACAGAAGTGGAGCATCCTGCAATAGGTAAGGTAGTGTTTTTTTTTTTTTTTAAGAAAAACTGAAATATAGGCAGTATTAACACCCAACCCCCAGTGTCTGACATTCAAGCAGCAGAAATGAAGAGAGTGATGATGGCCATTCACCTTTACAATTGGCAACCAGGTTGGCCTTTGCCTACCTGAGTCTATATCATGGCCCTGACTCTTCACAGCACCCCCCCAAACAGCTTCTACTCTGAATTTCCTGCTGTGGATATAAGAAACTGGCCAAACATAGACATAGCCCGCTCACACCATTATATGGCTTGGTTAAGGCAATATGATAAATGCATGCAACAGAATACTAGTCAGCCCTCAAGACGAAGGAAATTCTGCAATCTGAGATAACATGGGCGAACCTCGAACACCTTAGGATGAGTGAAATGTGCCTGTCACAGAAATGGAAACACTGCATCATTTCTAAAACTGGGTTTCTAAGGAGCTGAAAACTGCTCAAGGAGATCACACAGCCTGTAGGCAGCAGAAGCATTTGGCTGCAGGCAGAACTGTATGAGAGTGGCTGGATCCCAGAGGAGCTGAGCACTTCTGTTTGAACAGCTTCTTGGCTGTTTTCTGCAATGCTTAGGATAATGGTGGAGTGGACTAACTCCGCTGGGTAACTTTGCTGTTACACTTCGCCCTTTCTCTGTGTGTACTCTTTTCTCTCAACTGTCTCAGGATGCTGAACATATCCTTGTCCCAGCATTGCAGATACAAAAACTGAGCATCAGGAACACAGAGAGATGTGTCCTGGTCATACAGTTTAACCATTGCAGTCTGCTCCTTATGGGGACTTCAGGCACAACCTGACACTCTAAAAACAACAGAACTTGATTCTTTACAAACATGACTCCAGAACTACTCTAAGAGTACAGCTTGTTCTGGTACTGTAATATGTGGTCTGTGAGAGCATTGCCTTAGTTTTCACACGTGTGTTGTTTTTTATGTTCATTTGTAGGGAAAAGATGTCACCCTATCCATGCACTGGAAAATCAGAGGGTTTCTTCTGCCTCTTCATTTTCAGCTCAAATACAGAAAAACAAACCAACCGCTTATAGCAAAGTGTCTTTACAAGTGCCAGAGGTGAAAAAGTCCCCTGGGAAGATAGGAGCAAGACAGGAAGTGGGAGGGAGACACAGAAGAGGAAAAGAAAGGGAGAGAAGGGTGGAGGAAAGGAGACAGAAAAGATGAAGGAAGGGGAAAGGTGGGAAAGCCAAAGAGAGGGAGTGGAAAAAGACATGGGAGGAAGCAAAGAGAGGGAGAAGTGGATAAAGGAACCAAGGAAGAAAAATAAAAGGGACAAAGGAGGGAAGAGGATGAAAGGATAGGAGGCATGGAAGGAGGGAGAGGTGGGGCATGGAGAGAGAGAGGAGACATCAAGCTCTGGCTCCCAATGTATCTGAGCATTTAGGAAGTACCCCTTCTCTGTACCAGAGAAAGCACTGTTTAAAGGAAAGCGTGTTCACGTCCTTTATTTTCCACAATAACTCTAGGATATAGTTAGCATTATCTACATCCTACTGATGAGTAAACTGAGGCACAGCCAGGTTAAACAGCTGTTAAGAATTTGTTTGTTAGTATTTGGCACAACTAGGCTCCAGGATCAGAGTGTTAACAAATTGATGGTTTGCAGAAGAGCATGCAGCAGCCATACAGAGGCTTCCTGACCCAGGCTGATTCTCATCCATCACTGTGGCCAAGTTGAACAGGACAGTCCAGACTAGGCACTTGGAATCTACATATCACTGGTTTAATCAAATGAAGATTTTGGTTAGATATGAGGCTGGAATTGAGACAGGGACAAAGCCAGCAATTTGGTCTTGGGGATCCAGAGCCAATTCCAATCCCTTCACTTCAGGTCTCTTAGCATACCTGTGGCCTGTTCACACCCCCTCCCACCCCAAGTGGACCATCCCAAGTCCATAAACCAGCAAGGTAACATAGGGAAGACTCAGTTCTGTTTTTAAAGTAATTTTATGTGTGTTAGAAAGGGACAATGCTCTTGTGAATTGGTAAGTGTTATTAATATGGTCAGTTAGAAGTAATATTCAAGTTAAAAATAGAATGGGGTCAAAGTAAAGGAGAAAAGCATTAAGCAGCCAGGAGCCCCGGAGGCACACATGCAAGTTGGCAAAACAAAAATTAGAGTATTTGCTAGACAGCATTGTTTTGTGAAAGCATGTGGAGTGAAATTTCTTGCTTTATATGTAAGAATTACCAAAGGAGGTCCATCATAGTGCTCGCTCAAGAACCCAGAATTAGGTGTCTATGGAAAGCAGCCTGGAGATGTCCCAAAGAGTTAAAAATGGAGCTACCTTATGGCCCAGCAATTCTACCTATGTGGATTTAACCATGAAGAAAACTACTAAGGCTTCAGGGGTCAGTCTGTGCTCCTGTGCTCACTGCAGCTCTACCCATAATGGCCAAACATAGACATAGTTCACTCACATCATCATATGGCTTGGTTAAGGAAATGTGATAAACAGGTGCGATGGAATACTAGTTAGCCCCCAAGAAAGAGGGAATTCTGCAATATGAGATAACACAGACAAACCTTGAACACCTTATGAAATCAGCCTGTCACAGAAATGGAAACACTGTGTAATCTCTCAAGATTCTCAAATGGTCAAACCCATAGAACTGAAGCTGTGAGGGTTGGGAGGCCAGGGCCAAGGGAGGAGGAGTTTTAAATGAGGAAGAGTAAGTGCTAGCAACACCTTGCATTGCAGGTTTATTCATGAAGAGAACAGACCTCCTTTCAAGGGTCCCCGGGTTAATAAAATACACTTTAAAAGTAGATTGTTCAATATCATAAACTTTGAAATCAGCAAATTTGAGCAGCCTAACCCACAAGGTGTATCCATGTCTGCGACAGTTTCCCTGGTATCTTCCTCCTGCTATACCTGAACCTGAGCCTCAGAGCAAACATCACCCCAACCCACCCACCCATCCCTGGCTTTCTCTTCCTGCCAAGATACTCACTGAAATCTGATGGAGTCACTAAAGCCGGGGAAGTATATTTGTTTAAATTGTCGAGATAAATTAACTTTTAGAGCCCCGTTGGAGTGGTCCTGCAAGCCTGGGCTGGGAGCTAAGAGCCATGAATATGCAAGTGCACGAAGCCATTGAATTAGCCTGCTGCAAACGTGTTTGGAACCAGCTGCTCATTTAATAATCTGGGACAACCACAGGAATAGACAACCAGCCCGCTCTGGCCCATTTGCATGGGTAAAGTGATAATTTTATAACACAATTGCAGCAATTAGTTCTCCCCAGACAAAGCCAGGAGAACACCGTTCGGGAGCAATCTTGGGTGTTGCCAGGCAAAGCCTACTGCAGACTCATCCCAGCTGTCAGACATAACTGCCTACTTCCTGGAGATGCCTCCTTTTCCTAAGGAAGTGGTGAGGAATATGGTCCCAGCAGGCAGGCAAAGCAGGTGTGAAAGCCAGCATGGCTGCTGTGGGACTCCTAGCTGGCTGTGTAACCTCTGAATTCAGACACAAATGGGGAAATGCATGGCGAGTCTTTAGTGGGTTGCTGTGAAGATCAAGAGGCATTAAAAAAGTACCATCCATTTCCCATATCAAAAGCCCAGCATGGTGGGCTTTAAACTCAGTGATGGGGGTGGGGAGAAAGGTAGATTTCTGCAAGTTATTGTCCAGCCATGTCTAGTCATTCAATGAACTCTGGGTTCAGTAAAAAAAAAACATGACTCAAGATGAACACACCTGACATTGGCTTCTGGTCTCCATACACACCCCCACACTAGTATGTATGTTCACCCCCATTACATTTGCACACACATAGGCTACACACATATGCACACAGACATTAAAAAGAAAAATGAAATGAAACAAAACAGAAACAAACACCCAGTGAGGGTTCTGAACCTGTTGCCCTGTCTGGGATCCTCTCCAGTTCTCACAATGCTGGACATTGGCTGTTCTTCTGAGAGGTATATGGAGTGTGAACCTTACCACAGGGCATCTTCTTGCTGAAGCTTGAAGGTCAGGCTGCTTCTAACCAAGTCCCTTTCAGGACTGGGCTCAGTGCTTGCCTTGCTTGAATCGTTAATATCACAGAGGGTGCCATTTTTTTTCCTGCCTTCTTTTTACTTGGAGTAGACCATTGTATTCTAAGTTACAGAGCTGGCATTGATGCAATAAGCCCATCTTTTTCCTCACTCCCTTTGGCTGGCAGAACCCACTTCTCATCTTAGAAAATGAAATATCAGGCTTTCTCCCTGCCCCCTGGAGTCCTTGAAATTAGCAGTAGTTCAATGTCAAGTAAACAAAAACAGTTCTCTACAATGAATAGAGAGGAGCAAGGAGAGGTTGGGACCTCTGATTTTCATCCTTAGATGATGCTGGGTGATGGTGTGGGACCTAGAATTGTTGGGGAGACCACGAGGACACAGTGTCTGTGTCGCCTTATTTACAGGGAACACACTTACTCTATAACAGTTCTTAGCTGCTTCTTGACTGTATTTTCTTCTGGCCCATGGCAGTTCCATTGTCATTCTTTCTCCATTTCTTTACCAGTAGAAAAGAACTCTGAGAACCTAGAGGAGAATGGAGCCAGAAGATAGAAGGAGTCTGGGCACCTGAGTGACAAATCTGCCTCCCCAGGCTCTTCCTACCAATCCTTATTAGATTTTGATGAAGAAGAAAAAAAAATATTATCTTTCTTTGGAACTGTGTTTTATTGCACCACCACAATCTCAAGATTGTTTTGGTTGATTACTATCCTGATAATGAATGCAGTTGTTTTCCATCCAGGTTGGAGTTAACTCTGATAATATTAGACCAGATGTCAAAAAGGACATGTGAGATGATGTACTCAGAACGCTACAGCAAAACCCAAGGGCTTCTATTGCAGATTTTATTTTGTAGGGTGATAATAACCCATCCTGGCTCATATCTAAGCCCCATGTCAGACAAAGGCCTGAGGCAGGCCTGACCAAAGAGAGAAAATGTAGTCTGGGGATGAAGGACAATGGGTTGGTTCCTGGCACCCCATGTGAGTCTACTAAAAGGGAAATGAGATGGCTTTTAGCAGCAGTTGGGTGTAATGTTTAGGAAATGCTCTTCTTCAGTTAAAATAGTGCTACAGTGCCTGAATATTCAGCTACTGGCTATCTTACAGACATCCTGGAACTGGTGCTGTCAAGGATGAGCCTCTAAGAATATCAGGACTCCCTGTGACCCAATAGAAACAATTCTAGAACTTTCTGTCCAGTTTGATTCCACATTCTGGGCCAATGGAGGAGGTGGGGCCTTAGATATAGCTGAAATATCAAAGTCCTGGCCCCAGAATTGTAATCATGAACTCAGGCTCTACTGCTATGGCCTGAGGTCTGATGGTGAGCAGACACTATCTGCACTTCAACAATGTCCTAAGATGTGGTTTGTTGACCTGTCATTGATACGTTATTAGAATAATGGAAATCTACACAGTTGTGTTTCACAAGGAATCCACCCCTGCCCTTCCAGCCTATGAAGGTGCATAAAGACCCTTGTAAACCTCAGATCTGACAACAGTGGACCCAAAGGCAGACCACTTGTGATGTGGCAGATATGGATAATGATGGGGAATCTATTCATCTGGCTTGAGACCTATGTTTGTGAACACTCCCTGCCTAAGAGAAAATGTTCTTGTCCTCTGACCCACAGAAAGCAAGACTTCATGGTAAGAGTGGCTTTACTGTAATTCAGAAACTGTTAGCTGGTTCCTAAGGGAGTCAACCTTAAGTCCATGGGCACCTCTGAAGCAGTGATGAGTGTTGCTGAGGAGTACTTGAGCATTTGGATAAGACACTGGGGTAGAGAGTAAAGGAGCTTGGGTGCTAGGCTGGAGTCCTGTTATGAATATTCTTTGGATGGGCTTAACTATCCAGTGGGTAGAGTGCTTGCTGAGAAAGCATGGGTTCAGGTTGTCAGCACACACATATGTGGACATCAACATGTGCCTGTGCCTGTAAGTCCCGTGGTGGGATAGTCAGAAGAATCCTGTGATTTCCTGGACAGCCAGTCCAACCAGGGAGCTTCAAGTTCAGTGGAAGAACCTATCTCAAAAAATAGAGTGGAAAGTCACTGAGGAAGACCTCTGGCTTACACTCATAAACACACACACACACACACACACACACACACACACACACACACACTCAAAGAAACAGTTACATACAGATACCCCATTTGGACATTTCCTTTTAGGTAATTTCTAATGAGACTGAGATGGGTTGAATTATGTACCCCCAAATGGACATATTGAAGACTTACTCCCCAATATATCTAGAATTAGGGCCTATCTGCAGATAGTTAAAGATAAATGAGGCCATGACATACAGCCCTGATCCCATACAATTAGTGTCCTTATAAAAAGGTAAAAAGAAATTGAAGAGAATTCTATCCCTCCCTCACTGTGAGAAATTTCCACCCTAGGACCCTCCTTGGGCATCCTATTGATCTGGGACTAATAGCTTTTTAGGAAGTTAATTTATTTAACCCTTCTTATGACACTGTGCTCCTGTAACCTGAGCTAAGACAGCTACATACCATACCATTCAGACTAGCTGAAGGAGTGGTCAGGAGTCACAAAGGAAAGGAGATCCTCTCGTCTGTGTCAAGGCAACTGTCCAGTGGACAGCTAGACAGCTTATGGACTGACTTTCCAGTTATGAATTTGTGGGTTCACATTCTAACAGGGGCTTCCCTCTGAAGCTATACTTTTCATTATGCGATATGGACAGATCCCATCCTTGAGAACTTCACCTGGATCTCCAGGTCTCTGATATTATCTTGTACTCATTAAAAGCAGAGTTAGCTGAACTTTCATATCCTCTACTTCAGGGTGCTAAGAGTTCCCCACCTGTCTGTGGGACTGGATGTCCCTTTAATCCTGGAAAAATGCACCAGAGTCTAGTGAAGGCACATTTTCCTGTATCATGCAAAAGCAGTTCAAAGAGGACAAAAGGGAGTCCACCTTTAAGGGTCATGAGTGCAGGTACTCGTTTTCCATTTATCAGAATCCTATGCATAAAACTGCAGAGAAATCCATATGGACAGTGAAGAGTTGTGTTACATCTGCAGATAGATATCCTGGGAAATGCATTTCTGAAAAGACAGAGGAAGTAAAAGCAAAACCTATGTCTAACTCTCAATCTCATGGGCACACAGCTCTTGCTGCTTAGAACAAGTAGCTCTGGGTTTTGGCCAGTGGTAGGCATTGTCTACCTCTACAGTCACACAGGTGAAATGTGTGTTAGAGAGCTTGGTTCCATATGTAAACCTGTCTACTTAATTTTAAACCAGATGTCAATCATCTTAAAACAGACAATGACCAAACCCAAATGACACCAAATCCAGTCTTAATTAGATGGCAGAAGCAGAGGGCTGCCATCCAAATTTTTAGTTTAGAAATTTCTATCTAGCCAAATACCCATTACATAATACAGGCTTCCTCACTTTGGTGTTCTCTTGTGCTCAATAAAACGTGATATTTACAAAAAGGGGAAAAATGCACAAACCTTCTTAGTTGCATTTTCTGTTGTTACCCAGTGTAACAGACATGATTGACATGAATCACCTGTCATCAGCACTCCTTAGGTTAGAGGTCCTTACGTGTCTTGCTGTTTTGTCTGTAGCAGATACAATACTGTCTAACACACAGTAGGTGCTCGGGTTCATTGAACAAAAAATGGCCCTCCCATTCTTTCAGCAGGGCAGCTGTCCTCTTGATTTGGAGCCTTCTATTGTATTGTCTTCTTTTGACAGCACTAGGGTTAGAACTCAGGGACTTGCACTTGGCGGGTAAAGACTCTGCCATAGGGCCACATCCCCAGCCATTTGATAGGGGCCTCTGGTTAAAAGATATGATGATTTCAATGGACAAGGTAGAATCCTATCCGGATTGCTTTGGAGGGCCAACTGCTTAGATGCATCAGATGCTGAGAATTGTGTGTGTGTGTGTGTGTGTGTGTGTGTCCGGGTAGGGGGTTGCTTACTGCTCATTACTGAGCTATTCTCCAAGGTGAGATATCAATTCATTCAAAGGAATGTCAAAGGATCAAAGCGTAGGAGAGCTCCAAACACTACCCCCAACCCAGACTCCCTTGAAAGAGCTTCCCAGTGGCAGTCACATGGCAAACAGGCTTTGCCTTCTGCTCATTTCTATCTTCCTCACTCCTGACAGGTATGTCTCCAGAGAGAAATCCCAGGGAAGCCTGAAGCATGCAATTTTCCCTTGCAGAGCCTGTTTCTAGGAAACCTTATTTAAAACGATACTGACGATAGGGAGGGTAATGGAGGTGGAATGCCCAGCAGGGCAATGGGAGGGTAGATGCAGTAATGAATGTGGAGAGCGCAGAGCTGGTGCTGGCCAATATGTGCTGGTATAATCCAACCTGAAGCCACGTTCAGTAAAGAAAATATAAATCCCCTCGAGAGACATTAGGTAGGATTTATATCTCCTCACAATGTCATTCCAGGAGGACATCCATTAGTTTTTCTGTTCTGGTAGTTCTAGTCTGGGTCCCCAGGAGAACTGCTCCACAGGGCAGACACGTGGCCTATAATCTGTACCTGAGTCTTTGGCCTCCTGTACACTCTGAAAGTGTCTCTCCCTCTGGGACACTCCATTAGAACTTATTGCCAAAATCTATAAACTATCCTGATCACCATTTTCCTTAGCTTCCAAGAGAGGTAATCCCCTGCCGAATGTTCTATCCATCTATTGAGAAACACCAGAGAAACCTGCCAATCAAAACCAAATACAGTGTAGGACATCATAGCAGATCTCCCTGCATTCACCAAACATCCTGGGCAGTAAAGTTCTAATATCACGATGATTCTTTTATATAGTAAGAATAGCAATTGATACTCTGTTAGTCATTCTTACTGAGGTATTAAGATTCTCTTCAAAATACTAAATGAAATTCAAAATCTGGGGAAATCCCATGATAACCTACCCACATTTCTAGATTCAGACTGAGATTTTCAGGACTTTTCAGCCAGATGATATCAAAAGGTAATTGTGCATCTAAAAATATATATCTGTATCATTCTCATTAGGGTTTTGAAATAGAAGCTCACAGAAAATTCTCTAATGGAAGGGAGCCCAACATCACAGAAACATAGATAGAAGGTTCAGGATGTGATGCGTGTGGAAGGATGTTGGTCCATATTTACGATTCGCCCCTGACTTGAGATCTTCAGTATAAACTGCCAAAGACAAGCTGAGCATGGCTCCAGCAAGAGACACAAATTTGGGTGCGGTGCAGGAGGCTGAAAATAGGAAAGAAGCCATTCTCTTGGTCAATATGAATCCAAGTGAGAGGCACTGATGAGCTTGCTGCAAACCTTCCTTCCCAACATAGTCCTAAGCAAATGACCAAAGGAAGGGTGATGGCAGCCACATGTCAGCATGGCTGTTTCTCCCCTCTTTCCAGACTTGACTTTAATAAGGTAGCCAACTCTCCAACTCCAGGAAGTAAATCTCCAAGTCAACCAAGGCAATTTTCAGTTGGCAGTCCATTTCACCAAATGTATCTACCCAATTAGAGAGAGAGAGACAGAGTTTAGTTGGGGCCTTCTAGGAAAGACATTGATCATGGCACCCCATCTGTTGGTGGAATCAATCCCAAGACATGCAGTATATACTCCTGGACTGTAGGACATCTGTCTATTATCAATGAAACTTTGAAGTGACTCAGTTACCAACAATAGGATGAATGCGATTTGGTTTGCTTCTTTATTTATCCTTAAAGTTTTGTCAATTTTTTCTTTTATTTTTGAGATTAGACTATAAATACATTATTCTTCTTCTCCAAAACCTTTCATATACTCCCCGTTACTCTTTTTCAAATTTGTGATCACCTTTTCATTAATTGCTGTTACATGCATTATGTATATTTATACACACACATATATATCCCTAAATATAATTTGCTCAATCTATAATGTTACTTGTATGTTATGATTTCAGGGCTAACCATTTGGTATTCTATAATTAATTGGTGTGCTCTGCCCTGGAAAAGACTATCTCACTGTCAGCATTTCTTAATTGCCTACATCTGTGTGTAGTGTGGAGGATTTGTGGGCTTTCTACTGACTTTGGAATGTCTATTGATGTCTTTCTTGTTCAGTTCATCTTTAGTCAGTCATGTTGCTGAGACTTTAGCTTCTGACTTTAGTAGGAGATGGAGTGTCAGGAGCAAATTCCTTGATTCTTTGGCTCTTATAATTCACCCCCAGCCCTGCAATGTTCCCTGACTCTTAGGTGCAGCCATTCATCGGTTGTGAGGCATTTAGGTTGTTTCTATTTCCTAACTATTGTCGATAGAGTATCAATGAATATGAGCGAGCAGGACTCTTTGGGGTAAGATATTTAGTCCTTGGGGCATATACCAGGGAATGGATTTTTGGCAGATTTAATTTTTTAGCTTTTTGAGAATTCTAGGCATTGATTTCCATAGTGGCTGACCATTTTCATAGATATATACATTGTTACTGGGTTCAATACCTATGCATTTTGATTGGTTGTGGTTTTCTGTAACTCTGCCTTCTGCAAAAAGAAATTCCTTAATGAGGGATGTATATTAACTCTGCTTATCTGTGGGTATGAGGACAAATGTTAGGTTATTGATAGAAATTATGCTTCTTTAGTAAAGTGGTGTTTGTAGGTTCTCATCCAAGATTCCATGACTTCACAAACACTTAGTAGTTGATGGGGTTCCAATATCGGATATGCATTGCCTATTGTTGAGCAAATCTGAAGTCTGATTATAAAGTTGTTGATTACCATCAAGGAATGTGTGCCAACAGTGTACTCTTAGAGTTATTATGCTGTGCTGGTGATTGTTATGGTTCATAGGCATAGTAGTTGGGTTGGGCTATGGTTGCTTCCCTCATTTGGAAGCTTGCATGATGTCTTCTAGTGCCATGCAAACTAGTACTCATGGAGGAAACATTCATGTCAATTCCAGATCATGTGCCTCTGAATCATGTGTCCGAAGTACATGGCATCTTCAGATATAGGGACTTAGCTTTCACATCCGGGGGCAACCAAGGGCAACAGAGATAGGCTGTATGTTTTGGGAGTCTCTTGGACAGCCTTGGCCAACAACTCAAAAGAGGGATGACCAGGTCTTGTATTGGAGTTTTTCTTTGGTATCTTTGAATCTTGGAGGAAGCATTGTCAGTCTAGATGAAAAAATATATTTAAATGATATTTATATATTTATAGCAAGAATTAGATGTAGTATAGGTTATTTTAGATACATAGTTAATAATATGATTCCTTGTGACTTTTTCAGACATCATTATTATTATTTTACTCTCTTCTCTTCTTTGAATTCACACTCCATTTCCTCCCTAATTAGAGTTCCACTTTCTCCAATTCCCTGCTCAGACCACTTATCCTCTTCTATTCCCTTGTGTATTGCTCTTCAACACCCATATCCTGTCAATGTCTCCCTTTTTATTTTCCTGATTTTTACAGTTACTCTAGAATATATACTAACATCTGAAGATTTGAGGCTAGGAGACTCAGATGACAGAGAAAATATGATATTTGTCTTTCTGGGTCTGGATTTATCTCACACAATATGATATTCTAGTTCCAACAAGTTACCTGCAAAGTTTATGATTTCATTTTTCATTGCAGTTGAATACTATTCCGTAGCATGTATGTACACAATTTTCATTATCCATTCATCTGTTGTAGGACATTTAGGTTGTTTCCCTTTCATAATGATTGTGAATAGAGTATCAGGGAACATGACTGAGCAGGAATCTTTGGGGTCCTTGGGGCATAGGCCAGGGAATGGGTCATATAGTAGATTTGCTTCCTAGCTTTTTGAAAATTCTACACGCTGATTTCTGTAGTGGCTGCCTAGTTTGTAAGTCCACCAACAGAGAATGTGGGTTTCCTTTTCCACATCCCTTCCAGAATTTGTTATTGGTTCTCCCATTGAAGGTTGCCACTCTGGTGGGGTAAAATAAAGTATCAAAGTTGTTTTTATTTTCGTTTCCATACTTTTTGGAAATGATGAACATATTTTTGAGATATTTCTTAGCTGTTTTTTTTTTTTTTTTTTTGAGAATTCTCAGGTCCCAGACTCATTTTTTGAGTGGGTCATTTTTGTTATTGTTGTTGTTGTAGTTGTTGTTAGTTTTTTGTGTATCCTGGCTATTAATCATCTTTTGTATGTATAGATGGTAAATATTCTCACCCATTCTGTGGGCTTCTTTACTTGTTGGTTATTTCTTTAGCTGTGCAGAAACCTTTTAGCCTTGTGAAACACTCGTCATTTTGGGCTTAATTCATGAGCAAATATGAAAGTAATTTCCCACATCTCTGTCATGTAAGGTACTGCCTATGTTTTCTTCTAGTAGTTTCAGTGTTGCAAATATCACATCTAAGTCTTTGATACATTTTGAGTTAGTTTTTGTGCAAGGTAGTAGATATGGTTTTAATTTCATTCTTAGCATGTGGACATCCAGTCTTCCAAGCACTGTTTGTTGAATGGTGCTTTTCTCCAATATATTTTTTATTTTTTATTTTTTTGGTATCTTTGTCAACTATTAAATGACTGAATATGAATAAATATATGAATAAATACTCATATTGGGCTTTTGATTTTCTTTCCTTCACCTGCTTGTCTGTTTTTTTGTGTGAGTACCATATTGTTTTTATCACAATGGCTCTGTCATAGATGTTAAGATCTGGAATAGTAATTCCTCCAAGGTTTTTCTTTGTGCCCCGGATTATTTGTGTTATCTGGTGTCTTTTGTAGTTCCATATGAAATTTAGTATATTTTTCAAAATTTCCATGAAAAATGAGATGTGGATTTCAGTTGGGATTCCATTTAACTTGTAAATAGATTTTGGTAAAACGATCATTTTCAGAATATTAATTGTGCTAGTACATGAGCGGGAACCTTTTCATTTTTCAATGTCTATGTCTTTCTTCAGAGGTTTAAATTTTCCCTTGAAGAAATCCTTCACTTTCATGATTAGGTTTATGTTATTTTTACTTTGGGTATAATATGGGGTTGTCCATCCTCGCTTTCTCTGTATATCTATTATCTATTGGTGTATAGAAAAACTATCTATTTGTGCAAGTTGATTCTATATTCTGGCATGTTGCTGAGTTTACTATTTCTTGAACTTTTTCAGATAGAACTTTTGAGATCACTAATGTATACTATATGTCATCTGCCCTTTAATGCTCTCTTGTTTTATTGCTCCAGCTGGTATTGGGGCATAATATTGAGAAGGAGTGAGGATACTTGACATCCCTGTCTCATTCCTGACTTCAGTGGAATTGCTTCATGTTTTTCTTCATTTAGGATGATGTTGGCTGTGGGCTTCTTGCATTTTGCTTTTATGATGTTGAGGTATGTTCCCTCTAGCTCTGCATTCTCTAGAATCTTTACCATAAAGACATGTTGGATTTTGTCAAGGGATTTTTCTGTAAATATTGAGATGATCATGTGATTTTTGCCTTTCAGTTCATTTATGTGGCTTATTAACCTTTAGTGACTTGCATATGTTGAAACATCCCTGCATTTCAGAGATAAAGCCAATTTGGTATTGTTTATAATCTTAATGATGTATGTCTGTATTCTGTTTGCAAGTACTTTATTGAATATTTGTAGTCTATATTCTCAGGGACATTGACTGTAGTTTTCTTTTTTGTTTAGTCTTTACCTGTTTTGGTTATCAGAGTGATACTGGCTTCATAGACAGTGGTTGAGAATGTTTCTTCTATTTCTGTCTTCTTGACTAGTTTAAGGAGAATTGGCTGTAGATCTTCTTTACATGTCTGGTAGAATTCTGCTAGAAATCCATTTGGCCTGGATTTTTATTTTTTACATTTTAGCTTGAACACGCACACGCACACACAAAAACAAACAAACAAACAAACAAACAAAAAACAACTAGTATTTCAATCTCCTCCTTTGTTAAGAATCTGCTTAGGTTGTGAAACTCTTGGTTTGATTTTGGTAATTTGGATGAAACTAGAAATTCATCTGAATCTTTTAGGTTTTCCTAAAAGAATACAGGTTGGGTATTAAAAGATTCTATTGCAATATTCTGAATTCCTTTGGTATTTGTAATATTCTCCTGTTCTGATCTATTAATTGTGGTCCTCTCTTTCTTTTTGTTAGTTGTACCAAGGACCTGTCAATCTTTTAGAGTCACTGGATTTATTTACTTATTTATTTAGATACTATTTTCTTTGTTCATATTTCACTGACTTTTCATTTGATTTTTACTATTTCTTGCAGTTGACTGAGTTTGGATTTTGTTTTTACTTGTTTTTTCAACTTTTTGAATTGCATCATTAAGTCATTTATTTGTGGATGTTCTGATTTTTAATACGGGCTCTTAGGGCTATAAATATTTCTTGTAGGACTGTAGGAATGCCTTCAATAAGCCCACAGGATTTGTTATATTATATTTTCAGTTTCACTTAGTTGTAGGAAAGTTTTTGTTTCTTTTTTGATTTCTACTTTGGCACATTCATCATTCACTGTTTATTCTCTATACGTTTGTATATTTACTGGAAAATTATTTGAGGTTAATTTAAGGTTTTATTACATTGTAGTCAAATAAGATACAAAGAGTGATTTAAATAATTTTAAATTTGTAAAAAAAAGTTTTGTGTTTCAGAATGTTGTCTATTTTGGAAAACCTTTCATGTGCTGCTAAGAGCAATGTGTAGGTTGTTTAGATGGGAAATCCTATAGGTATCTGTTAAGGCCATTTGATATATGATGCCAATTAATCTTGGTTTCTCTGTTTATTTTATGCAGATAACCTGTCTGTTGCAAAAAGTAGGATATTTGAAATCACCTATTATTGGGTTGATGATAATCTGCATCTTTAAATCCAACAGCACATTTTTTTTTTAAATGAAACTATCTATCCTGAGTTTGGCACATATATGTTTAGGATAGTAATATCGTCTTGGTTAACTTGAAATGAAGTGCTTTTTTAAATCTCGTCTGATTATGTTTTATTTGAACTTTGCTGTGTTAGGATAATGACACCAGCTTGCTTCCTGGTCTCATCTGACAGATGGGGATGAGGGAAGGAGCTACAGCTGTAATTAATAAAAATAAATCAATTGATAAAAAACCTAAATATGTTTCTTGTAGACAATAGAAGATGGATTTTGTTTCTTAATCCATTCAGATAGTCTGTGTCTTTTGATTGGCGAATTGAGACTATTAATATTTAAGGTTATTATTTACATGTGTTTGTTAATTGTAGTCATTGTGTTGTTAATTTTGTGTTGTTTGTTTTTTCAGTGATATTTTGTATTTTAATAATTATGGCTTCATATTTATTTTTGCAGTATCTCTGCTATGCTTATTCCTCTTTTGGGCCCAAAATACTGCTTTCTGTGTTTTCTTTACATTTGGTTTGTTCAATATAAGTTTTTAGGCTTTTTAAATTTTTTTTATTTTTATTAATTACAGTATTTTCACTTTGTATCCCAGCTGTAGCCCCCTACCCCCTTCCAATCTCACCCTCCTCCTTCTTTTCCTATGCCCCTCCCTAAGTCCAGTGATGGGGGGGGTCCCCCTTTCATCTGACCCTACTCTATCAGGTCTCATCAGGACTGGCTTCGTTGTCTTCCTCTGTGGCTGCTCCCACCTCAGGTAGAGGTGATCAAAGAGCCAGCTCATGAGTTCATGTCAGAGACAGTCCCTGTTCCTATTACTAGGGAACCCTCTTGGACACTGAGCTGCCATGGCCTACATCTGTGCAGGGATTTTTGTTTTGTTTTGTTTTGTTATGGAAAGTTTTTCTTTCTTTTTCAACTTTGGCAGATACTTTTGCTGGATATTTTAGTTTAAGTTGGTATCATAGATTTTTTTTAGGACTTGAAATCTATTGCTCCAGGGTCTTCTGACCTTCAAGTTTCCATTGAAAAATGAGCTATTGTTCTGACGGGTTTTCATTGATATGTGACTTACATTTTTTTCTTTAGCAGCATTCAATACACTTCCTTGGTTATGTATATACTTAGTGTTTTAACTATGGTATTCCTTGAGGGTTTTCTTTTCTGGTCTTATGAATATGACGTTCTTTGTGCTTCTTGTATCTGTATTGGTATGTCTTTCCTTAGTTTGAAGAAATTTTATTTTTATGATCTTGTTGAATTTCTGGTTTACACCAGAAATTTAAGATTTTTTTCCCTCATCTAATTCTAGAATTTGTAGGTTTAAAAATGTGCCCCTCATTTCCTGTTTTTGTTTTTAATTTTTCATATTTCTTGATTATTTGGTCTAGACTCCCTAGTTTATTTTTGAGTTTTGATACTCTATTTTCTGTTTGCTTCATTCCATGATAATATTTTCCTTTGAGTTGTCTAGGTGAGTTATTTTGTTTTCCAATTCCATCTTCATTTCAACTGAGTGCTCTTCAATTTTCTGTCTCCTTATTGCATTCTATCCTCAAGTCCTGGAATTTCTTCATCATCTTGGCTCTTTCTCCTTGATTTCTTTGTGTAGTTAGGCCTGTAGTACACTTAGACCTAGGTAGGGTGTAGTTAGACCTAGGGCATAGTTAAGAGCCGTGACATAGTTAGGTTTAGATTTAATTCAGACTTAGAATGTAGTCAAACCTGTGGTATAGCTAGGCTAAGGGTTAGTTAGACTTAGGGTGTAATTTGAGCTATGAATGTTGTACCCTTACATAGCCTTCTCTTCTTCTCATTGTTCTGTAAAGCAAGTGCATACCCTTCATATTTAATTAAGCATTGTTTTATTGAAATAATCCTTAAGCCTTAACATAAGGATTATTTAAAATCTAAGAGAGAATGTGGCACTGAGGAGATTATTCAGTTGGTAAAGTCCTTGCTGTCTACACATGGAGACTTGATTTGTCATAGAATCACTTTGTAGATGAGGTTGGCCTCGGACTCACAGAGATCCATCTGCCTCTGCCTCCCCAAGTACTGGGATTACAGGTGTTTGTTACCATGCCCAACTACACTCACATAAGAAACTGAGTACGGTGGCATGTTTTCGTAATCCCAGTGATGGCTTGCAGACACTCTTCAGAGAGCCCAGCTTTATTAGGGAAATGTCTTCCAGTAAGAAACCCTGACTCAGAAAACAAAGTGTAGGGTTCCTGAGGAATAACACCTAAGGTTCACCTGTCTCTCCCAATCTCATGCACGAATGCACACACAGTGCATAGGCACGTGCATGCCCACCCAGAAAATGGAGAGTCAATGAAGGCTATAGAAGACAAACACAGTGTCACTTAGATAGTACACTTGAGCTTCCTCAAACTCTGGGGTCTGATGCAGAGCCTAGAAGCTGCCTGCATAGTGAGAGACAAATGTGTGAACAATAGCATTCAAACATCAAAGATTATTTCTCCATCATTAACTAAGTAACCAACTCTCACAAAATAGAACAAGACAATTGGCTAAGGGCATGCCATACAATTCCGTTTATATGAAGTTAAGGAAAAAGGAAACTCCATCTGTGGTTTGAAGTCAGGCTGGTGATTTCCTTGGGGACAGCTGGGTTTGGAAGGTGGCCCAGGATGCATCTGTGTGATATTCTGACTCATGGTTTGTGAGATTTGTTTCACACTTGGGTTCACTTTGTGCAAAATCGGCCAACTTGCATTTTTAGTTTATGTACTATTTGAATATATGATGTACATCACTGGAGATTTATATTTGCAGTTTAGGAGGGGTTTGCTGATCGAGTGCTCTATGGCTGCAACCCCTTCCCCTCATTCCTACTCTGATAGTGTCTGTGGAGAAGCAATGGCTTGAGCAGAAGTACCATTTTATGACCATTAAGAAGCACTTATAAGGATGAAAGTGGACTCAAGATGGTAGTCATTTCTACCCTTGATGGCACATCTACACTGGATCATCTTTGACACTGTCAATCTCTAAACTTTGCTGTAGGAAAAGAACAAGTATCTGTATTCTTTAGACCTCAGTGTTAAGCTTACTGTTACTGGCAGCAGGCCGGTGGATTCAGAATTGTAGACCTACGACGCAGTGTCCTGTAGAGAACAGAGAGTCTGAGACTTAGGTCTAGTTGATATGGAACTAGGAGGGATATGAGGTCAGCACTGATGCTATCCTTTAGAGGTGGAAAATCCTTGAACTCCTAATTGTGAGACTTGGGCACTGGATAAGCTAATCAGTGGGTAGGAGGGATGCTGGTGATAAGGGGAGTTTCAATGGCCGCCACCAAAGCTGGAAACAACTTAAGATGACAAGACCTCCACCTCGGTTCTTCTTCCCTTGGCATTGTTTCATTCTTTTCTCAACTTTGAAGGACTGCCTTCAAAAAAAATCATGACTCTTTTCCTCTTTGACCAGGTTCCTAAGAATCTCCAACCCATTGCATGTAGAACTTTTCCTGTCACTGTATCATAAACATTTACAAAACAGGCGAGTGTTAACTATTGGGCGTTTCAGTAAAAGCAGCTCCTTTTCCTGTCTATTTTCCAACTGTCTTCAGACATTTAGAGACATAACCCCCTCCTTGGGGAGAATACATTGTCCTCATTGTCAGGTGGCAGCCCACAGGTTTATGTGTAAATCCCACTGGAAAGAGCCCAGAAAAGAGAAATTATCTAAAGACTTGTCAGCCATTGTCACTGTGATGATGGTGATTACTGTGTAACCCGATACCAATACTCTTTACTCTGTGCCTCCTGTCCTGACACAACTCTCCCCAACTCAGAATGAGGCTCACACAAAGCACCAAGGCACCAGCCTTTGAAACCCGACTCTGCTGGCATCACATGGCATGGCTCAGCGACCATATCCATGACAACCACCTTCCTTTACTTGGTTGCCATGTGCCGTGGGTATATCTGGGTTCCACCCTCACGCGGTGTCCAAGGAGGCCAGAAAGGTATGTCAGATCTCCTAGAACTAGAGTTACAGATGTTGCAAGCCACCATGTGGGCGCTGGGAACTAAGTCAGGTCCTCTGGCTGGGCAGCTAGTGCTCTTAACTACTGAGTCATTGCTCTAGTACTTATTGTCTCCCTTTTACAGATAACAGCTAGTGCTGTGGCCGCACATTTCCTTAAGTTCCTTGAGTTCCTTAAGAAGTGGCAGATCTGGCATGGTGGACTTCTCCTCCTCATACATCTGCGGGTTAAATGGCGAAAAGAACATGACAAGAGCAACACCACCAGGCATGACCCTGACTGGAAGAACTTTATCAATTCTCTCTCTGAATCACCCATTTTAAAGTACCCATTTTAAAGAGTTTTAGTTTAAACATCCAGAAAGGGGTGACACTTTGATTAGAAGGAATGTTTTCCGTACTGGGCTGGAGACCCAAATGGGGAGATGAGAAAATCAAGAGGGAGGTTTGGACCAGAGGGAAACTGGTGAGGATTAGGAATGATTCATACAAAAAATTGTGTTCTCATCCTCATGTTAGGGCTAAAGTTCCGATTCTGCTCTGTTAAACTGTGACTTCATGGTACTGGCAAGATGGCTCAGCAGACAAAGATGCCTTTGCCTCCTGACATCTTAACCTTGACTTTTCAGCCTCTAGAACTACGGAAAAACATACCTCACATTTCAATGATATGCTAGTGGATCTGTTAGTGGCTTTGCTAGCCCTAATCAATACTGCAAGATGCAGATACCAGGCTAGATGTCATTCTGTACCTGATTTCTACCAAGCCACAGCTGACTCTACCATGAAACACGTGGGGTATTTAAATTGTGTGTGCTTAAGAACTACCCCAAGCAACACCATTGTAATAGACAACATGGTGATTTCCAGAAATCTAATTCCATGAGATTTCTCTTCTATTCAGAAGCCAGGGTTGAGAATCACCTGCCTGTATGTTTGAACTACTTATGTTTCTTCAGAGTCAGTTCTAATCTGGAAGATCACATGCACACAGCAGATCTATGTTCCTCTATCTCTTCCAGGCAGCTACTCTGTCATTCCATACCGTTTCAGTTTCTTCCCAGCATTGATGACTCTGTCTAATGTCTTTGATCTACATGGTTATTTAATTTCTTCTTTCTCTGAAAATATAAGCTTGGAGAGGTTAGGGCCCGGCACTGTTTTCCCTTCAGTGCTGGTGACAGCCAGCATTATGAGCAGATGGGTCGCTAAGGTAGGTGCCTTCCCTCCCTTGTTCCATCTCATAGGTCAGGAATGGAAGAAGGAGGATTTGTGCCCAGGCTGAATTGAATTCACAGCCATCCTGCTGGGCTACTAACGCATTCATTATTTTCTCACCACACTGTGCTTCACTGACTGTCATTTTCTACCACGTACTTTCATTTTGTCTCTCAACAGAACTCCAAGGAAGTACCCACCACTAGCTCTATTTTACAGATCAGGAAACTGGGGGCCTGAATGTGTGTGGGGGGATTGTCTGAGTCTCTCCCCAGCCCATAGGAGCTGTTTCTATAGTGTGTCAGCCCCACAGACTTTCTGTCCTCCTGTTGGGTTGAGTCCTTCCCCCTCCTAACCCTGAGAAGAGATGTTCAATTTCCACTGAGCATCTCCCATCAGTGTAGGGGCAGCAGGATTTAGCTGGGTTTTGTGAATAGCAGTCAGCTCCCGCCTGACCATAAACTGCCCATGTCCCAGATGGTCTCTGCATCCCTGGGAATACAGGCAGCGCTCTAGGACTCAATGGCTCTAACAAATGATTATGTGAAGTTTGGAGGGAAACATTGGGGGTGGGGATGAGGAATGGGAGGATTTGAAGCAGAAGGAATAGTGGGTGAATTTGATCAGAACACATTATATTATACACAAGTTCTCAAACAATAAATTAAATAATAGTAATAATTTAAAAAAACAGCACACTGAGTCAGACATTTCAGGAGAAAAAAAAAAACAAGAAATATTTTGGCACAACTGTTCCCTGCCTTAAACTATGCCTGCTTCTTCCTGTAGCTCTGCCAGCCCAAGGTGCCTGCTACCACTTGAGCCTCACGTTAGAACATGGGAAGGTTGGAAGCTTCCGGGGGAAGGTGAAAGGGTTTTGAGTCAAGCTCATCAAGGCTGTGACAGCTGGGGGGACTCAAGTGATAGAGATCTTACAGGGACACACGGACACAATCTACCTGAGTGTCTGAGGTATCACTTGTCACAAGTGATCCCTGAAGCATGCTGTAGCCTTGGGAGGCGTGAACAGGGAGGGTGGGAGTCCTGGGTAGAGCCTCTTCTCTTGGTTGACGCAATTCTGCCCAGTATGTAGGGTAATAGAACCTTTCCTAGTCTTTTGCTCCCAATTCAGGACAAGTCTTTGTTTTATATAAAATCGCATTTGCTCCAGTCTCCACATGTAGCCGTCTGATCCCCTTCCAGCTCTGTGACCATTCTGACAGCTTTCTGTTTTCCTTAAGATGCAGCCCCAGTTCTGAACAAGGTGTCCTAGGCATCCTCGTTAGACTCCCCAAGGAGCTGCTTTCCCGCCCACCTTACAGCCCTTCCTTGTCTGTGTGCCAGGCCTTCTGGCTTGCTTTCGGTTTCTAAACACACCGTGTTCCCTCCAGTCTCCAGGCCTTTACACAAGCTGTTCCCTCCGTCTGGCATATCTCTTCCCCGTCCGCCACCACCACTACTGCCACCACTACTGCCATCACCACCATCATCACCACCATCACCCTACTTCAGCTGATTAACACCTGGCCATCTGTCAGAGCTCAGCTCAGCTGTCACTCTTCCCCATCCCGTCTCATGCCTCACCAGCATCTAAATTAGGCTAAATGTGCCTTCATTCGGAGTGATGCGTTGAGTTTTTAAGTGAATGTTCTTGAGAATAGAGTTCACGTGACTTTGTTCGTATCCTAACCTTTGAATGATCCGAGTAGGTTCTCCATTAACACTGTTTTCTTGGGTGTATCTCTGTCTCACTAGGCAGAAAATTAAGGTTTAGAAAGGCTAAGTTGCCTGTCTAGAGGTGTGCAGAAAAGCTGGGATATGACCCAACCCCTTCATTACCTAAGGCAAGCTCTGCTTGCTTTTTAAATATGTCAGCCTAGGCAGGGTCTCAGGGGAGGAGGGGGGAGCTTCTATTGAGCATTTCATTTCAGTCCCTGAGAAATAAATGGTCTGCACTAGCCTCAGATCAGCTGCACTCCATCATGAGCCAGTTAAGGGGCCATGTTCCTCAGAACTGCCCTCAGCTGTGGGAGAGAGAGATGGATGGTCCCTAAAGACTCATCTCATTATCCCAGGAGCCAAACTGAGACCCTGTTAAGGGATAGCTTGGCCATCAATAAGCAACACACTAATTCTACAGACACATGGTGCAGGAGAGTGACCAGGGCCCCCATAATGTGGCCTCTGGCACCTCTCCCACCATCCAGCGCTAATGGCAACTCCTAGAAGATAAACACAGCCCTCGTGGAGCCCGCAGAACACATTTGCTCTAATGTGATGCAACCATCTTAAGTGAGCGCCAGATAAGTTAATGGTCCTGTTAAACACAGTTTATCGTGAGCTTAAATATGCAGCAGCCATCAGTGGGGTGGAGGGGTTATTTCCAGGACAGGTGGCAAGTGAAAGCAAACCACAGCTCTAGCTGTATGTGTGCACATCTTGGCAGGGGATAGCGGGGTGGTGGTTCTGTGCTGTGCTGCTGTGCATCTGAGAAGGTTAGAGAACTGCGGAGCTGCACTGCACTCTGTAAACACCCAGGTTGGCATTTCATGCAGCCGTCCCTGTGACTTGCAAAGGCCACGTGACATTGTCCACACTGGAAGAAATACTTCATAGTAGTTCCTCAGTAAACATTTGTTTCAGTGATTAAAAAGCCACTAATGAAATCATCCAATGATTAATAAAGTCACTACTTAGTCATTAGAGTAACAATGGCAGCTATAATAAATGGAAAGAAGGAAGTATTCCCAGGTAAGTGAACAAAGTAGAAACATTGTCCAATAGAGCCATTTATATGTATGGGTGCTGGGCTGGGACACTGCCGGGCTCTTTGCTTGGCTCGGCTTTGTGTTCTCCATAGTCAGCAGGACCAGAGGAGGTCCAGAGAGTTTTTAGCACATGCCTGAGAATTTTGCAAAGAGACAAACTAATATCTTGAGAAAAGTTGGGGAGAGGGTTGTTATCGGTAGATTTGGGACAGGTAGCTGAAGTTTGAAACATAAGAGAGAAATTACAAGGCCATGTCAAATAACAATGATTAGCATGCCCTGGATGCCTAGAGGGTGTCTTGCCCTGTGAATTTGTTGGGGTTGACAAATGCTGCCCTGCTTTCTCCATTGCAAGGAGCCTAGAGGATCTAGGCTAGAAGGAAGTGAAGTGATTGATCTTGGGGCTTATATAGAATGTGATAAGAAGCCAGATTTTTTTAAAAAAAGATGAAAATGAAGAAAGAGGTGAAAGAAGAGGCAGAGAAGATGGGGAAAGAGGAGAATATGGCAGGTAGGGGAAGAAATGGGGGACAAGAAAAGAGAGAGATCATGAGAGGCAGATGGCGGGAGGGCATGGAGAGGCAGATGGGAGGGGACAGAGGGAGTGGGTAACTCGGAGCTCTCATCCAGCTGGTAAAACAGAATTTTTATGGATAATCAGGTTTGACTAAAAGTTATGGTCAGGAAAACCAGAAGCAACTATTTCAGCGTAAGGCTTTTGGGATTAGGACAGGAAAGTTAGGAGGTCAATGTCCCTGAAAGGGAGGAAACAGTCCCAAGGTAATGAGTGGGTGGTTCTTCTTTCGGGGGGGTTCTTTTAGGAGATCCTGCCACCTTCCGGTGGCTCACACAGATCTAACTATCAAAGTCTCCCTGGCCTGCTAGGTCTGTGTCCTGTGCAGTGTAGGAAAGGCTGGCTGACACCACCATAATGAATGCAGATTCAGTGTAGGGGCGGGCTTGTAGAGACATGGCCAACATCCTCTATGAAGACAAAGTAGCAAGAGGGATCAGGGCACAATGGGTGCCAAGGATGCCACAGCAGGCCAACCGCAGAGATTCCTGGAGCCGATGAGCTGCTTCAAGGAGCAGAGCGGAGGAGCTCTGACAGGAGGCCTCTGTGCAGGAATTATGATAGAGACAGATATTCTTAATTTCCAGCTACATTTTTTTATGGTCTGTGGACACTACGAAGAATGAAGAAAAACACAAAAACAGTGCCAATGGCTTTCCTGCAGTGGCTGCCTCCCACTCTGTAAGCAATCATCTTTTTCTCACTTTTTGGAGTATGACTTATTTTCATTTTTAATTTCGGTTACTTCTCTTCTCAAGATTGCCTCTAGCTGCCTGTCTATCACCTCAGTGTTTTGATATCCTATCCAGTACCGAAGCATGATGCTTCTGGCCTGCTCCAGTGCCATAGGGGCTTTTTATTAACCTTTACCTGGGATCCCCAAAGATCCCTGCCTGTGTAACTCCTTGCTTTGAGCTCTTCTGCCTCTTCTCTTGGGCTTCTGTCAACCTCCCTTTCCAGAACACATCTAAGCACACTCCATGATATCCAGAATGGATGGTGGCTCATTGTTACTTCCTGGTTACAGCAATGCTTTGGTGATACCAAAAGGGGGACTGAACATCCGTATAGAAAAGGGAAAATCTTAACCATGCATCCATGATTCTGAGGAGCTGAACGTAGGCTCTGAGTTACAGAGTACTGACTGCAGGCAGCAGGCAAGCAAGTGTCTCCTCTGATCAGACAGCATCTGTGGCCATAAAGCACTGACTGGCTATAAGGTCCATCGCTAATGAAGAACGTTCAGCCTGAACCCTGATGTAGGCAAAGAAGCATACAGAAAGGTGAGCCAGGACAGAGGGATAGCATGGGAGGAAGCTGAGACATTTCTAGAAAGTGGATAGAATGTTCTGGATTGTTTCAGCAGGTCCTAAGAAGATGTGAATGTCCAGAGATGGGCTCAGACTCACACACCCTTAAGTTGTCTCAGGCTCTCTCTTGGATGTGTGGAAGGAGAGAGAAATCTTTTTAAACACACAGTCTCAGCCATATGCAGGTACAGAGGCAGATAGTCATGCCTCTATATAGAAAATTGCATGTGATACATACACACCCTCATGTTCAGGCACACAGACATAAACCTGTAGACTTCTCTCCGCCTGGGAACATGTATAGGGAATTCCTATAAGAACACACAACTATTCATACCTGTCTTCTTGCACATCCCAAAAGCTTTCTCACTCTGAGAGGCTTGCATCATGCACACACGTGCATACACACACACACACACACACACACACACACACACACACACACACACACATTCGGATTATCCAAGCATAATAGGCTATTGGTTAACAGTCATTTCAAAATTTTGGAGAAAGCGTGGGAGCAGAAGGATGCTCTGAGAAGACAGAGGAACGGAGGGAGTAGACACACATTCTGGCTTGAATTAGCAAGGAAGTGTGAACTGTGTGTGAACTGTTGGCCTGAGTTACAAGCTGAGGCCCCAGGTTAAAGCAAACCCTTACACCATAATCGACCGCCCTGATCTCATCTAATCTGATCTAATGGTTTCAGCCATCTTGGAGAAAAGTTTATTTTTGCTTTATTCCACTGCCCTCTGAGTGCGGAAATCAACAGCAATTGAACTTGAAAATCTGGTCTATAATAAACAGCAGGGCCATTTCCACCACCTGGGAAGAAGAATTATTCTTATGAAGGGAAGGCCATTGGGGACAGATGACTGGTACTTTTTGAATTGACTTGCACAACAGCTACAAAAATTGGGTGCTGTTTTTACCGCCCAGTCCTCCTGCTGCTACCTGCTGAGGGTCACCAGGAGCTTCTGGGCAGAGTCTGGGACAGGCAGGCAGACTCACCAGAGGGAAGCACTATACAGCACACTCAGGAGCAGGTTGGGGATTGAATCATTGCCAGGATGACGCTGGCCAGTGGGGCATGAGGTGGAGAGGTTTTAGGAAAACCATCCCAAGCACAAGGCCAGGTAACCACACAGAGATGAGTGAGAAGAGGAACATAAAATAATGGGCGAAGATCCAAGACTTAGAGTGATATAGAATGTGGCAGACACTGAACCCAAGTCATTACTGTAAAAACATGGGGGGGGGTTCTTTCACAAAATGCATAGAATCACATTTGCCACAATAAGGTGACAATATACACATAGACACTTTGACCATTCCCTTAACATATTCATGATCAAGAAAAACAAATATCCACAGGTGCTTATTGTATATTAGGTGCTGCTCAAAGGTGTTGTCTACAATAACTCTTCAGTACTTGGACCAACCTGTCATGTTAGAATTACAGTTTGTCACCATGTAAAAGGAGAACCATGGTAGGAGAGCCATTAGAGAAAGGCCACACAGATGGCAGAACTGGGGTTTGAACCCAGAAGAGCTGGCTCCAATCGCCTTGCATTCTGAGGTGCACTTGAGATTGGAACCCTCCAGCTGAAATTTCATGACCAAGAGAGAAAAAAGGGACACAGAAGGGACCAGAGTTCCGTGCTCTCCTGTGAGGTCATCCCGCAGTGAGTGGTGAGCTTTAATTATAGCTTCATCACCATGCCCACTCCAGTGCCAGTCTTACAATGTCACCTGAGACAGGATGTCCTTCCAGCACAATGTTTACAAAACCTTCAAGTGGTCAAATGATCTGGCAGAAGGACTTGTAACAATGCCATATCCACTGGCCACTAAGCCCCCTACAGTCCAGTCTTTGCTGGGGTTGCCTGTCAAGATACTAATTCCTAATCCCCTTACCTGCTCATTATTTTTATCCCCTTTGGACTATGAAAACTTATTGATTCTTTTGGTTAACAATGGTGACAAAAGAAAGTTTTCTACAAAGAAAGGGAGGTATTGCACTGAGCAGGTGTCAGTTAACCCCAATTAAAATGCAGATTTTAATTTCCAAGCAAAAGGTTTAATTGAGGAATAAACACAACTTAGAACTGCAAGCAAGGACCTTACAAAACCATGGCCTCCACTGTGCCCAATGATCAAAAGAGAAGGTGAAGATATTGTTGGAAAATTTGCCTAAGCTGTTTTGAAAGACAGTTTGTTGGCAGTTGTGACTCTTCTTGGGAAACTGGCCATCATGATAGACTAGTGGAGGAAGTTACTTAATAAAAGTAGTCTCAAGATCCTAGCAAGTAGCTCCTTTGTGTTGGGCTGGAAAGACATTTTGGAGCAAGAGTTTGTAACCTGAGTATTTCCCTTATTGTATCCTGATATAATTTGCAACTTAAGTTTCTCAGAGTGTGAAGCCTTTAAGATGTGGGTTTTAGTGGGAGGTTTCAGTTCCTTATAGGCATGGCCTCAAAGCAGGTCAGACTGAATCCTTCCTTCCCCTTCCTCCTTTCCCTCCTCTTTCTGCTACCCTCTTCCTTCTCTACTTTTTCCTCTCCTTCCTTCCTCCTCCCTTTCCCCACCTCCTCCTCTCTTTCTCCTTCCCTTTCCTGGCCAAACACTGAGCACCTTCTTTGATAGCTGCTCTTGTCATGTTGCTCTGCCTCATTAAGGGCCAGTAATCAACAGGAGCACTTGGCCATAGACTGAACTCAAACTGTGAATCAAAATAGACCTTTCATCTTTATAGGTTGATTAACTCAGGTAATTTTTACAGTCACAGGAAGTGGACTGGACAAGCCCAGTTCCAGTGGAGCTAAGAAGTGGTAGAAGGGCCACACTTGCATACTTACTCTTTGCATAAGTAACAGCACACTCTGACAGACACGCAAGATATGACAGCCATGGTCAATCACAGGTACAGGACACCCAACCCATGCTGTATTTTGTCATCTTATCTTACTCTTTCTCCCACTTCTGGGCATCTGTCCACAAATCTAGAATAGGCCCATGAAGGTTCAGAGCTCAACTGTGTCACTGAGAAGCTGCCCAGAGACCCTGATTCCCTCATTAAGCCATGCAGAGAATGTCTTGGGCCTCTGACTCTGCAACATCCACATGGTTCAGGTCTGATGCCAAAGCTGGTTGGACCCCTGGATGCTGAGGCCATCAGTCCTTACCTGGATATGATTGGCTATCTGACGTGGGCCCTCGATCAGCAAAGCATCACAGAAACCTGCAGAACACTCCAGGAATTAGGAACAGATGCCTGAAATAAAATCTCATGCCAAATCCTCTCTTCGCTCTCAAGCACAGGATGACTAGATAAAATCATCTCAATTCAATAAAACCCACTCTGAGGCTCAAGAAAGAAAGAATGGCCTTGGGAAATCTAAGGACAATGGAGACTCCCAGGCTGAGCAAAGAGATCAGACCATCTGGGACTGGGATTTTAATTCTGTCAGAGGATTTCAATTAATATTCAATCAGGAATATGGCCTCCAAGGTTTGCAAGGAGAACAATGACAGCAGTTCCTGAATAAACTAGACAGCTAGGAAACAGAGCTAAAGAGCTGAGACTCCTTGTCCTATAACTTGGTCGGTCTGCTTTCTATCAACGGGGAAAAGCATCAGGGATAATCAGCTTATTGATTTCTATGGCTCATGGGTCTATGAGTTTCAACCTGTGGTCACACGGTCCTATTGCTTTGGCCCTGTGGTGGGGATTGTGGCTCAATTTAGGGAAGTCAGGAAGCAAAAGGGATAGAGGGAGAAGAAGAGGTTTCCAGTAGAATTCCCTTCAAGGACATGTCTCTGGTGACCTCATTTCTTTCCACTAAACACCTCCCAAAGTCTCATCACAGCCCTATATTACCACCTGCTGATGACCCAACACTTAACACATTTCCAAGACTGTGTTGACAGGGAGGGGATCATTACAGATATTTGTGCCTTGGACCTGTGTGAGATGTAGCTGATTAATCCAAGTCCTCACCTCCCACACAGATTAGAAATTCCAAGCTACGAACCTGCTGGGAAAGTGAAATAAGAATTCACTTATTTCAACCCCAAAAGCAGACTGCAGCAACCCCTCTCAGACCTAGGCCTCCGGTAAACTCCTACAAGGACAGACTCCTGCTGAATGCGAGCTCGCAGCAAAATTGACAAAATAAGTTATTAAGTTATAAGTTATATTAAAATTATGCAAAAACTGAAGTAATTTACTACCACATTTACTCTCAGCAAATTAAAGTATCTCCAAGGGCTACAACCCAGCAAGGAGGAAATTGAATCCCAGTGCAAGGGAGTTGGGATTCAAGAAGCAACAGGGGACAAGAAAACAGTAGTGATGAGAGAAAAGAGCACAGAAAGCATGGCTCTTCATCACATGAGATTTACAAGTCAGCAAATGAACAGCAGCCCAGGGATGCTCCCAAATGGGCACAGTGTGTACCACCAGAAGAGAGTGTAGCATTACCAAAAGCAAGTTGGGGCTGAGTCAGGTGCAGGAGGGAACTGTTTTCCCAGTGATTTCCTCACTCACCTTTGATGGATGGCTGCCTCTCTTTGGAGCCAGAAGCTGAGTCAGGTTTTCTTCTACAAAGTCTGTGCATTCGCAACATCAGGGGAGACGCATGTCTGCACTGGAATAGATGTAAGAAGAGGAAAGATGGCTTTTCTTCCCCTGTGCAGTGGTATCCAATGTCTGGTCTAACTCACCTGAGAGACCTAGGAACATCTTCACATCGGGCACATGAGGAATCTTAGGAAAGTCAAGAACTATTGTTCTATTGCTTCCTTTTCTTTTTCTCACCACAGCATCTACAGGCCTAAGCAAATCCACTTGGGTGGGGTGCAGGGGCGGGAGAAGGCAATGCTGGAGAAACCACATGATGTCAGCACTATCCTACGTGTTTGGATGTGAACCTGTTGGCAAATTACAGCCTGCCACTCTCGAATGAGCGAGCAGGATGGAAATGTCAATTTGAGCAGATGCTTTTTTCTAAAATCCCTTTTTTAAAACTACAATCTAGGGAGGTGACAGTGTCTAATGTCTAAGTTTCAAATTCAACAGTGAAAGAGGGAAGGAGAAGGAGAAAAATGAGGCTTACAGAAGATTTTTGTCACAGGAGCAAGAAGAATCAGAGTGCTAACACTTCTCTTTCAGGAAAGAGGCCATGAAAGTCCAGCATCTTCTGCAAACAGCCTCATGGGATTAGAGAGAAGAAAGAATTAAGCAACTCCAGGATGGCTAGTTGACCGAAGATGCTCCTAGGATGAGGAAGGGCAAGTTTCAAACATGGGGGAGGTCAAGAAAATATGTGTCAACTCGTCTGCGGGGTGGATTGTGGATCTGTAAACTTTCTTTGAATCCCTTTGAGTCCTTTGATATTAAAGACTCGAGGGAAAGCAATTTCTGTGCTTTAAGTTCCCCAAAGTGAAGAAACAAGATTATTCTAACAGCTTGCAGCAAGCCCAGTGTAGGGCAGCGATGCTGTCTATTTTCTGAACATGTTCCTTTCCCTGTGATGGGCTCCAGGCACATGGAGCAAAATATAAATAGCAGAGAGGGAATACAATAAGAAGAGACATGCTGGGGTCTCTGACCCTTCTGGGTTCAGGTTCAAGAGGTGGGAGGCTCTCGTCAGAGGGTATGGAGTGCTTGCAGATAGGCTCATGCTTTGGCACAGTTTTCTGTCCAGAGGGCATAAGGTTAGGGTGAAGTTCATAGAAGGGGATTATTAAAGGGATTTGGGGTGAGCGACCCTGGGCACCAGATAAAGGGCAGAGGAGATTTCAAACCATTTTGACACGCCTTTCTCCCTCTTCTCCTGCCTGCTGGGCAGATGCTTCTGAGCATCCTATCTTCTTGTTTATGCATTTTGACAGTCTAGAAATAATCTGAGCCGGGATCTGTCTTCCTTCTTTGCTTGATGTGAGTATTGTGTGAAGGTGTATAAAAAATAGCAGAGTAACAGCTTACATTTATTGAACGCTTATTAGGCACCAGGGATTGATTGGCTTATTTAATCCCCACAAGTCTGGGAGGTAAATACTGACACTTCCTCCTGTTTGTTGTCAGAATGGAAGCCCACAAGCTCACCAAGAGGGAGCAAGGAGACCCCAAAAATGCAGACCTGGCTGGGGCTCCATCAGCTGCTGCACACTGAACACCAAGCTGAACGGATGGCCATTGCAGCTCCTTGTCACTAGTTAAAAAGACCTGAAAAGATGATTAAAACACAAAAGTACCTTCTGAGAACAAATGCTAATGAAGGGGAAAGGAAGGCAGCTTCATCCTTTCATCCCAGTGGCATCTGCTATGGGAAAGAATGGATAGTTTACCTGGGAAGCCAACTGAAAACTTCCAGAAAAAAAAAAAAAAAACTGAATTGACCCTCTTAGTATAGTTTTGCACTTATGGAAAAGTCAAACACAAAGTAAGGGAGTTGCAGGCACCCAAACACCCCACCCGCTACCCCTCACTCATTTCCCTGTTACTACCATCTTGCACAAGGCCGTTTATTATGATGGCTGCTGCAAATGTACATTTTGATAAACTAGAGTTCCTTAATTCATAGCAAGGTCTTTCTCTGCATTATACAGTTTTATGATTTTTTGTTTTTCTGGACAAATGTTAAATTGCATGGATAACATCACCCTGCCGTTGCATAGAATAGTTTCGGTACTCAAAAACGTTCTGGCATTCACTCTTTTATCAATACCCTCTTTCCCGTCACCATCTTTTTTTCTGTCTCTATCTTTCTGTCTGTTGCAGACTGTAATACAATTGGAATAATGCAGAACGCAGGCTTTTTTACACTGACTTCTTGGGCTGAGCAAATGCTATTAAGTTTTCTCCCTTTCTTATCATGGCTTGAGAGCCTGTTTCTTTTAAATCCTTGAATAATAGCCAACCGAATAGCTACCTTACAGAATTATTCACGCAGCTCTGGAAGAGAATCTTACCTGTTTTCCAACCTCAGCTCATATAAATAAAGCTGCTCTAAATGTGTCTTCGCATCTTTACATACAAGTTTTCACCTATTCTTGGTAAAAACCTAAAAGCACAATTGATATAAATCTAACCATCTTCTAACATGTCTGCCCTACTCTCCATTACCATTAGCGATCACTAATCACTTTTCCTGCTAGGCAACCTTATCTGTGTTTGATCTTGCCTGTTTCTTAATTTATATTGCTGTCTTAATTTTCAAATTTTGAATGATACAATACTCTGCACTATTTGTTCTTATTTTCCATCAGTATGTTACTCTGGGCTTCAGGCGCGTTAGCCAAGCACTCTGCCAATTGTGATGAACTCCCAGCTCCTTTTTGTTCATTTTTAATTAGCAAAACTTTACACTTTCTTGTTTTTGAGTTCCATTAGCAGCTCAAACATGATAAATACATAATGCATCTGGACCATTTTAGCCCATTATCTCCCATCATCACCCCACCCTCACTGCAACCCTTCTTTCTTTCAAGCCCCGCCCTCTTGTCATGCCTTTTCAGTGTGGGACTCTTGAGATTAATGAGTTGTTGATTCATGAGTATGTGTGGGAGACTACTGACTGAAGCCAGTGTCCTGAAGCCTGGGCTTTACCACTGAAGGAAACAACACTCTTTTCCCCAGCCACCATTAATTATCAATCATCCCACAGGGAGGGATGGGGCAAAACTGATCATATGTATATAAAGCATGCTTTGGTATTATGTCTAAAATTCACTACAAAATGCTATGTCACGTCGAATTTTTTTTTTCCTATGCTATCTTTCAGATGTCCACAGTTTACAGTCAGTATCTGTTTTGAGCTAGATTTTGTGAAAAATTATTCCTTCTCTTTTCTCTCCTCCCCTCTCCCTTTTCTTTCTCCTCCTTTTTCTATCCCTTCCCCTTCTCCTCTCTTCCTCTGCTTCCCTTTCCTCTTTCTTCCCCCTTCCTCTTCACCCTATCATCCTTCTCCATTCCTCTCACACAAAGATAAAAGCGCATGGCACGTACATACAAACTCTCAAAATTAAACCTGTTGTCTTCTACAGTTAATGTTCACTGATTTAAAAAGAGAGCAGAATGCCCAAACTCCCACAAACATAACTTGTCCTTTCTTGGACCAACAGCATGCTTTGCAGTAGCCTTGAAGTTAAGCAGCCAGACTCTGCCTTTGCTCTTCTTCTCCAGTGTTGTCTGAATGTAACCTGTGTCACTGATTCCCATGACAGCAGTAGATTCTGTCTGTCATCATTTACAGAATAAACCTGGAAGGTTTTGACTGTGATTGTATTGACCCTGTAGGGCAAGTTGGAAAGACTTGATATACTCACAGCCTTGACTATTCCTATTTGTGAATATTGACTGTTTTTTCCCCCCTATGCATTTGGCCTTCTTTGATTTCTTTAACAATTTTTGTGGTTTTCTTCACACAGACTTTAATACATATTTTATTACATTGATGCCTGTAGAATTTCTGGTGCTGATGCAAATACTATTTTTCTTAATTTCAGTTGGAGTTGTTCATTATAGATATATAGAGCAGAAGTTACCATTGTATATTAATTTTATATTCTGTGGATTTCCTGTTACTGTTTATTAGCTATGGATATTTTTGGCCCTTTTAAAGCACTTTTTTACACAATCTGCAAAGGAAGCCTTACTTTTCTTTCTAATTATGTGTAATTTCATTTCTTTTTTATGTTATGTCTTTAGCCATATGTTCCAGCATGATACTGAGTGGAAGTGATGAGGGGACATTAGTGCTTTATTTCTTATTCTGGAAAGAAGCTTCCAGATTCTCATCTCATCAGGTGTGTCTAAATCTCTGCAGACTTTTAAAAATTGGGTTGAAGAAGTCTGAAGGTTTTTCTTTTGTCCTTATTTTCTGAGAGTTTAATACTATGGATAGATGTTGTATTTTGCCAAATGCTTTTTCTCTGTAGATTTGATCATGTGACCTCCTCCCCCCATTGAATGATGGACTATGATCACATATCTAACTTGTTGCCAAGGAGCTCTACGAACATTAGCCAAACACAAAATTGGGAGGTTTCTTGAACATTAGGAGGCCTTCTTGGAAACTTGACTTGACTGTGGGGTTCTGGAGCACGAACTTTGTAGATAGTGACATTCTTTCCCAAGGTCAAGAGACTGGATACTATGCCTGAGTTTAGCTCGGATCCGCTCGTGTAACTATGTAATTAACTACGCTTGGTTATACACATTACTTTTCTGTTGTATGGTGCCCGTGGTTGTACATGTGTCCACATGTAGATGTGCTCACCCATGCGGGTACATGTGGCGGTCAAAGTCTGCACTCTGGATGTTTTCCTCTGTTGCTCTCCACCGCTACTCTTCTGAGGAAGGGTCTCCCACGGAACCCAGAGTCTGCTAAGTCACCTAGAATGGCAGAATCCCAAGCCCCTGAGTCTGCCTGTCTTCCCGCTCTCCCCACAGTACCGAGGTTGCAGACTCGTGCCGCTGTGCCCATGAGCAATGAGTATAGTTTCTCTTGCCTACATGGCAAGCTCTACCACACTGAGCCATCTCCTCAGTCCCACATAATGACGTTCATATCTTGTCTAATTCTGTTTCTGGTGTGTTGTTCTTATGCTTACAGGAGATATTAGTACAGTTTTCATTTCTCATGATGCCTTCAATGAGCTTGGTATTGAGGTAATAAAGACACTAGAATAAGACTGACTTCAGAATTGTTTCTTTTGTTGATATGTTCCAGAAGGCATTACAGAGAAATGGGATCATTTCTCTCTTGGGAGTTTGGTAGAATTCACCAGTGAAACCATCTCTATCCGACTATTTCATTTTAAGTGGAGTCATTGACAATGAATGTAATATTTTGACAGATATATGACTATTTAAATGATCAGTTTGTTTTTGTATAAGTTGGTAATTTGTATTTTTCAAGAATGTATTTTAAGTCTCTTCAAAATATCATAGTTTAAACAAAGCAATAAGGTAATGTGGGATTTGTAATGCATACAAGACTATAACAAATAATAATAATACATTTTATTTCCTAAAATACATGTTGGATGCTGGATGTTTTCTTCTGAGCCCTGTTTCCACTGTATCCCAATGCATGTTTTAAAAAGGGAGGAGGGAGGGGCTTATGGGTGGGATACAAAGTGAATAAAGTATAAATAATAATAATAATAATATATATGTATTACATTAAAGACAATTAGAAAATTTTAAAAAATATTTAAAAATTTTAATTTATTTTTGTTTTTTTTTTGTGTGCACACTCACATGCACACGAGTTGTGAGTAAGGGCTGGAGTGTGCCACAGAGCTCATATGGAGATCAGAGGCAACTCTGTGGATTTGGTTCTTCCTTCAACCTTCAGGCAGATTTCAGGGATCACACTCTGGTCATCAGGCTTGAGTAGCAGTTTCCTTCATCCTCTGAGGCACCTCGCCAGCCCCCAGTGTCTTTATGGTAGGTTGTGTTTTTTTTTTTTTTAATTTTCTGTTCATTTAGTTTAAAATCTTTAATTTTTTTTCTAGAAACTTTTTCTTTGCTCTACATGCAGGTGAGAAACCTTGTTTTAAAGTTTTTCCTCAGTTTTCTGTTGTGGATTTCTTGCCAAATTCCTTTGGTGCTTGGGGGCATACCCCACCTGACTTCTAAGCTCATGATCATGGAGTTTTTTCACTCAGAATGTGATGTGTTTGGTGACTCTTCCTGTGCTTTAAGAAGAATGGGAATTCTGATATTTTGGTTGGGAAATCCTCTGCATTGCAACCATCTCCAGCTAGTTCAGTGTGCAGCAGCACAGCCCTGTACCCTCCTCATCTCGGCCCACTAATTCTGCCAGTGTCTCCTCTGAGCTCGCTCCACCCCTGCCTTATGTGCCTTGACACCGTTCATAGCTGTACATAGCTTAGAGTCTGCTGCATCTTCTTATGGGATTCAGTGTTTCAAGCTCTTCCTTTACCTTTAACAAATTTTCTGCACTGAAGTCATATTTGGAGCTGAGTCTGTAAGAGGCTGAGTCAGAAGGGTCACAAGTTCAAAATCAGCCATGGATACAGAGTGCATGCAAAAGCAACTTGGGCAACTTAGACACTGTATCAAAATAAAAGTGAAAGAGGCACGGGGCTATAGATCAGTAGTAGAGTGCTTGCTTAGCATGCATAAGACTGTAGATTTGATTGTTAGTGACATAAAACCAAAATAAAACAAAAGTCTGATCTTTTGATTAGTGGCTTAGGATGACTTTCTCTGCCCATTAATTTTTATTTTATTTGTGTACTGCATTTAAAATGGACTCCTTATCGCCAAATAGAGTATATTTTTAATTGCTCTAGCAGCCTCTGTCTTTCCATTGAGATATCTAGACCATTCATGTTTAAAGTAATTGATGTCCTTTGAATAGTAGCTGCCGTGTTGGAGCCCTTTGTGCAATCTTTGCCTTTTGTTCTTTTTGTTTTCCTCTATTTCCATTTTCTTTGGTTTTATTAACTATAGCTCTTGTATTTATTATACAATAAATATTGTATAATTAAGATTAAGATACATCTATAATCAATGTAAGTACACCATAAATTTTCTTTTATCATAATTATTAGTTTAACAGCATGTAAATTTGATACTTATATATAAAGTGAGTAATGATTAAATCAAAGGGTTAATACTTATACTCCTTAAGCATGCAAAATGTCAGGCAATAAAATAATTTTACACTTTTTTGAGACCAAGTGTGTTATTAATACATGTATATAATCGGTACTAATCAAATCAGAACTCTATTGATTAATGTTAAAAACTTTTGAAGTCTTAATATAACAATAGCATAGAGAGGAAAACAAATGTGAAACTTCTAAAAAAGATTATATACCTTAAGTCACTTTTCCTATGCATTCACAAATTGTATTCATATACCTTAAAACACCTTCTTAGACCCTCATAACTTAAGCTTTTACATCCTCAGACTTTTATAACTTGCATTTACACATCTTGAAATATTTTATTAGATCCTCACAACTTAAGCTTTTTTATCCCCAGATCTTGCATAAACTTTACACTTAAAAAAAAAGATTTTTTTTATTATATATACAATGTTCTGTCTGCATGTACACCTACACCAAAGAAGGCTTTAAATCTCATTATACATAGTTGTGAGCCATCATGTGGTTGCTGGGAATTGAACTCAGGACCTCTGGAAGAGCAGCCAGTGCTCTTAACCTCTGAGCCATCTCTCTTGCCCAACTTTACACTTTTCTAAAAATCTAATCATTTACCATGAGACTCGGGTGGTTGATTCCTGAGAACAGTCACTATAAAGCGAGCTCCTTTAAATAAAGAAAGAGTAAAATGTTACACTGACATCTGTAGAGTCTGGTAGCAAGGTATACTGTGTCTAGACCTAGTACCAGTTCTAGAAACGTGGCGCCTGTGGGCGGATTTTTACATGTGAAGAGAACTGAGAAGGCGGCTGAAGCCTTGGTCGTTGCTGTCAAACTTGTAAATCTATCACTAGCCTAGTTGTCAATGCCTTCGGAGATCTGAGAATGATAAATTCCAGCCGAGTAAGCAGGAAGCACAGACCAAGCAGCTTCTGAATCTATTAAAATGACAGAGACTCACAGCCTACCTGGACAGTCAACCTAGGTTCCTCCAAGGTTGTTGGGGGCAGAGGTCCCAGGGTGGCATCAGTCTTCGGTCAACAGGCCCAGAAGATCCAAGACTTTCTATGGAGTAGAAACTTGGGACAACTGGCCTACCTTGTCTAGGCAATCAACTCCCCAACTTGTATCCATCTTGTCCGCAGTATGGACCGTCCTGGCAGCAGATGAGGTGAAGGGCAGTTTTTTGTTGTTGTTGTTGTTTTGTTTTTTGTTTTTGTTTTTTACCCAAAAGTCAGCTTTTCCACATTGAAAGTGATCTCCAGGTGAAGTTCTTCTGTGCCCCACTATGTTTGGAGGAGATCTTGAGGGTGCTGCCAAGAGCTGGCACTTCTCTCTACCATGAAAAGCTCTTGTCATTAAACATTTTAAATGCCATATTCAGCATATCTCAAAAGAGTTTAAGAACTATTGTCTGTTGAGTATATTTAAACTGGGCAAACTTTGCTTGTTTCTAGTTCCTTAGTTTAGGCTTGATTTTAAAAACATATACAGGAGGTTAAAGAAAGCTGATTCCCATAATTACCTTCGTTGTAAGCATGACTCCAAGTACAGTTTTGAACACATTTAAAAATCTCATCACTTATTAGGTGACTCCTAACTTGCATGCCTTAATCATCCTTAACAGTTTATAACAAGTTAATAGTTTTTCATAAGACTAGAACTTTATATTCTATTTCTGTTAGGTTTAACCTCAAAAAAATAACCACCTTTCAATTGAAACTCTTCTGGTATCAAAATAAATCTTCTAATCATAGACACAGTCCAGAGACTGGAAGTTTTACCGATCCTTTTATAGTGCACCATTATGAAATATTGCGGTTTTATGTATGTCTTAGTTTATCCAAAAGCTAAAGCTTAAAGTGAGCAAAGACAAAGAAGCTAAACAAATATTACTGTGAACCTGAGTAGACTTTAGGGTTTTATAAATCTTTATTATCAGATATACCTTATTTATCAAACATACATTGTCACTTACTTAAGTTTTCTAGCAGCTTGGTGTCAAGCAGTTAGCAAAGACATAGGCTGTTAGACATACATCTTAAACCAGCTTTCGTTAGTCTTAGTAGACGTTTATAACATAAAAGAGATCACATATATGTGTATATATATTTATATGAGTTGAATTCAAGCTGCATACACATATACAGACAAAGCTGAATTCAAGTTACATACACAGATAGATTTCTGTCTCAGATACACACACACATATTCATGTATAGATTTCTAATTACAAGCCTTTTGTTACAAGTTTAAAGCTAAATTTTGTTACAGATTTTACGGATTTTTAAATCATATGCAATGAGAAACTGTGGGACTGCAGGCTGGAACCAGAGATAGCCTGGAGAGAGCAGGAGAAAAGGGAGACATCGAATTGGTGCTGGAGGCCAGAGGCACAGCAGGCTACAGGATCCAGAGAAGCACACAGGTGCCCACGTGTAGGGCACAACAGGCCAGAGGGAAAAACAGAACTCTAGAGTTTGGAATCAGATGTTGTGGTTGGTCAAAGCTAGCAGAAACGAATGATCGGTGCGTATCTTAGGAGGGTCAGATCAGCAGCTTGGCTCAGAGTGGATGCTGTAGGGGAGGACAGGTGCATGCTGGGCCTGTGCATGCTGCATCTGGCAGCTGTCCTGCTCCTTCGCTTTTCCTCTTTTCTGCTAGGTCCTGCTCCCACTCCCACTTCACAACAAACTTACAGATCTATCAATAGTAATTTAAAGACAGGACACTAACGCAGTGTGTGGGGAGAAGTAAGAGGGAAGCCGAGACAAAAACAAACAGGGCTTGGAGCAGAGGAAAAAAAATAGGGAATGGGAAATCTCTTTTTGTCGCGTGCCCACCCCCATCCCCCCAAATGCCCCATTGTTTGGTTGGCCACATTTGAATTGATTATCTAAGGAATACTGAGGCCAGAGTTGATTACAGAAGTGAATAAATTTGGAGCTCTCGTTTGCATGGGTGAGGAAGAGGGGAAGGTCCAAGACCTGAAGCCCAAGATATCCACAAGATTCAGGGGGTCCAAATTTATCTGGGCACAGGGTCTTTTCTGAGACTGGCATGCAACCAAGGACCATGTATGAATGTAACCTAGAACCTCTGCTCAGATGTAGCCTGTGGTAGCTCAGTAACCAATTGGTTTCCCATAGTAAGGGGAACAAGGACTATTTCTAACAGGAACTCAATGACTGGCTCTTTGGCCTCCCCACCCCCCAAGGGAGGAGCAGTCCTGTTAGGCCACAGAGGAGAGCTTTGCAGCCAGTCCTGAAGATACCTGATAAAACAGGATCAGATGAATGGGGAGGAGGTCCCTCCTATCAGTGGACTAGGCAAGGGGCACGGTGGAGATGAAGGAGGGAAGGAGGGACTGGGAGGGAATGAGGGATCAGGACACGGCTGGGATACAGAGTTAATAAAATGTAACTGATAAGAAAAAAATAAAAATCAAAAAAAAAATTAAAAAAAAAAAAGATTCAGGGGGTCCAAACAAGAAAGGCACAACCTATGTAGTGGGTTATCCCCTGGCTCGGCACCGGGTGGTGGAAACCCATGCTCAAAAACAAAGTCTCACCCAAGGGAAATGGTCAGAGGTGGAATCAGAAAAGAGGTTTAACCATAGCCTTAAGGACTGGGGCTGGGGCTACCTCCACCTCCAAAAAAACCAGTGGGGAGCCAGATGCTCAGCTGTCATTCCTTCAGATGTGTTTATACAAACCAAGGGGAAACTACAATTGCTGCTGTTGCATGGATGGGGTACCCAAGAGTTGATGATGAGCCAGAAAGTGAGTCTGTTGCAGGTGGATTGGAGATAAGAGGTAGGATTCCAGTGTGGCTGAGACCCCTACAAGGGGATCATGCAGGCACTAGGATATCTTCTTGGTCACAGACACCAACGTTAGGGTTTATGGGGCAAAGTACCTTGGCAGATTGGAACCAAGGAACACCTCAGAAATCACACCACACAACAGATCTCGCCCAAGAGGTTTACTGGGAGTGGAGCAAAAGGCCACTTCTGAGAGAGGGAGAGACAGAGAAACAGAGAGTGAGAGACAGAGCAAGAGACAGGAACAAACAGAGAGATTGGGAGAGCTGGCTGTGATGGTGGGACCCTTTTAAAGGGTATGTGAGTCCCATTTGCTGGCTGGTGATGACGTGTTATTGGCGCTGAGTAGCTGAGGGGGGGCTCTGGCTTATACTGTCCCTGCACTGTTCACTAGAGGTATGCTACAAAATCAGCCTTCATGCTCAGCAGAGGATGGATGGATAAGGAAAATGTGGTACATGCACACAGCGTGATACATCTGGAATGCTACTCGGCCATAGAAAGAGCAACATTTAGTCACTTTATACAGGACGGAAGGGCCCAGGGATTGGTATTTTAAATAAAATGAGTGGAGAAAGACAAGTTTGACAGAATCTTAAACTGTGGATGTCAATAGTTACAGAACGGTCAACAGAGACTGAGGGGGAAAGGGAACAAAGGACTATGAGGGCTGATCAGGGCTCTGAGCTGCAATTGTAGGGGCTATGAAGCCTACAGCTGCTGTCACTGAAGCATGGTAGGGCCCCTTCAGCCAGAGAGTCGTCATCCTGTATTACACAATGCTGAAGAAAAAGGTTTTAAGGCACTTTTTCATGAAAGTGATATTTGAGAGACAGGTGCATTACTCTGATATAAAGTATCTATGTGTTTTAAAACACCCCATCCCATCATTCTACCTGATTTTAGTGTTTTTATGTATCCAGTATAATGATTAAAAAATTCCTAACATTTAAACTGTTTTAAAGTATGCCTCATAGTAGCATTGCATTATGATGTTGTGAAATGCCTGCTAGTGTTTTTCTCAGAACCTTCTATCCATTCTCAGTCAAGCCCTTCAGTGCCTTTTCCAGTCTCAATACCATTAATCCTATCTTTCTGCCTCTATGCTTTTTCCTACTCCGGGTATTTCTTGCAACCCGTCATCTTAAGAAAATAAAACACGAGAAACGGTGCAATCATAGCGTGTGCTCTGGTTCCCTTTTTGTTGCTGTGATAAAATCCTTGGACCAAAAAACAACTTGGAGAAAGAATGGGTTTGTTTTAGCTTACAGGTGACACTGAGGAAGGCCAGGACAAGTGGATTAAGCAGGACTTTGAGGCAAAATCCATATGCTTACTGCTTTCTTATGCAGCCCTGAAAAACTCAGGAAAGGGTGCCTCTCACAGTGGGTAGGGCCTTCCAGCATCAATTAATAATAAGACAACCCTTCCCCTACACAGATGCCCAGGGTTAGTCTGATCAGGCAATTCCTCAGTTGAGACCTCCTTCTCAAGTGACTCATGGCTGTGTTGTGTTCAGCTGACTGTTAAAGTGACTAGGACAGTGAGTAAATTTAACTCACGTTATACCTCAAGTATTTTCCCATATAATCTTCATAACCTTCATAGTAAAGTTGCCTGATTTTCTATTGAAGAAGCATCAGAATAAGCTTATTGATTTCCTTCTCAAAGTTGTTGCAAAATTTCTTTGTTACCCCATTGGTTTTAGCTTTTCTTTTCTTTTTTCTTTTCTTTTCTTTTCTTCTCCTCCTCCTCCTCCTCCTTCTTCTTCTGTTTTAGAGACAGGGTTACTCTGTGTAGCCTTGGCTGTCTTGGACTTGATTTGTAGACCAGGCTGGCCTTGAACTCAAGGTGATCTGCCTCTGCCTACCCGAGTGCTGGAATTATAGGCATGTGCCACTATGCCCGGCTTAATTTTAGCATTAGAGCATTGAGCATTAGAGCTTGATTTTAGCATTAGAATAAGGGACATCTTCATGCATGTAACTTCTCTCGAAGGTGTCATTATTTCCGTAGGTCTATGTGAAAAACTTACAGGAAAAAACAAACAATGATAATAGTCTCTCACAGGGTTACATTAATTTTCCACTATACTGAGCATACATGAGGTACCTTGTGTTATGATAATGTTATGAACAGTGAATATATATGTGTGTATAATATGTATTATATATACATACATACATTATAATGCCTTACAGGTGCCTTCAGCTGTGGCATTTGACTTTGTAAAATGAAAATACGCTTTCATTCCTTCCATTCTTTTTTTCTCAGAGAAAAACCCTCATATACCAAACCAGATAACATTTCCAATTTATCGCTCCTGTGAAAGTGGCTGCAGGATAAGAACAAATACAGTCTGTGTTCAATCTATTCAATTAGAACAGAACAAGAAATTTATTTCAGCACATACAAATCAGCAAATCCCATCCTGGTTGAATCCCATTTAGTATTTACGTAGGCTTAATTAAATCACCAATGGGCTTTCTTAGAAGGAGAATGGCCTTCAGGAATATGCTTGCTAAATACTTCCCAGCAAGGTCTGTGGGAAGTAAACAAAGAGGCTTGCTTGCTGAGTTCCTCCCATCCCTCCAAGTTTCTAATCTCTCTGACTATGAACTTACAAGAGCTGGTAAACAGATAAGGAGCCAGTGAGAGGTGGGCATGCTGGCGGAGCAGGCATTGCACTATTTGGCTTCCTGGGCTGCACCTGGGTCCGCACACCTTCAGGAGCAAGTGTCTGTTCTTGCACAGGGGCGGAAGTTTTCTTTGCCAGCAGCCTAGCACTCGTGAACATGGAAAAACTGCCAGAGGGAAGAAAAAAAGGGGGAGATATTATCAATTATCCTTGTGAAAATCAATAGCTTGCTCAGTGCCCTTTCTCTGGCTGGCTCTCCAAGCCTGTGCTCCAAATTTCTCCTCTCCCCCCACCCCTGTTCTTGATCTTCCTCTCTTTCTCCCCTTCTCTCCTTTCCTTGTTCTCCCCCCCCTCTGTCTCCTGCCCTCCTTTTCCCTCTCTCCTTCTATCTCCCCTCCCCCAGTCATAAATTTGGGGCTTCACCAGCCTGCCTTTCAGCAACTCAGCAGTAGCAGCTTCTGTCTTCACATGCTGAAATCAGGTACACCACATTCCCACTGTTTCTATAAGTTCTGTATTTTCTAATGTGGCAGACGCCCCCTTTAAAAGGTTTCTGTCTTGGTTCTCTCACTCTCCTATCAGTCAGTCAATCTGTCTGTTTTTTTTCTCTCTCCTGTCCGCACTCCAAGACAGCCTTTAGTTCTCTCTCCTCCCCCAATAAACCCCTTGAGCTAGATCAATTGCATGGTGTGATCTCTTAGTGGCACACATTGACCCTGGACCTGCCAAAAGTACCCATGCTGCATTATCCTAAAACCCCGCCCTTTTTCCTCTTTTTCTGCCTCTCCTTCTCTTCCTCCCCCTCTCTCCATCTCTGCATCTCTCCCCAGCTGCCCTTCCCTCTCCTCTGTTTCTCTCAACTTTGCCCCTGCCCCCCACCAATGTCCCACTACCCAAGCCAGCATGGCAGTATGCTGGGAACCTCAGGCTGCTATGGCCATGGGCTTTCCTCTGCTGATCCACTGAGGATCTCTTTCCCTCTGAGCCAGGCTTTTCCTGTGTCAACTAGTTTGATCCCATTCAGGGAAGAAATGCCCAATCCATAATGGAAGGATTAGAACAAGGGTGCTAGATCCTGCCATCTGGTTTCTGAGTTCCAGCAGCTTCAAATTACTACTGTTTGAAGTTGGCTTTCCTAGAAGAACCTGTTCCGTGGAGGGAGGAAAAGCATCAATAGTCAGCAATGCCAAGGTCTCCAGCAAACATCCTGGTTCTGTATTTTAAAGTCTTTAGAAAGCTTTCAGTCCCGGAGTATATTCTAGCATGACTGAGGGATGGCAGAAAAGAGTAATTTTAAAATTATAGTTTTTTTTTTCATTGTTGAGGATCAAACCCAGAGCCTTGTAAGTGCTAGGTATGTGCCCTATCACTAATTTATATCCCCACTCTTTTACACTTTTTCCTCTCCAATTGTTGTTGTTGTTGTTGTTGTTGTTGTTCTTCTTCTTCTTCTTCTTCTTCTTCTTCTTCTTCTTCTTCTTCTT
>NW_026596088.1:3295733-3347442 GCF_907164565.1 Psammomys obesus
TTCTTCTTCTTCTTCTTCTTCTTCTTCTTCTTCTTCTTCTTCTTCTTCTTCTTCTTCTTCTTCTTCTTCTTTTGAGATAAGGTCTGGACAAGTTATCCAGGTGGGTTCTGAATTCACTTTGTAGCCCAGGATGTCCTTGAGTTCATGATTTTCCTGTTTCAGCCTTCCAAACCGCTGGCCCTGTGTCACTGCCCCTGGCTGAAATGTTACCTTCCAAGGTTTTACTGATGTTTGCTTGTTTTCCTGTTGAACTCCTGGTTCCAAGAATGTCAAAGTCTCTTCCAGGGACTGCTAAAAATAAGTTTCTTCCTACAAAATCTGGATGGACTCTGGAATCAGGTGGTTCATGCCTCTCTGTGTAGAGGCGAGGAGTCTGGGAGGGAAGCCAAAACCCACAGACCTGGAGCTGCCCTGGGGTCATGTTACCTTCAGCACCTACTTCCTCCAGGAGAGCAATGTCCTTTATTCCCTTTTTGAAAGACAAGAGATGGCATTTCTCCAGGCTCATGAGTTCAGACTCCGGTGATGTTTACTTACAAAGGATGCTAACTCTGTCTGTGCAGCTTAGCAGACCTCAGGTGCTGGGGATGAGGGAGGTTAATAGCCTCTTTGAATATGAAGACGCGTGAATCGGGAAGCAGCTGAGTGTAGCGGAAAAATAAAATTGAAAGTTGCCTACTAGAGCTGGGGTCCTGGGTCTCGCACTCCTCGCTTGTTTTGATCTTGAGGGGTTGCGTCATCAGTCTGTGTGGGCCCTGGTGCCTGAGGCAGGATGCCATTGTACATGTATTTTCAAGCGGAATCCGGATGTTTTCAAAGCTCTAAGATTCGTTTATGACAGTTTCATGCATGTACGCACTGTGTTGTGATTTTGTTCACCACTATTACCATACAGCATCCCCTTTATTTCCTCCTGAGCCCCTTCTTTATTCCAAATACTCCTCCAGTGGCTATGCCTTCGAAGAGAATGGTAGTCAAGAGTGCGTAGAAAGGGATAGGGTCCTGAGAGCACCTCCTGTACCCATGGCAGATTGTTAAAGGGCTCCATCTTGTTCAGAGTTTCATAAGTTCTTCATGTTTGTGATCACAATCACTGGGCCATATGTGGATGGCAGCATTTCATGACGCCGCTTCCACCTTCCTGCCCCTACAATCGTTCTGCCCTCTGTTTTTGAAGTGGTGATGTAGACTTCCTGTTCTCCTGTCAAATCAACACAGCTCAGAGTTCTCTGAGAGAGTCTCATCAGGATTGGCCGGTGAGCATGCCCGTGGGATGGGCGTTTTCTTGTTTACTAGCTGAGAAAAGATGGCCCAGCCCACTGTGCCATTCATTGCTGAGCAGCTGGACTTGGGCTGTAAGAAAGGTAGCTGAGTGAAAGTCTGGGGGTAAGCCAGGAAGCAGCATTCCACCATGGTCTCTGCCTCAGTTTCCGTGCAAACTCCTGTCCTGTCTTTCTTTAATGATGGACTCTGACCGAAAAGGGTAAAACTAATACACCCCCCTTCCTCCACCCACAGCTGTTTTGGGTCCTGATGCTTATAGCAGCAGAGATCAAACACTAGAACAGTCACCAAACATCTTTTTTTAATAAGTCACTGAATAATTACCACCATATTCTCGGCTATCACACTTCCTGGCTTTTAACTTCATGCTATGCCCGTGGTTCTAGAAAATAACTCGACACTGGTGAGCCCCACTTTCATTATGCAAAGGGTAGAACCTGTTCCAGGCTCTCAAGAAGACTGCATGAGAAATAGCCCCTGCATTTGGTAGATGCTCAGCAAACATTCCCATTTGGACGATGTTCTTTGTATAGTCATATGTTGGGTAATAGAATTCCAGACAACACTGGACCAAACACACCACAGGAGTCTCATAAAATGTATCTCCCACCAAAGCTGTAGCAGTCTTAAGTCAGTATAAACCCCCTCTGCGCTGCTGGCAAACTAACAAAAGCCGCCTAATAAATATTTTCTGCACATACGGGGAGAGGTGACAAGGGCCACAGAGAGGGAATTCAGAAGGAACTGAGCATTCCCTCATGAACATCACACTTGGGGGACCATTCTGAATTGTGCATGTATTGGAAACACTGCCTCTGCCACCCTAGAAATAAATAAATAAAAAAAAGCAAGTCAGGAAAGCCAGTGGCTCTCCTTGCTTTCTGTCCTCCATTCTCCCTTTCTTTCATTCTCCCCTTGGCCTGGATTTCAGATGGAAAATCTTATTTTCATTCAGGATCACTACATTCCAGATTGGCTGTCCCCCCCACCCCCAAAAGCAATCTGCCTGGCCTCTGGTAGGAGTTGAACATGGTGAGAAATTTTAACTCAACCCTTTCCATTTGGCAGAAGAGCAGCACGTCTCCCATCTAATTTTTAAATTAATAAATTAAAATCAACTAACTAACTAATTAATTTCATTATTGCCCCAGATAGAGTGCTGAGAGCATGATCACACTCAGTGTGAGTGTGGTATTCCCTCATCTACGTCCATTCGAATGGGTGTAGACACACCAGTATGGAGGGGTGTGTGTGTGTGTGTGTGTGTGTGTGTGTGTGTGTGTGTGAAAGCCTGATATTAGGTGTCTTTATCCATCACTCCCTTCTTCATTTATGGAGGGTTTTTGGCTGAGCCTAGAGCTCCCTGAATTCAACTAGTCTAGCTAACTAGCTTGTCCCAGAGATGACCTGTCTCTACCTCCTGAGAGCTGGGATCACGGGTGAGGTGTCAAATCTGCCGACTCTTATGTGGATGGTGGGGATCCAAATTCTAGAGTCCCTAACCTCCCGCAGCAACTGCTTTTTCCACTGAGCTATCTCCCCAGACCTCTGTCTCATTCCTTCTCTCATCTGTTCCTTGTCACCTAAGCAGCTGGAACCTCTGTTCAGCCTCCTCTCTCCTCTTCCTCTCATCTGTCTGATCCATGTGTTGGTGGCCCATATCTCAACACTGAGCAGGCTGCTGTGGTGAACTGTGATGTCACAGCCCGAATTCATTAGCATCTTTGTAGCAAAATTATCTATCAGAAGAGAGTTGGAGAAAGCAGGAGGTTGGGGAGAGAGAGCTACAGAGAGTCAGGGGCAGAGACTCTGGGGTGAGGGGAAAGGCTGTTGCTGCATTGTTATTTATAGATACTCACAGTCTGATTCTTGTACACTAAGTAATTTTAAACACACTACCTTCAGTTCTGTATGGTGCATGTGACACAACTACCATTTCATAAATGTGGAAACTAAGACTCAGAAAGCAACAATAGGTCACTCAAGGTTTCAAATCTAACCACTGGTAAATTTAGGGTTTAAACTTATCTCTGAAAAAAAAAATAAAATTTTTAAAATGATGATGAGCTGTCTCTCAGATAGTCTCAGGCATGGGAGTCGAGATTATCCATCAAAAATGGAGAAGGTATCAGGGCTGGCTAGAAGCAGAGCCAGGACTGGTGAGACAGAGCAGGGTCTCTGGCTGAACCCTCATAGTCAGCGCAGGTGCCTCAAGCTGAGCCCGTCTGAAAAGCTTTGAGCAAATGAGCTACAAAGAGTAGATATGAAGGCGAGAACCTAATTCCAGCAGAATCTGGTTGATTCATCAGAACCTGGGAGCTTGGACACCAGGAGTTCCAGGACCATTTATGTTCTGAGGACAAATGAATCAGAATTGTTCTCCATTCTAGAGCAGACAGCCCACGGTTTACCGGCAGGAGCAACAGAAATCCCTGCTCAGTGCACTGAGGGGACATACAAGAAGGTGTTATCCACCTTCAGGGAGAACCACTGACTTACTTGTATGGTGGAATCGAGGAAGACGAAGGGCTTCAGTTAGGTGAGCAAGATTAGCAAAAGGAGCACTAGGTGCTGAGGCTTGGAGGTAGAAAAGCCAATGGTGGAGAGAAATCAGAGTTGGATCACGTGATGTGGGGCGGCGTGTAGAGATCACAGGGGAAGAAAAGAAAAGACCTGGAAAGACTGGCAGAGAAAAGGTGTTTTAAATTCTAACAAGTTGGAGAGATTATGAAGATCACAGAGTGCTGGATATCTGCCTTTTATTTAAAAAATGAAAGAAGCCAGGCACGGCAATACACACCTGTGATCTCGGCGCCTGGGAGGCCTTGCAGGTGGGTCAGCGAACGGCAGCTCGGACTATGTAGAATTCGCCGTCGCAGAGCAGAAGGAAGAACAAGGGGATAGAAGGAGGTGAGAAACTGGCAACACCGTCCACACTGGAGCTAGAAGACAGCTGACAATTAGGAAGAGGGGCACTTCCCAGGGCTCCAGATCTTGGCCTTTCACAGGCTAGCAGGTGCAGGTTAGACACTTGTGTTTCAATTTGAGAATCTTATGCATGAAAGAGATGTGATAATTTGTCTATAAACAATCCCAGCTCCTCAGAGGAGACACTGAAGAGAAATGAACTAACTAGCTGGCTGTCAGGGTGGAGACTTGAAATGTGATGGTTCTCAGGACAAAGAACTTACAGAATATAGATTGGGGCCATATTGGTCAAGGGTCTCCAGAATAATGAAATGAAGTGTGTGTGTGTGTGTGTGTGTGTGTGTGTGTGTGTGTGTGTGTGTGAAGAATGACTGAGAGAGACACAGAGAGAGATTTTATAAAACTGACCATCACACAGTTTTTAAATTTTAGGAGGCTGAGAGTTCTAAGCTCTGTAGGTATGGATGGACAGTTGAAGACTCAGCAAAAAGCTGTAGTTTTACCCTGAAGGCAGTGTATTAGCTGAGCTACCTTCTTCTCCTCGAAGCTGGCCCTTATTTTATTAAGGTTCTTAACTAATTGGTTAATGACTACCTACTTTTTGAAAGTAACATGCTTGATTCTTTCTATTGATTTAAATGTTAATCTCATTTAAAAATCTTCTTAGAAACAGTGACGCAGCCCTGTTGATAAAGCAAGCTATCATCACTGGAAGAATCTCTCAAACATGTTGATAACAAAAACAGTGCAAGAGCTTCATATGTGAGTATCTTTGTACGCATCAACATACCTTATCCCTTGAGCCAAATTGTGCTCATCTGTTTTGTTAATAAAGCTTTATTGGAATAGAGCATGTTCACTCAAGTATTATCAGTAGATGCTGTCATGCTACATGGAGTCCTGAGCAGCTGAGACAGATACTATATGCTCACAGAGCCATAGAATTGTTTGTAGAAGAGGCATGCTGACTCCTTATGAATTCAACTAGGTACAACTGTCACTTTTTAAGTGTGACCTCATGACATGGATGGAGGAGAAAGTGTGGATTAGAAGGAGCTCCACTGTGTTCCAATTTTAGAAGACAAGCCAGAGGGGACTCCATAGAATAATCTAAAAAGAGGCAGTCACTAAAACCTTGGGAAAGTAGAAGAAGGTGGCATTGACTTGATCTGGAGTGAGTTGTGGGGGGGGTCCCCTTTCCTGAGGAACAGAGGAGGGGTAATAGGAGAAAGGAGAGAGAGGGGGCTACAACTGACATGTAAAGTGAATAAACAAATAAAATAATAAAAAAATAAGTAAATAAAATTTAAAAAAAGAATGTGGCACCTGTTGTGGGTTATAAAATATTTACTGTTGATATATCTTTTAGTTAAGCAGCAGTTATTCCTAAACAGCTGTATAACCAAATCACCACACAGAAACTAGGATTTATTTAATTAACCTAGAGCACAATGCTGGGCAATAGTTACTCCATCTTAAACCTCCAAGCTCACATAGTTTCTTACCATTCAGATTCAGCCATTATACTTGCTTTTAGTGATATCTTGGGTCCGGTTCATTTCTCTACATGGTTCTAAGACCTCTCCTCCTGATTCTCCCCTTCCTCTCCTGCTTCCTTCCTCTTCCTCCCACTCTGGACCAGGATGTCCCACCCTATCCTCTCCATTGCTCATCAATGTGGCTGGTTGTTTTAATTGACAATTTAGAGAACAGATGGAGGCATATTTACACAAACTTGAGACAGGTGATGCTTAGAATATGTATCACAATGCAATATCGGGATTGAAACCAGATAGTGGGGGAGAGAAATCAGCATTTGAATGAACAAGAGTAAATAGTATATATTCCAAAAGAACAGTATACCAACAGGCACCATACCATGGTTCAGATTGAAAGATGTTTCCAGAAGGCAAGCAGTGCAAATTATGTTGAAATCAATGAGATGGGTATCCATGTCCATATAAAACCTGAGATTTAGTAGAAGAGAATAACAGTGATTCCAACATATCAAGGAGGTTGTAGAAAAAAATAGATCCAAAGAAAATTGTGCATCAGTACATTGGTTTATTAAGATTAGATGGAGTTCTCAACTTTTGCTGTGAAGTGGAGCAAAGAATTAGATTTTGGCTGGAGATGTATGGAGCTTGGCAATAGCACACCAGCCAAACATGCCACCAGGAAGTGATGGAGAAGAGACTGGTGATAGATAAACACATAGTGGTTGTTTCTATCTTTGTGAAATTCAAATGTTGCAGTGCTAATTCATTTCATCTTGATGTATAGGTCTCTGATGTTATCTTATTTTTATTACATGTATCTATCTACTTATCTATTTATTTATTTTTACATCTATCCATCTAGCGTCTACTTGTGCATGTGTGTGTGTGTTTATGTCTGTCTGTGAATGTTTGCTATTGTATAAGAAAAATGTGAAGGTCAGAGGACAACACGCAGGAGTTAGTTTTTCTTCCAGTGAGAGCGAGGGACAGCAAGGCAGATAAAGGTAATGAGGAAGAAAAGAAAGAAAAAATAATAAAAGAAGGACAAAAGAGGCATGAGGGAGAAAGAGGAGGGGCCTGGAGAGGGGAAAGGAAGGAGCAAGAAATGTTCCATACATCTAGAATGAGATTTTCTGCTAATGTGTATAGCAAGCATAGAGGAGTACACAAGCTGAATATTGCCTGCCTCTGAGACACCTTCTTTGCACAGCCCACTGTGTAATCTGCCCTAGAAATGAACTTTCAGTTATTGTTTGTTTAATAATATATTTTACCTTCATTTTTAAAAGACATTCTCGGAAGGATTACAATTATCTTCTTACAGCTTTTGAAGAAATCATTGCATTATACTCTAGATTCCATTATTTCGACTAGGAATGAGATCATCAGTTTCATTGTCACTCCTTGATGGCTCTACCCCAACGGGCCCTTTATTCCAGCTTTTTTTTGTGGTTTTCCTTTTGGTATGTGGGGTTTTGCTGTTTTCTTAAAATGGGCTCCCATAAGCGATTGTTTGTTCATTTGTTTTTATCCTGCACAAAGTTTATAGCAAGTATTAGATCTATACTTTTATGGACTTCAGCAAAATCCACAACTAATAGTTTTCAGATGGTCATTTTTACTCCATTCTCTTATTTCTATATTTTTAGCTTCTCAGTGCCTGGATCTTTATTTTTGCAAGTAGAGATGATAGATCAACAGGTAAATAGATAAATAATAGATAGATAGATAGATAGATAGATAGATAGATAGATAGATAGGTAGTTAATAGATGATAAATATATTGGTCACCCCCATGAAGTTCTTGCATGAAGAAATGAGTTTATTCCTCAACTGAAGCAAGCAGAGATGCAACCAGGGAGGGATGGAGAGGAGACAAATGATAGACAGGTAACAGACAAAAACATGGATGCTGATCTCATCTTTGTGAAACTCAAATTTCACAAATGTTAATTGATTTCATCTTGCCCATAGATCTCTTATATTATCTTTGTTATTAGTTTTATTAATTTGTGTGTGCAAATGTTTGCCATGACATAAGGGAAACGTGGTGACCAGAAGACAACCTTCAGGAATTAGTTCTCTCCTTCATGGTTTGATTTGAACCAGGGATTCAACTCAAGCATGTTGGGCTTTGCAGCAGGTGTGTTTACCTGATGAGCCGTCTCACCAGCCTGTTTTTTGTTTGTTTGTTTGTTTTAATCTCAACGTTTTGGTCTGCTATTGATACATTATGTATTAATTTTTTTTACAAAGTCCTATTTTTTAACTCAGTGAATTTTTTTAAGTTTCTTTTAATCTGTTGTTTAACTGTTCATTGAGTTCTCACATTAAGTTACTTAATTTCTCATTTTCATATTTTTGAAATACTGATGACTGAACCCAGGGACTTTCATATGATAAGCAAACACTCCACCACTGAGGTATATTCAAAGCTGTTGGTTTTTAAGATGGGGTGTCACTGTGTAAACCAGAGTACTCTTGAAGGCTCTGTCCTCCTACTTCAGCTGGGAACTGGGATTCTAGGTATTTATTTTCACACAGCAAATATTTATTTTGACACCACTTTTAAAAATTAGGTTCCAGGGTTTCTGTTAAAACTCCTCAGCTACTCCTGATGAGACCAGAATCAGAAGGAAGGAGAGGAAGACCACCCCTATCAGTGGACTTGGGGAGGAGGGGCATGTGTGAAGAAGGGGGAGGGCGGGTGGGATCGGCAGGGGAAGAAGGAGGGGGCCACAAGGGGATACAAAGTGAATAAAGTGTAATTAATTAAAATTAAAATAAAAAAAAACCTCCTCAGCCTTTTATCAGTTTGGTTAATCACACTAGCCAGGACTATTTTAAATCCTGTGCCCACCTCCAGATCCTGAATCATCTTGAATACTTCCATTGTGGCGCCCTTTAAACCCAGGTCTTCTGTGCCTAGGAATTTTTGGTTAAGTGCTAGATATTGCACATGGAAGGATATTAAGTCTCAGCATGACCTTTTCTGCAGGGTGTTTATTTTAGCTACTGAAGGGAAGTTAGGTAAAGGTAAGCCACTTTAATTTGATCAGTCCATGAAGCTCTCGGTCTTCCAGGCTCTGGCTTTCTCCTGCCCTCTAATACAGGGAGAATTTGGTTTGCTCTGTACCTCATGAAATGCCAAATTTGCTGTAGTTCATCCACTGTAACTTGGATAATGTTTAAATATATATGTTTTTGTATGTGTGCCCTCAGGGGGTGTTTTGAACTCAGAAAATAAAGATACTGAAGAAAAGAGGAACACACCCAGAGTTCTAGCCAGGAACACTTGGCACACTGAAAGAGTGTGTGGATACACGGTGATAAACAAGATGCAGTCCTGAAGCCATTACAGTGGAGGCAGAACACACCATGGTTCTGAAAGAAGAAATGGAGGAAACAACGAAAGCAGAAGCTCAAAGTGTGTTGGACAGGGGTGCTTCCCACAGGCTGTGGCTGCAGCAGGAATGTGCTGTTGACTCACAGAGTGAAATGAGTGAAACAGACACCATGGTGACCTCATCCTCCTGTTTACACTATATCCAGTGACCTTGGGCTGTTCACTTCCTAAATAGGAATAATTTCAAACCACTCAATCTAGAGGAGGCAGTCTCCTACAACTAAGGGTAAGAGAATACAGGCAGGAGGAGGGCACAAAGATGAAATCATTGGTGATTAGATGAAGGAGAGTCTTTGTTAAAGCAAGAGACAATGAAATCCAGGGTAAAGGATTGGACTAAAAATGGGATATGGTCTCCCTTATTTTTTCTTGCCTTTCTCCATCTCCTACCTTCCTTCCTTCCTTCCTTCCTTCCTTCCTTCCTTCCTTCCTTCCTTCCTTCCTTCCTTTCCTTCCTTCTTCCCTTTCTCCCTCCCCTCCCTCGATTCCTTCTTCTCCATTCCTCCCTTCTTTTGCCTTTTTATTCTCCTTTCTTCCCCTTTTCCTCCTCTTCTTCTTCCTCCTCCTCCTTCTTGTCTTTCCTCCCCTAATCTTCCTTCTTCTTAGTTGTCTTTTCCAGCACAAAGCAACTGCCTTCCTCTTAAAATTAATACATGTTTTTTTCTGTTTAAAACAGCATATATTAATTATACATCATGGTCATTTTCATAATGTACACAATGTATTTCAAACATATTCACCCCATCATCCCCTTTCTCTCCTTTTTGTTCAGAAACATGATTGGTTCAAGTTTAGTAATAAAAAAAAATGGTTAAACAAACAATATAATCTCAGGACCTGAGGAAAATTTGATGTCTAGAGTTGTACATTATCTTGTATAGCTGTTATTCAATATAATTTTGTGGGATGGGGTCTTAGGAGGCAGCTCAGTAGACCAAATTCTTGCTGTATAAGAATGAGGAGTAGAGTTTGGACCTCCAGCACTCATGTGAAAAAGTCAGCATGGCACCACATCTCTGTAATCCTAGGGGCAAGAAGGCAAAAATGGGAGTATCTTTGGGGTTTTTGTTGGCCAGCCAGTCTAACATTGGTTAGACTCAGCCATTGGGCTGAGTCCCAGAACTCCGGGTTCAGTGAAAGAATGAGTCTAAAAACTAAGCTGGAGACAAAAGAGAAAGCCGCTGAAAATCATTGACCTCTGGCTTCCAAATGCATGTATCCTCATGCACATATGCACCTCTGTGTATTTATATGCACAGACACACATCTGTTAGATATGTGATGAGAGAAGAAAGGTGTTCCTTTTACAGGAAAACAGAGAAAAGTAAAACAAACAAATAAATAAACTGCCTCTGATGAAACCTAGGTGTTGGAGCCACTAGGTGTACTCAATCCATATTTTTAGTATGGTAAAATATACATAACAAATTTCCACTTTAATGATTTTGGAACATACCATCCAGTGACATTATATGTATTAAGTGCCTTGTCCAGCCACCTTCACTACTATCCAACTCCAGTCATCTTTCATCAATCCAAACAGAAAGGGTGTCCGTTATCCATGAACTCCTATCCTCCCTTCCTCCCCACATCATTCATGTGAGTAGAAGGAATATAAAGAGGGGGAAAGGGCACATGGTGTGGTAATGCTGGGATTCTCCCGGTGGCTTCTATTTTCCTGAGACACATGATGTCACACCGTTACAAGAGAGTGAGAGGTGCAAGAAGTGAGAGTGGAGGCCTGAAAAGAGAAAGGCAATTATGGTATAGCCCCTAGTGGGCAGAAAGATGTCTTACTTGAAGCCTTCAGGGTGGCCAGGCAGCACCAAGTGTCCGTGTGAGCCTGGTCAGAGACTAAATGAAGGTAGTCGGTCTGCTTCTCCAAAGCCCTTTAGCCAGATATCTGGACAAGATGAAAGAAGGGGTAGGCAGGGGAGTCAATATGCTCTAAGCAGGTGACTGTAGAAGTGGGCCGCGCAAGCCCTGTTGTTTAAAGTGGGGAGAGAAGAGGGAAGGCTGGAGAAAAACGAAAGAACATCAATAACCTGAAGGCTTGTGTAAGTGGAGTAACCGTGTTTATCTGAGACGGACTTTGGCATTCTTTAACTGCCAGTGTAGGTCAGGATGGTCTTAATATAGGATCCTTCTTCTCCTACCTCTGCCACACTAGGATCAGAGGAGTGAGTCACCATACTTGGCTAAATTAGACTATGACTTCAAGGGTCCTGGGATAACTGAGCATAGTGAGCAGGGGAGCTGAATGACATTGTCTAGTATTGGGTTGTTTGAAGTACATCTTAGGAGGAGAATAAGGGTAAAATCTCCCATAGTGCAAAGTTCACAGCATGAACATTGGAGAGTGTGACTGGGGTAGGTTAGAAGACAAGGAGATGGAAGACAAGAAGCCAAAAGTCAAACTGAGAAGTCATGTGTGTACACGTTAAGCCACTGGATGGAGAAGAATTTAAGGTACGATGTTGTGGGCTAGCACCTAATACACCGAGCCAATAGTCAGCCTCTGCCTCTATGGAGACATACAACCTTAAATGCCATCAGATTTTCTACACACAACCTTAAACGCCATCAGATTTTCCAATCATCAGATCAAGCCATATCACTTTACAACAGCATCATGACAACTTTGTCCAGTTCTCTGGAAGCCACTTGGATTTCCACGTGTCTTGTTTTAAGAAAGATTTTAGCTGACTGCAAAGCCCATATTGAACTGGTTTAGGAATCTGACTTGTACTGGCTCACATTCTCTCTAATTAAAAATAAATCTATTATTGATTATTACTTGAGAGAAAAAAGTAACTACACGGGAAATGTTGGCGTCTTCCCCAACACCCATGTGTCTTACTCAGAAAGACCACAGGATTTGGATGCATGTAACTTTGCTCTTAGGCTGATTAATATCTACTATCCTCTCCTCGATGTGATAGGCTTAGGCATGGGGCTGGTCAAGTTAGTTTGACCACTCAGTGAGACGTTCAGGACTGTTTTAATGTTAGGGAAGAGAAGGCTTGTGCATATAGAAATCAAATATCTGCTTCAGTTACCTGGCTCTCACAAAGGCAAACTTGACAGATGATAGAAACTGAAGAACACTGATTGAAAAACATACCTAATACCTGGCTACTTCCTGGGAGATAAGTCTGCAAGTTGTGTCCATATTCAGTCCAGCTTGCTTAGGCTCTCAGTAAGCAGTATCTGAATTCATCATTGCCTTAGGCAAAAATAGTTCACAGTCTCCATCCGGGGCTGAGTCAAAGACAAGCCCACAGACTAGTAGAGAGTGCGGGGGAACCTGTGCAAAGGGAACAAGGTTTGTGTTTGATAGAAGTGAGTGCCAGTGTTTTAGAGTTCAGTAGAGTGCATGTAATGAACAACAGTGCAGTGAATATATCAAACTGGTTAGAAGGGGCCTGGAGGGATGGCTCAGCAGGCTTGCTATACAAGAACGAAGACTTTAGTTTGGATCCCCAGCACCCACAGAAGAGTTCAGCGAGGCAGCATGTGCCTGTAACCCCAGCGCTGAGCGGTGAGGAGACAGCTGGACTTGGGTGACTCTCTGGAGTCAGCTGGCCAGACAGCTAGTCATCAGCAAAGCTACAGGTTCAGAGAGAGACCCTGTCTCCAAAATAAATGCGTGACATCTACTTTCGCACACCACATACCCATCATACCCATTTGTACATGTACACACATACTCTCTCTCTCTTGCTCTCATTCACACACACACACATACACATAACAAAACCAAAGTGAAATGAAGAACAGAAAAATTTGAATGAACTCATCACAAAGACGTGATCAAATTTTAAGACGCTAGATATACATACTAATTATTCAGGCTGATTGTTATGTAATGTAAGCAGGAGCCATAAATGTATGCAAACATCTTGTGCTCATAAAAACAAAAGTTACAAAAAATATCTTGAAAAATCTAGAGTTGGAGCTGGAGTAAAAATGCACTCCCATAAACTGGTGTTTTCTTTCTCAAAGTGTTTGGAAAAGCCTTCCTAGTAGAAGCTATGCGGTCAAACAACTGCACACCAACTGACCTGAGGATCTAGTTAGAATTTAGATACATGTGCTCTTAGGAGCATCTCTCTGGCCCCTTTGAGGGAAACGCTGGTCTGGCTTCAAGCAAGGAGCACAGATTGTGCAAACAAACTTGCCATCATCAAAAAAGGTCTTGCATATTACAAGCCTCATCCAACATTTCTTTAGGCTCTGCTCTGTGAGCAGGAGAACTGATTTAAGCTGTGAGATTGTGAAATAGAGCTTGCTCTGATGCCCCAAGGGAACTCAATAAAGAGACCGATGGCAGCTGATTAGGTCAGAAATGCAAGCATATCAAGCCGGCCTGTTGACAGCATAGCAGGAAGGCAAGAGTGCCTTTCGCCCATTAGGCTGCTGTGGTTGGCTCATTGTTTGAACACCTAATGAGGAAAAAGGACTCAGAAAGAGTTGGAAGAAAGACAGCACCTCCCTCTCAGCCCATAACAAAACTCACTGTTGCATAAAATGCCATTTAATTTACCTACAGGAGAAAAAGTTGTTGCTTAAACAGCAGCAGGATCCACAAAGGTAGACTGCCTAGCCTGGCTCCCCTCAAGGACCCCGACTTATCAGAGAAAGGAGCAAGCAGGATCCCAGAGGGAAACTGTAATCCTCTTTGCTGTGTCTAAAATAATAATTTTTAAAAGTGAGCTTAACTTCTGCTTTCCTGGTCTCTTCGGCTACAGGTGTTTGAACTTGAGTGTACAAAGAGGTCTTCCCAAGCATCTTGGGCTGGGGATGCAGTAGAGCTCTGGCTGCAGGGTTTGTCTGGCCTGCACCGTGGTACAGACGAGGTGACTAAGTGCTGCAGCTGACATTTAAGCTGTGCCATGTGATAAGGTGCTTTCATCTCTGGATACTGGAAACAGCTGCAGATGTATTCAGGAATGTGTATACACACTCACCTGCATGTAACAGTATTAAAGAAAAAGAGGCCTTGAATTTGAAGGAGAGAAAGAGGGGTGGGTGGTAGTACAAGGAAGGGCTTTGAGGAAGGGAAAGGAACAGGAAAACAGCATATTTATTTCATAATCCCCCAAAGAAAAAATATTAAAAAATAAAATGGATGGTGGCCAACGGGCCACCCGGTTAATCAGAGTGTCATGGAGTAGGGACTTTGAATGGACTGGTTTGACATTTTTAATCTTTATTTACTATTTGTGAGGTGTAATGTGTGTGAGAGCATGCATGTGCCATGGTAGAGTGTGGAGGTCAGAGAAAAATTTGATGAGTTGTTTCTCTCCTTTCACTCTTTCATGAGTTCCAGGGACCCAATGTAGACCACTACCAGGCTTGACCATCAAGCAGCCTTACCGGATGAAACACCTCATCAGCCCAATGGTTATTTTTTAAGCACTTTTCCAGAAACTCACTTAAAAAAGTGAGTTTCTAAGTGAGTTTCTGGAAATGAGAGAAAAGGAGACTGCAGATTCTCAAACTTGGATGTGCACACAAATTTTTGGAAATGTTGATGCATTGACAATCTTGCCTGAGGAGTCTGGAATGAGACCTGAAATGCTATGTTTCTAGAAAGTTTTCAGAGAGTGTTGCAGTTGCTGCTGCTGCTTGTCTCCCAGTGTTTCTCAGACTTTGGTGTGGTTAATACTTGCATAGAATACTGATAGAGTAGACACACAAGCTTGTTAAGGTAGAATCAGACATTGGCTTCTTTATTGATACGACGGTCCCAGACGCCACACTCTTAATTGATTCTCAAACTTGGCTGTACATCAGAACCATCCAGAAAGAGTAGAACATTCTAAATCCCACCTGCTTGCAGGAGATATTAAAATTCAGCTAAGACTTTGAATTACTGGCATCAGCAAATTCGACAGACTTGTCTAGTAATAAAGATAGCAGTTTCCTTGGCCAAACTGGAGGCATTGTAAATTTTAATCAAAGAGAGGGTAACCAGGGAATCTATATATTTTTTACAGGCACCACAGGTTATTTTTTAAGCAAGTAAAATTTCAAAGTAAACACACAGATTGAGTATGGAACAAAATGACCCCAGGACTTTTGATTTGGTCCAGGATTATGACCGTCTCTCTAGCTACATCCTGGAAACTTGGATGCCATGAAAATATGAGGCATTGATTATGTGTGATTTTGATGAGAACTGCTGATGCTCTCAAGATTCCTAGGATCTGTCTGCATCATTTACAGCATAGGAAGCTTGTTTGCTGATGAATGGTCCCCAGAAGTCCCAATATTGCAAGTAACACCAGTGGAAACATAACTGGAAAGAAATGAAATCCTTAGAGATGGGATCTGATAGGATGCTCCAGACAAAGAGGAAGCAGGCCCCCTTCCAGTTTCACTTTGTTTCCTGGTTTGTTATGGAAGCAATGTGCTCTGTCTACTCCTTCCTCCTTACCATCATTGCCAGAGATCCACATGGGACACCTGGCCTTAGACTAGAACCTTTATAAAAGTGAGACCAAATAAACCTTTTTTTTTCTTTATAAGCCAGTTACCTCAAGCAGTTTGTTATAATAATCCAAACCTGATCAACTCAAGGGCCACTCCACTATTAAGGATAATGAATCTTCTACAAATCTGTTATGGGAAGGCCTGTGTAGCTCAGGTCTAGTGTTTTGCTCTCCAAAAATTATTATAGTTTCTTTCAGTAGCAGCCATTGGTTTGTTTGTTTGAGGAGCTTTCTTTCCTTACAACTTTTTGATCCAGATTCAAGAATTAGCACATAGAATAAAAACAATCAATGCATCAAAGATGATTCAAAGATGATTATGCAGATAGCCTTGTGACCCAAATAGAGTGGAAAACATAAAAACAAAGGGTGCTTGCTTCTGGAAGACAGGCATATTTCATTATCTGTAGAAGATAGCATGTAAGCTAGAACAGCTGGACATACTATATTGCAAGAGAGGGACTCTGTCATTGAACTTGACACCACAAGGCTCCATGCAATATAAAACCCAAAAGACAAGAGAAAATTTAAATTTTGTTTACAACACATAGCTCCTAGATCCAGCTGTTCCTGAAGGCACCTCTCTCAGTCTTATATCATTTGAACCCATTTAGGCTTTACTCAAACTGAATTTGTAGATTTGAACGTTCTCCCCCTTAAAATTAAATGTGACTTTAAGGATGCTATTAGCGTTTTGAAGACGACATAGATAATCCCCAATGAGAACATGGAACTTGACGTAAACCTACAAAAGGAAAATGTGGAAACTGGAAGTGAGCAAGAATATGCCCTCTGAGTGTTTCCCATCCTGCTATATACAAGCACTAAGCGGCTGACACAAGTGTGCCTTGCCAGGCCACAGCCCTCCATAGTGAGAAGAGACATTCCCCTAGCCCATCCTGACAGCATCTGAGAAGTCCAGCGTGCTCCCCTACAGTGTGCTCCCTAGAGGACCAGGACTGTCGAAATCCCATCCCATGCACGAACACCTACACCCATTTGACTACAGAGCTGCTGGTTCTTACAAAGGCAAGGCTGGAAGGTCTGCTGCCCTAGATCCAGTTGTGTTTTGGTCACCTACATGGCTGAATCACCGCTGAACTAGGATAGGTGAGGATCAACACACAAATTTCTCGTCATCTTCTGCCCAATAAGAAAAGCCCAGGGCACTGTTAAGCTAAAAGTCACTGCGCATAGTCTATTTAGTAGCTGTTGGATGGAAAAAATGCCACCTCAAAAGTTTCTATGTGATGCTGCCTACATGGTGGCTCCATCTGAGATGATTAGATCATATAGTTGACTTCTTCAGTGAAGAATTCATTCATAAGGTCATAGTTGAATGGGCTATTAGGAAGTGGGGGGTCAGCCACAGGGGTGTGTACCACAATGTCTTTTGCTTCTCCTATCCACCTTTCATCTTTCTCTTTCTCCTCCCTAGCCACCTTGAGCGAGGGAAATATCTCTGCCCCAGCCCATACTACCCGCCTCGTCATAGCCCAGAAACAAGAATCAAAAGACCACGGGATGCATCTGGGAAGATGGCTCAGTTGTCAAAGTGTCTGCTGTGCAGACACAAAGACTTGAGTTCTCAGGTTCCCACCACTCATGCAAAAGGCTGCAGGGTTGTGTCCGAAACCCTGATGCTGACGTCTGGCACAGGTGGAAGGCAGGCGGTATAAAACAGGTAGATCATGGGATCTCCTTGATTAGCCAGCCCAACTCCACATTTAGTGAGAGACCATGTATTAAAAAAAAAAGTGGTAACAACAAGGAGCACATTAACAAGAAAGGGGGAGTCTCACACCAGGCGCCAGTCTAGACAACTACAGGCAGCTAAGAAATGCTGGAGGTAAGAAAGTGATGGAAGAACCCTCCCACCCCCCAGGCTGGTTATTCCTTACCTAATACCAAATGGTTGGCCCAGAAATCACATAGATACAAGAAACACTAGACACACACATACACAAACACACACCTCTCACAACTATTAACGAAAAAGAGGTGATGAAAATGAGAGAGAGGGCTAGCAAGGGACAGTACATGGGAGGAGATAGTAGAAGGAAAGAGAAGGGGAAAGGATGTTATTACATTTTAATTTGAAAAATCAAAATAGGGCCAGGCGTGTGGCACACAGCTTTAATTCTAACGCTCCTGGGAAAGGCAGAGGCAGGTGGATCTCTGAGTTCTGAGCTGGAGGCCAGCCTGCTCTACAGAGTGAGTTCCAGACAGCCCAGAGCTACACAGAGAAACCCTCTCCTGAAAAAGCAAAACTACAACAACAAAAGAAAATCAAAGTAATAAGGTTGTAAAGAAGATACCCAGTGTTGACCTCTGGCCCATGCACACCAGGCCCATGTACACACATATATTTACACCATGGTTGTACACACACACACACACACACACACACACACACCATGCACACATACACCATTCACATGTACATGCACACACACAGAGATACTACATACTCACACAAACAGGTACATACACCACACATATATGTGAACACACTCCAACAAAGAGTACACAAGGACAGAAAGAGTCCAGAAGTCAAAATAAAGCCTTCCTCCTTTAAGGGAGGCAATTTGTTACAGGTAGGAGAAGTGACAGACAGGGTGGCTGTTTCCAGAAGATTTGGTGTAGAACAGTTGACTAAATGCTGCTTGGACCTGAGCCAGACCGCTTGTTCCCCTTATCTCTTGTGTCTTTGTATGCTGCCTGTGTCCCCTTCTCCCTCAGGGTAGCCAGTCTTGTTGTTGGGCACTGGGCTGGGCTTAGCAGGGCTTGAGTGAGTGCAGTGCAGGGTGTTGGTCAGTGGTAGTTTGTAAGTAAAGAACACGCCCAGGAACAGCTTCAGAGAACTAGCTCAGTTTATTGGAAGAGGGAGAAGTATTGTTGCCCCTTGGGAGGTGGCTAGGGTCTCTGATGGAAGGTGTCTGTGGCTGTGTACAAGGGTCAGGGCAGGGGTGTTAGAAGTTGCCTCTTCTGCATATTCAAGGTTTCAGGGTCCAGGGGAGGAAACCTTATAAGGTCAAACAAGGAGTGGAGCCTGCTAAGTTTCAGGGTAGTAAGTCCTTGGTTGTGGGGAGGTCAGCTTTGTGGTAGCAGGTTGGGGGGGGGGGATAATCAGTGCCTGCTATTCTCATGTTAGAGGTTTCTGGGGTTGAAGCTTCCTCAGCCTTTCCTTCATAACCCTGGGCCATTACAGTCCCACATATGTAGGCTAGTGTTTGCCATGCTTCTCCTTTTCTTTTTCTGTGTATCTGTTATTTTGTCTTCCTTCTGGGAGGCCAAGGTCCTGCCTATTACTCATATCAGTTGGTGAGGGTCATGGCCACGCCCAAGATGTAGTCAACACAGCGGTGGCCTTCCTTCAAGTGTTTCAGACACAGCTCATGGGCCAGGCATAACTTAGTGATAACACTTTCTTCAGTTTAAAGAGTTCTTTAAGGTCATTATGTAGTCCTTTAAGAAAGATAAAATGGTGCCAGCAGTCAAATTTGATAGACAAAGGGTGTCTAAGGTTTTTGTTTTCAGATGTCACACAACAAAGAAAAACAACAACAATAACACAAACACAAACAGAAATCGAGCTGGAAAACATTATTCTTAACCCCTAAAGGACTCCCCTACTTTGTTTCAAACTTCAGAAAAGCGTCTTCCTTCTTACCAACTAGCAGAGAGATGGGGATAATGGAAAAATACTTGATACTCCCCTCATGGCTTCTGATTTGTGAACTATGATTCTTAACCCTGGGGATCACTTAAAGTCCCAATGTAGGGATTTACTTCCAAGATACAGAAGGCCTGGAGGTTAAGATATAAGGATCTATATAATTCATACATTTTCCCGGAAAGTAGGAAGAAGAGGAGGAGGAAGGAGAGAAGGTACAGAAGGAAGAGGAGAGAAAGAATAAGGAAGGAGAGAAGAAAAGAGAAGGATCAGAAGAAGGAACAATGAAAAAGGAGGGAGATATGATGAAGCGGAGAAAGCCCTGGGCAATGGTGGCAAACCCCTTTAATCCCAGCACCTGAGAGGCAGAAGCAGGAGGCCAGCCTGGTCTACAAAGCCAGTTTCCAGGAGATCTAAGTCTCAAACAACAACAACAAAACAAACAAACAAAAAATAACCAAACAAAACAAGAAGGGGAGGAGGGTGAGGAAGAGGGAGAGGTTAAAGTGCAGGAGGAGATAAAGAACAGGGAAATAACGAAGTGGGAAGAGGAAGAAGGAGGGAAGGAGGAAGAAGAGAGAAGGAAAAAGAGGAGGGAGAGGGGGAAGAGAAAAAAGAGGGTGAGAGAGGAGGAAGAAGAGGAAGAGGAAAGGAAGGTAGAGGAGAAAGAGATAGAGGAGGAGGGCAGGAAGGAAAGAGAATAGAGACAGAGGACGACTTATATTAAGTTTGAACTTAAATACATCAGACACTTTATAGAAATCCTGAATTCTATCTTACAAATGTGATCACAAAGATAAAGACATATGTTATAAGTTCCCAAAGTGTTTTACACATAAGAGGTCTGAGCACACAAGCATGTGCACACTAGATTAATGAGGGACAAATTTCTCACTGTTAGAGAAAGAAATCAAAATAGTTTGGAAGAGCAAAGGCTGAACAGTGAGAGACAGAGAAACCAGTGCAGAGTCATGTTAGAGAAAAACACACAATTCAGAGACACAAAGATGAGACAGGGGAGGCAAGAGTCTCCACAGCAGCAAGGTTCTAAAGGAAGACTTATCTCTGCCCCATTTTGATTTCTAATAGCAGTTTTGTTGTGGGCCTGGCATTAGGACTGAGCATAGAAGCCTGGTGGGAAACTGACACAAGGCTGGGTGATGCCACAGGAAGCAACCCAGAAGAAATTCCACTGAGGAGGCTGGAAATACTCAAATGAGAAAATAAGTGCCATATCAGGGGTAATGAGCCCAAGTGTGGACTGAATGTTGGCTCCCGGATCCCACCTCACGTTAGTGGGCAAAAGGAAAAACTAGAAGAAAGGAGACACCATACAGGGGAATTCTCAATCACACTGGTGCCTCCTCCTCCACCTAAGAGACAGAGTTACTCCCCAACCTGTGAACAGGAGCTGGGCTCCTATCCCCACCCCAAAGCACAGGAGGATTAGTAGCTTTACACAAGGTTAGGTCTGAGGACATGGCCAGGAGCTGACACCCGGTAAATGCCCTGGGCTCAGTCCTCCGCACTGTAGGAAAGAAGGAAGAGGATCAAGATGACTGAGTCACAGTTGCTAGCAACTGCTGGGAGCATGTTTCGTGAAGCCAATGATGGGAAGGGCCTGGCTTTCCCCAGGGTCTTACTCTGTAGCTCAGGCTGGCCTGGAACTCCTGATCTTCCTGCCATAACCTCCCAAATAGCTGAAATTAAAACCATTAACTTTCACTCTTGGATCAGTTTTTACAAATGTACTCTTAAATATTAAAATAGGGGTAGTGGTATCGGTGGTACCCAGGATAGCCTGTCCTCTGAAAAGTTCTTTTGTAAAAATCTGGAGCTATTCCAAAATTAGAGATATATTTAAAATGGCAGTGGCAGCTTTAGACTATGTGGCAGCTGTGAGGAAACCTTTCCTGTTGGCCCACATGTTTAGTCAGGCTTGAGAATTGCAAGGAAGAGTAAGAAATTACCCTTATGCAAAAAAAGGGTGATCCAAACCTATAATTCCAGCACGTGAGGCTGAGGCAGGAGAATCTCAGATTCAAGGCCAGCCTGGGCTACATAGTAGAACTCAGCAAGTAACACAGCAAACTGATAACTGTCTGTATGAGCCGTATGTCTAGACAGAAGCCCAGTCACCGCTGCTGTTAGACACCACGAGCAATACAACTTGTCCATCTCAATTGGTTTTGTGAGAGCTGCAATGGGATTCATGTCCCACTCGGCCCATTACTTTTGTTAGAACATACATTCAATTTGTCACAGTTGGTTTCCCATATGCCCATGTCTTTTTGATATGTCGTTGATACCAGACTGAATTCTCTGAAATGGTAGACTCGGGAATGTGTGTATGATTTCTCCCTGGCAAAGGGGTCAGTGGTTTCTTTTGTCTGTTGTAAATCTTTTGCTGGTCCCAGTGGAATGGTGGCTCATTCCGAACCATTGCTCACATTTCTACTCTTGGATTCATTCTCTATCCTTTTCACATCTTAAGTGGAAAAACCATTATTCCCTGAACACTGGGCAGAAAGAAGACAAATGGAAGAGGGATCCAAGACTAGTCAGAGACACGCTCACTAGGCAGAGTGTGAGATGAGGGGCTGCAACACCTGTGTGCAAACAGTGGGTGACCCAGGTACAGGCTGCTCAATACTGGTGTGAAGGGGTGTCAAAAGTGTGAAGAGAACCCTGCCCCCTCCCTACTCTCTGCTACTCCAATTGTCCTGACTTCTATTTAGAAGAAAAGTGTAACCCTGATTTATGGAGGGCCTGCATTTTCAGCTTCGTCTCTCACCGGAGAGCATGCTGCTGTCACTGGTCCTACTCTACGTCCCTTCAGGTGATGGACAGCCCTGAGATGCACCTCACCTGGGCATCACTGTACATGTATTTGCTTGAGTATTTGAACAGAATGCACCATCTCATCTCTTAGTGCCCTCCTCCCTAAGGCCTATGCACTACTGCATGTTTTCCACATTTTTCTCCACTAGCAGGAAGCTCCATAAGAAGGGCCTGAGTACTTTACCAGTGTGTCTCATGTACCTGACACTCAACAGACACTCACTAAGTGTTTGATTGAATGTATATGTATTTCAAGAACTGTGATATGCCTGAGATACTTCCATTTGCAAGCAGTAACTTAACCTGCCGCAGTGTCATCGGTGCTGCTGGAAGATACAAACCCTAGACCTGAAATGAAGGTAAAGCATTGCTCACTGATCACATGTATTGTTCGTGGGTCTCTGGCATGTCTCCACAGGTTGATGCAGGGTGGACAGAGTTGATCCCTGCACAGGCAGATGGGGTATTGCAGGAGAGGGACCCTGGGCTGATCTTCACAGGGAGCATCTTCTCCACTTCTTGCTCCAGGGGAGAGCTCTCCTCTAGGCTCTTTTGGGGTGTCTCACACTGATCAACGCTCCACATCTCTAAGCCGCTGACCTCAAAGAAACCTCCAGTAATTAAACTGAATTCTGGCATCATGAGAAGTCAGCACAAAGCCATCGGCTGGAGGCTCCGGCTCACAAGCTCAACTCCCCTGCCAAGGCAGTCTCTGGTCAAAGCACGTCTGACCAACCAGACACACCTTCATTAGCCCAGATAATTTGCTTTAGGAGTCTCTTCATTCAATATTGCCAAGTCATTAGAGAAGTACAGTCCAATTTACTACAAAAAGTTCACTTCTAAACAGCCAATGGAGAAGATACAAAACATGAGATGGGTAGAATGGTAGAGTTTTGACATCCCTCAACACCAACCCAAAAGGCCCTGAATCCCTTTGTTTAGGGGTTTTCATGGGTGGCTCCTTAGGTTAGAATGATTGGTGAGATCGCTGACCACTAGTGATTTTTAAAAAGTCTAAGTATATATCAATTGTACAAAATGGCAGGCTTCATAACCGCATCCATACATGTGTACCCTATGCTTTGATCATATTCACCCACTACTCTTTCCTGCCCACTCCCTTGCTTTTCTTTCCCTGAAATGGTCTCCTTTTATCCAAATATTCTCTTTTAAAGTGAAATTTTCACATATAGGAAAAATGTGATGTTTTATTTTCAAATCTGGCCCATTGCATCCAATGTAATTATCTTCAGCTCCATCCATGCTCCTGCGAATGACAGTATTTTGTTACAGTTAAATGAAACCCCACAGTGTATACACACCACATTTCCTTCATTGCTTACCTGCTGTCGAAACTCATGCTGATTCCATCACCAGCCTTGCCTATTGAGAAGGACATCACCGACGACCAACCCAATCTCTACTCTCCCCACAGAATGGAAACAAGGCAGAAATACACGACTCTCATTTCACATGGTTGGTTGCTCTGGCAACTAGTCTCTATCAATCTACAGGTGCCCACTACCATCGTCATCATATCACGGTCTCAGGTTTGGTGGACTAAATGAGTCTCCTGTCGCTCAAGGAATCCTAAGTGTTTTAGAAGCTTTGTGTAGAGAAGAAAAAAAATGTATCACTTGATTCAATAGAGTAGGCATCCAAGTACCTGAAGTTCTATGCGGACAGGACAGCATGTCTGTGGTGACTCCTCTGTGTCCTTAGCACTTGCCACCACGCCAGCACATGGAACCTCCTCACCAACTATTTGTGGAATTAAGAGCTGAATATTGAAGTTGGAGAATAATCTGTCCAATCACAAGGCTTTGAATTTGCCTCTAAGCAAGCACATAACTTTTAAAGGTTGGGCAATCTTAGAATTCCCAGTAGCTTTGCCAGGTGCCAAAGTAAAAAATACATTAACGTTCTGTTTTGATTGCATTTGTCCAAGAACCAAGGGAACTCTAAGTTTGGTCCTGGCTGGATGGAAACACAGGGAAGAAAGGTTGACTGAGTGGTCAAGAGCCTAACAAGAGTAAAGTAGATAGAAGCATTCTGAATTTTTATCCAGAAGTTTGTCGGCCACTTTTTTTTTTTTAAAGTTTGGTTAGTAAAGTGATAGAAAGCCAAGTGTGATGGTCAGCAAGGCAAGAGTTGGACTGGAACAGGAGGTCATTGAGATTGAGATGGACTTGGAGAAAAAGAATTTAGTCCTATCTTGGGCCCTGGGTGGAGACAAGGAACTATTAGCCAACAAATGTGAGCGGTGATAGAGCAAGACTACTCAGCTGGAGGCTTTCCGGTAGGGAACAAGGCCCTCCCCATGTGAGGCAAGCCCTCAGATCAGAAGACAGCCCTCGAGAAGCTGCCAGCTTCAGGAAGTTACCTGGTTCAAACACAGGTCAGGACCGTGGGCCCTTTGCCGGTTGCCTGCCCTCATCTTTGAGGGTGCGCTCTCCTCCGCTCAGAAGCTAACTCTCCCTGCATTCACACTGTACTTTGCATCTCAACTACATTCTGTGGTCTGTAGAGCAAGCTCCAGGACATCCAGGTTTAGGTGTTGAGGGAAACCATCAAAAACAGAATGCTGGTGAAGATGTGATTGAGCAAAGGGGGTCCACGTTCCAGCCCTAGGAAGCAGCAGAACTTAGAAGCTTTGGCCACATGGTTCCGGTTTTAGAATCAAGGACAGAAGAAAGGGGTTGGAATCTCCCTCTGAGATGACAGAAAGCCACTGAGGTCAGGCATGCATCAGGGGTGCCCTTGCATGGAGGCCCAGAGAGGCCATTGTGTGAAGCTGTGAAGGTGAAGCCCAGATTTTCTTGGAGATCCCAACATGTTAGAGATTCCAGAGCCATGGGATATCTGCCAAGGAGACATGCTAACAGGGAGTGGAACCAGCCCAAGAGAAAGAAGTGTATTGCAGTCAACAGAGCTGAAAGGAGTTGGAGATTTGAAGAACATTTTCACATCAGAGGTAGAGATGCAGAGTTTGGAGTTTGTCCAGCTGTTTTTTGGTCTTGTTTGGTCCAGTATTTCCTCCCTCATGGATTGTGTATCCTGTGCCGCCGTATGTTGGAAGTATGTGATCTGCTTTTTGATTTTGATTTTACAGAGGATTACAGTTAAAAGATTCTCATGAGTCTCAGAAGAGACAACAGCCTTTGGACTTTTAAACAGTGTTGAGACTGTGATAAACGATGGGGATTTTGGAAGTTGGATTAAATGTATTTTACACTATGTTATAGCTACAAGCCTATGGGGCCAGGGGGTGGAATGAGGAGGTTTGGTGCTTTGAATAGGAATGGTCCTTATAGACCCATGTGTTTGAATGGTTGGACAGTAGGGAGTGGCACCATTAGGAGGTGTGGCCTTGTTGGAAGAAGTGTGTCACTCTGGAGGTGGGATTTGAGGTCTCATATGTACTCAAGCCACACCACTGGGACAGTCTCCATCAGCTGCCTGTGGATCAAGATATAGAACTCTCAGCTCCTTATCCAGCCCCATGACTGCCTGGATGCTACCATGCTTCCCACCATTGAAGATAATGGACTAACCCTCGGAACTGTAAGCTTACTCCAATTAAATGTTTTCCTTTATAAGAGTTGCCTGGACAGAGTCCTGTCTTCACAGCAATAAAACCCTAACGGAGACAAGGGGAGAACACAAGGCCTGGAAGTTAAAGGTGAAAATTTAGTGACAGTAGGTTGTGACTGTAACCCTAGGACTTTACAGATCAGAGAGGAGTTTCTGTGAGTTTGAAGCCAGCCTGGGCTATATGCTGAGACCCTTGATCGATCAATCAATCAATCAATCAATCAATCATTTAAGAGGCTGGAAGCAAAAAGTCATTAAAGGTCATCTTCTAGAAGAGAAGTGATGAGAAGGCTGAAGAGATTCCCATGTCCAAGCGTCACTGTGGAGAATGCAAGCTGGTGCCATCTGTGTTAAAGAATAAAAGGCCTCCACATTCCTGATTTTGCAGTCTGCCCTGGAGACAGATCTGCCCATGTACTGCAGTGCTGTTTAATTTAGTGAAATATCAAAAGCAACCTGTCTATCAAGTAGGAAAGCCCTAAATAAAGTTGAATGGAGTGTTCTATGGCCATGAGGGGCTGTTTTCGAATGAAAATGTAGCTACAGAAATGATGGAGAATGACGGCGTTGGGCTCAGAAACACGGCAGTGATTCTATTTATTTTCATATGTGTGAAGAATTATTTCCCAAGGTGGTTGTAATGGTTAACTTAGGACGTGAGTTGGAGAGGCTTGGGAATTGGGCTGGTTTATAAGAGCAGACTTTAAGTTTTTATGGAAAGTATCTAGTTTTATAGAAAATACTATGTGATCTGGCAGTTAGACTGATAAAAAAAAATCTATCCAGATTCCTGTGTTTGAATCCTTGCTTTGTCCTTTACTGTGTGGCACTGGGTACTTTGCTTAGGTTCTCTGTGTGTGTCACTTTTCTCATTTATGGGCAGCAGTAATAATGACAATGACTAAGATTACAACAACAATGACAACTACAACACCTCATAGGACATTGCAAATACTCAAAGTGTTCAGTGCTTGGAACCATTCTATTAGTGTGTTTCATATTGTTGAACTTAATTTATAACACCAGTCAAAAAGGGATGGGCTATGAAAGGAAAGAGAAGAAAGGCTTTTGTTGTTCATTCTGGAACCACGACAGGCTGTGACCTGTCTCTGTTCACACAACAGAGTCCTCTTGTGTTGCCTTGAAGTGTTATTCTCTTTCTCCCACCACAGGGGCAAATCAAGGCTGGGAGCTATTTCTTTAGCAATACCTGGCCATCCTGTGGCATCCAGGATCTCTGAGTGGGAGAAGTGCTTTTCTTATTCTCTCTCTTTCTTTTGAATATAATCTAAATTTAACAAGCCCATTAGGAGCACACATTTCAACAAGAGACATTGAACTGATTACAATGTTTAATAAATTCTTCTCCCTAAGAAGGGCTTTTAAATACCATAGACGTACTCTAACAACACTGAATTCATCACTTTCATGCCAAGACCTTGTAATATGTCTTAGGTGGGGAACACCCTTTGTGCACCATTAAAAAGAAGGGAATAATTATGATCACGTTTTAAAGTGATGTTTGTCCTTCCCAGTTCTCTTGATAATGATTTTGAATTTGGGGATTCAGTTTTCCCCTCTTTCTTCCTACAGCAGAATGAGACACTGTTTCATTGGAGAAGAAAACTCCAGTGTCCTGAGAATCTAGACCACATTCAAGGGTGTCCACTTTCCTCCCAAGCGTTGTCGGTGAATCACCTGGACTTTTTGTACTTTCTCTATTGAGCTGCAAGACAATTTGAGACTTGTCTTTGCTGATCTCTGCCTCTGTGGTTGTGGTTCTAGTTAAATCTTTGCTGCATGGCTGTGGAAGAAAAAAAATTCCCATGAAAAATCAATTCGGTAAATGTGCACCCTTTTCTTGCTGTGTGTACAGTGGGGTGAGCCAGGGTTTGGCTTATACAACTCAGGTTCCCTTGAACTCATTATTTTCATGCTTGCTGAGTGCAAGTGATTGCAAGTCCATTCCACTGTGCCTGCTTATGAATCTTTCTTCTGTGTGGACTGAGGTCCCCGTGTCACATTTCCCTCGGATCTGCAAGTAGGATGTCTGTCTACTTAGAAATTAGGGGGTGGGGCAGGAGCAACTCATCCTATTCCGCAAAGGTCTTTTCCGGTAAGCTGACTCTGTAGACGGTAAACAAAAATGACAAGAGTTAGCTGGATGTGGTAGCACATATCTGTATGTAAGCAGTAGGGAGACAGAGGCAAGCAGATCTGGAGTTCAAAGCCAGCCTGGGATATATAGAGAAATTCTGTGCAAAAACAAACAAACGTGCTCGACCCAAAGCATCTGGTGTGCCAACAAAGGATGTCATCTCTCAGTTACTTAGTGTTCATTCCTCAACATCCGGGACAGGCCTGTTCATTGGAGACTGTATGCCTTGAGCATCTGTTTTCCCATCTGCCCCTGCCCCTTTCTCCTATGCTTTCCTTTGTCTAAGCTTCACTGACCTGAGGGCCTTATTGCTTGAGTGGGTGCTTGATATAGTTGGGATGTTTAAGCATCTGAAATGAACATCCACATAAAAGAAGGAAAAATACTATTCTCTGAAAGTCCCCATGTTGGTGCCAGCCCAAGGGTCATTGCCTCAATAGCACCCCTTTAATGTCTTGGAGAACTTTCTCTCCCAAAGAGAGCCTCAGCCCAGGGCCTGATGGGAGACTCTAGGATGAATCATCTAAGTCCCAGGGAAAGAGAGTTAACTGGAGACCTATGCATCATTGGTGCTCCCCTCCCTCGTGGCTGCTCAGAAAAGAGCCAGGAGAGGTCCCTATATCAGCCTGGCTGACAGTCTCATGCCCCTGTGGTTCCCAGGGAAATCATGCTTTGGTTGATCATGGTATTTTCTTGGAACACTAGCTCGGGCATAAATACACAGCCAGAAAATGATGCCATCCTGGAAGATGTACAGTATGTTCCTGGCAAGAGACACTAGGCATATCTCTTCCACTGCCCACTGCTTTTCCCAGCACCCAGATGCGTGGTGAAGGGCCCACAGCTTGGAGGCTGAAGCAATGAAGGAACTGAGCCCGCACTATTGCCCACTTCCCCCAGGACATAGGCAGTCCCATGACTACCTGTCTGAGGCCTTGTGTAGCCTGTATCCAGTATCTACCGTGACAACTGAGTGAGCTCCCAAGAAAACACATAGAAGGCTCCTTCATAGAAAAAACAAACAAACAAACAAACAACAACAACAAAAAACATTACAGATGTGTGCCTCACCCTCATCCTATCCACTCGGGGTTACAGCACTCCCTCCCCAGAAACACAGAATCACAATGAATAAGCAATACAACTTCTGAGAAGAAGGAAAACAGCACACACACACACACACACACACACACACACACACACACACACACGTCATCTTAGAGGTCTAGTGATGTAGATCAGAAGCAGATCAAGCACTGGGACTTAGGTTTGATTCCTAGAACTGTTTTTTAATTAGTCAACAGTAGGAATTGCTCTATCAAATGTCTACACCTTCAAGCCTGAAGCCTGTGGCAGTGTTGCGTAACAGGAAGAACAGGTTGGTCCTGCTGGAACAGACTTGAACACTGAGATGCAGAGGCCAGATAGTCACAAGGTCCCTCTAGGAGAAAGGAGGATCACAGGGATAGAAGTAAGGATGGAATAGGGTGAAGGATGCAGCCATTTGAGGATGCAGGCTCTCTGAAGAAGAAAGTTGGACCTCTTCAGAGAAGAATGTGGACTGTAGTTTCTAAGAGTTGAGCAAAGCTAGGAGAGGACTCTCGCCTCATGACCCCTTATGGTGTGGCTGTGCCCACTACTCACTTTAGACTTCTGACATCTATAAACTTTAAGTAATGTGCCGCCTGATCTAAGCTTCTTAGCCTAGGTTAGTTTGTAACAATACTGCCCAGGGTCTAAAGCTGTCCATGCTTCTCAGTTCCCCTTCCAGAATCTTCTAGAGTATCAGGCCCCTGGACTTTATTAGATCCCAAGAACTCTGCACAACTGACTCCATGTTACAGACAGCATTCTGACCCTAGAATCTATCATGTAGGCCCCCATACCCGTCAAAACAAAGACCTAATTCATTAATGATCTATTCCAGAGGTCTAGGATCTGGGCCAGTCCCTAAATGCACTAACCTTGCTTTTTGGCTTCTGCAGTTTCACTCCACACTGACTGTTCTTGCTAACAGATATATGTCATCCAGGATATGGTTTTGTACATAAGAGGCAAAGAACAATGAGACTTGGGGGCTACACAGTTTGGGCAAGTTCCCTGTGTAGCCTGTTGGCCATTGGGCCATCGAATAAAGATGTTCTATTAGTTTTAAGAATTTGTGTGTTCTATCTTGGGGTGGGTCTCAGGTTGGGCCAATTATTGTTTCGACTTTCCCACAATCTTTGTTCCCTCTTTCTTGCTGCACTTCTTGTATGCAGGGTAATTTTTGAATCAAAAGTTTTGTTTGTGAGTTGTTTCCCCTTCCTTCCACTAGTCCTGCCTGGCTAGGAGGTGGTCACTTCAGTCTTCATGACCCCTGTTAGGAGTCTCAGCTAGAGTCACCCCCATGTCCTCCCAGGATCCTACCCTGTCACAGGCCTCCTGCTTGACAAAGAGATGTCCCCCTCAGATTTTCTTCTTGTTCCCAGCCCTCTCACCTCCCGCCCCCGTTCTCCCCACAGCTGAGCCCACCGTTTTATCCCTCCCCATCCATCTCCTGCCCAGGTCCTTCTTTCATTCATTTCTGCTATCTATTCTATTTCTCCTTTTGAGTGACTTTCTGCCACCCTCCCTTGGCCCCTCTTTGTTACTTTGCTTCTTTGGGTCTGTGGATTGTAATATGGTTATTCTGTCATGTAGGTCTACTATCTGCGTATAAGTGAGTACAACCATATGCATCTTTCTGGGTCTAACTCACTTAGGGTGGTCCAGCCACTGATACTGTTAATAATGCTCTTCTATGCTTGCAGACAGGAGTTTAACTTGACTGTTATTTAGGAGGCTCCAGCCAGCTGCAGACCAAGGCAGATGTTGGGACTTACAGCCAAGAACAGAGTAGAGTTCCGGGGGGTCCTGTGGAAGTGTTGGGAAAAAGATGGAAGAACTTAGAGGGCAAGAAGAGAAACAGAGACAACTCATCCATACCCATGGGGGCTTATAGTGACTGAGACATCAACTAAGGAGTATGCCTGGTCTGGACCTAGGCACCCTGCACATATATGGCCGATGGGCAGCTTGGTCTTGATGACATATATGGCTGATGGGCAGCTTGGTCTTGATGTCAGTTACCTAGCAAGTGGAGGGAGAGGGGCTGTTTCTAATATGGAGTCTATTGCCTGCTTTTGGATCACTTCCTCTTGGCAGGACTACCTTACTTGGCTTCAGGGGATGAGGATATCCTCAGTCTTGGTGAGACTTGATGTGCTGCTGAGGGGTGCTATGGAGGACCAAGCCTCCCATTTTCTGGGAGGAAATGGAGAGAGGAAGGGGGAAGGAGAGGAAAGGGGGGACTGGGAGGAGAGGAAGGAAGGGGCACCATTGGGATGTAAAGTAAATAAACTGAAATAATTAAAAAAAAAGAATTTGTGTGTTCTCTGAAGGAGTTACATTGCAACACATGTTCCCAGCAAACATTTCCTTCAGTGCATTGATGTGTGTATATTTGAGTGTGAGTTTGTGTGTGTATGAGAGAGAGATGATAATCATCATGAGAACATATATTCACAATGAAAGAGAGGGAGCAGGAAGCGTAATGTGAATATCTTACATAAAAAGAGATTACATCATGTGTATATAGGTGTGTGTGTGCTTTGCTTTCCACAATGCCATCCTCTGTTCCTCTTTCCACATCTTGTTTTTAATCTCTCTGCAGCCTATATTGGAAACCTTCCCATATCCGTGCACACAGATAAGCTTTATTCTTCAAAGATTTTTAATATAAAATATGGAAGGAAATCAGAAGTCTCAAATCAGATTTCAGACTCAGTCTATTTTTCTGTTCTGGTTTGTGAGGGGTGCCTGCTTTCTTCTGAGCACTCTTGATAGTGCCCAGAAAGACTTTACAGGCAGCTCAGCTAGTGGTGTTGGAGAGGGAGGATGCTGGCTTGACTCTGGTATTGTGTGTATGTCTCTCTGCCTTTCTCTCCCTCCTAGTGCTTCTGTCTATAAGGAAGGATGGTGCCATTGGTGCCTGGATGTGGGTCATGCATCTGTGCCCTCAGAAATCACCATCACAAACAACACTCCTTTTTCTTGAGATTCAGCTACTCAAAAGGACAAATGATTACTTCGCATCTTCTTCTTGAAACCTAGCTTCTGAGCACATAAGCTTCATCATGGCAGGCTTGAAGATCAGGCTAAATCAGACATCACAAAGATAGTGCCTCCTGTCAGCCAGTAAATCACAGATTACCCTCAGGTTGTGGACCCACAGACCTAAGAAAAAAACCCATCTGCTCACAGTCACGACTTGGTGAAAGGTGGAAGGTTAAAGGTGAAAAGATAAACATTCACGTTTGCTTAGGTCAGCGTGTAGGAAACCACACTGCAGGTCTATAGGGTGTGTTTCAGCAGAGTCGCGCAGAGAGGACTCCATTCTCCAGGCACTGATACACAACAAGTATGTCCAACCAAAGAAACCCACCTGAGCCTCGGCATTGAGGGACTTCCTAAAGCCACTCATAGTGCGGGATACTGACATGGCTGGCCTCAGCTTCTCAGTCTCTTGATCTCATTCCAGACATGCTGAGACATTACTCTAGTGTGATCCTAGGCCCAGGCATACACAAGGATCATTCACTGTAGGTCCCGTTGTTAGCCTGGTCTGTCTGACGTGGTAAAACATTCCAGAGATGCAAAGACAGTCCCACTGCAGGAGATATTCCAAAAGGTCACAGAACGTCTCCTAAGAGGAGGGCATGAGCCATCCTGCAGGACCTTTAAAAAGTGCAGGTTTGTTCAACTCGACTCTGCTTAGTCACCATGTCTATGCAGTACCCAGTAAAGAAGATGAGGAAATCCTTTCTCTCCCCGACAGCCTTTTTCTATGCAGACCCCCAAGGACTATTGCTAATCTAATAAATGGCTGCCACCACATGCTTAGTGACATCTCTGGTGATCTTTGGGATAATTTCCTGTCCACTGTTCTACAGAAGATGAAGCCAAGCTCCGAGAGCCTGAGTGAGTTATTTAATGTCACCCTGTGAGGATGTTCAGGGAGAGGATTCAGATAGGCCTTTAGACACAGGGCCAGGCTGTAACGCTCTTCCCTGTCATCCACAGATACCAGAGTTGGCACCACAGACAGCCATATATACAGATATATATATATATATATATATATATATATATATATATATATCTCCAGCAAAAATCCTGAAGTTTCACATTTTTAAGTGTCACCTCCCACCTCCACCAGAAACATTTTGTGGATTTCAGAGTTTATTTCGATTTCCTTCATTGCACAATTACATGCAATGTATACTGAGGAAAATCTGGAAGAATTAGGGACTTCACTCACAAGAAAACAGAAATGCAAACAGGACCTCCCCTTTGCTGTGAAGAGTCACTGACCCACAGAATGGGTACAGCCCCTTGTGTCAGCCATTAAGGACACCATCGAGGACATCCAAGCGAGGTTGGACCTGTACTGTCTGTGATTGGTGACACCTGGAGGTTCAGAGAGGAAAGAGCTGCTGAGCAAAAAGGGCATGGCATTTGATCCGTCTTGGAAATGTGGTTTTAAATGTTATGTGCTTAAATCTCTTGGACCCTGTGCCAAATCCTGAATCACTAAGTCTTTAAAACTCCCCCCATGGTGCAGTTTACCGCTTCTTTGAATACATAGGGAAACTATAATAGTAATTATATCAAATTCATAGTAGCTGTTTTCGTAATCTGCATTATAGGCTGTACGAACACTGGAATAAATTCTGACTTATTTCTAATCACATTTCTAACATTTAAAACAGTGTCACATTGTTTAGCAGTTTTGTTTTTTTTTTTTCAGTAAGTACTATGGAAGCAAATGAATGAATTAATACAATATGGCAGGAGATATGTTCATTGTAAGATGGTTTACTCATCCCAAGAGTAAACTACTGAGAGATGATACTGAGAGATGATATTCTATTGTGTCTGAACAGACATTGAGCAAACAGGCTCAGAAACCAACTGGCCTAAGGTTGACTTTCTGTTGTGTGGCATAAGATTGCAACCTTCAGGTCACAGCTTAAGCACAGCATATCCTAAATGCTTGGGACTAAAAGTATTAATTTTTTTTTTCAGTTTTTGAAGTATTTGCAGTTTTAGTATATGATGTCTAGTGGGTAGATAGGTCTCAGTAAAAACACTTTTTTGTTTGTTTCATTGATACCTTAACACACATAGCCTGAAAGAAATGTTGTGTGAGACTTTTTATTACAGGTGCATTTTTAGCTGAAATCCATCTGCAAGTCAGGAGTAAATTTCCTACCCCTGGCACCTTGCCAGTGCTCAAATGTTTTGGATTATGAATCATTTGGATTTCAGAGTTTTGGATGAGTGACACACAACCTGTGCTGATTATTTTATCTGTGTCTCTATTTCTTCTCTGTAAAAATGAAGATAAAAATCAACAGATCTCATGGGGGCAGGGTGTTCTTAGAACAGAGCTAGGGACTCAGAATGTGAACGGATATGATGCCAGCTATGTCTCGGAAGATGGCTACAGCCATCTTCATCCTGTATGCTCTATGGCAGCATAGACTTGACAGTCTCTCCTGAAGGACTAGTCTGTGCATTGTTGCTTTAAGCCTGGGCTTGCCGGCCATGTTTTGTTCCCCAGGTCACAGTTGAAGAAAGCCAGAAAGTTAAGTCTTAAAAGGCCTTCTATCATCATCTTCACCTCCTGAAGGACTGCATTTTGGAAACCAACTTCTATACTGTGAGGAAGCCCAATCACTCAGAGGAATCTGGGTGACGTTGTTTTACATCCATGTATAGTGAGCAATGTGATGAATTCCATCAATGAAATTGTTCACAGAAGTGTGAAGGACAATAAGGAAATGGCTGTTGGAGTTTGAAAAAAAAAGAAAACCCGTGCTATATGATGGAGCAACACTTGGTCTCACTTTACCTAAGGGGAGGAGTAGAAAACTGGACTGTTTAAATCTTGAATTGTTACTATTTCAAAGAGAACACTGAATTTAGTAATTAGATTTTCACTCTATTAAAACATAGAGTGGAAGAAAGCATAAAGAAAGAAATGTGCAATATTCAAGCAGAATTTGTATAAAATGCTGTCAAAAATGAACTTGAGGTTTATAAAAGGTGTTTTTATTTCCAGTCTCTCCTTCAAGTAAAAAGAGTCTTGAAGTAAATAAAACCCTGAGAAAATAATCAAATATCAGGGAATGCCACTAAAATATGGCCTCAGGTTTAAGATCAAGGAAAAGGTATGAGTACAGAAGTCCTTATTAAGGCCTCAGAAAAAGTGAAAGATCGTTCTTCCAGACCCCATCATCTAGACAAAAGCACCTAGAATAACATTAATGCTGTTGTGGCCTAGGATCTTAACCTCAACCCAAAGGAGACATACTTTCTTGTAGCAATCGAAAGAATGAGTCTGGAGCTGATATAGAAGCTCCTCCCTCTTGTAGTATCAGAAGGGACTGTGCAAGCTGCCAAAGAAGAAAAGCAACCAATAGTCACACCCAACTATAAAGCCTATAAACCAAAAACAAACAGACAAACAACAACAATAAAACAAATCCCGGTAAGATATCCCCAATAATGCAACAGTGGTATCTTTATCTTGAGGGTAACAGACAACTGTCTAAATCAGGTTCGAGGCCCACTCAATAGCATGGAATCCATTCTCAGTACTAAACATAGCCAACTACCCAGGAGAGAGGTCACAGGCTTTAGAGGAGAACCTGTAATTGCCATTTCCTAAAGCAATACAATATGTAAATACATTCTTGTTACCTATCCTTACACACACAGCTAACTGTAGCTCTCACTGCAATCAAAGCTTATTTTAGCAACAGGTGGAGACTCTTGCAAAGATCCACAACCGGTTAAAATGCAGAGAACACATGGCCATGGAGTACCAGATCCCAATTGGTACATTCTGCATCCTAATCCCCTTATCTAAACCTCAGGGAACATCATAGAAGAGGGAGCAGAAAGCTTGTAAAAACAAGATATCTGCTGCCACATTGGTGTCTTCCTTACAGGGCAAGTAAGATCTCAATAATATGCTCCCCTATACAAGACCTGAGTAATGAAAACACCAGTTGGCATGCCAGTGTAGATAGGGGAATTGTCACAAGGTCCTACTTGTATATGAGGAGCTACAGGAAATCAGTGGCTAATATGAGAAAGAGAATATCTCTTCTCCAGGAATTAACCCCTTGGTAGCCTAAACATGTGAACGCATGAGCAACATTAAATGCATTTAATAAGTTGTATACACATCCATGTTTATAGACACATGTGGACATATATAGCAATGGCGATTAAAGAAGAAGTCATGAGTTTGAGAGGGAGTGGGAGGAGGAAAAATAATAAGTTGGAGCTAGGAGAGGGAGGGGTGCAAATGATGAAAATACATTATTCATGTATAAAATTCTCAAACAGTGTTAAGAAAAAGATGCCATTAACTTGAACTAAAATATTCAAAGGGGTTTTGTATTTTTATTCCTTTATGTTTATTTGTGCAATGTGTGTGGTGTGCTCATGTATGTGTTGGCATGAATGAGTGCTACCAATGCACAAGTGTGTATACACATGCATGGCAAAAATGTTAATGGCAGAATGTCCTTCCACTGCTCTTCAATATATTATTCTTTGGGGCAGGGTATTCAGCCAGACCCTCACTTGGCCAACATAGCTATTCCTGCTATCTAGCTTGCTCCCAGGACTTCTCTTTCTCCACCTTCTGAGGCTGTGATTACAGACTACTTCTGACCCCAAGGCATTTCATGTGAGTTTTAGGATCCGAACTCCAATCCCTCCTCTTTGTATGAGAAGTACCTTGACTGCTGGGCAGCCCTTCCCCTGCCCCAGGATGTTTTTAAATGAAAAAAAAAAAAAAACAACAAAATTAAAAAAAAAAAAAGAAACTTTCTGATCTCTCATATTTCTAAGAATGGGAAGAAGCTTTAAGAGCCAGTCAGCTGTGAGGAGGGCCATTTCTAGTGAAGGGAAGAAAGAGTTACACAAAAGTCAAAATCCAGAGCTCAGGTGTCAGAGCTTTTGAGAAAAGGTCCGGAAAACACTATCCCTTCCTCTTGTCTGTAGAGCAGAGTGAACTGAGAACTGTGCGAGAGATTTCAGAATTGCTCTGGACCAGTGATGACTCTGAACTCCAAGGAACCTGCCCTCGCCTTGCCGTTTTGTGTCACTGTGCGGAGGACAACTCCACAGGCCCGAGAACAGGCCACATCTAAGGACCAGCACCCAAGCATCCTCATAAAATCTGAGGCTGAGGCTGAGGCCACAGTGAGGTGGGAATATTTCTATTCTCGAGAGGAATGAAATCTACATTACAGAGGAATATTAAGTGATGGCCGCAGGATGGCCCTTTGCTGAGTCTTGCTTCCAATGACTCCCCCATCCCACCTGCCTTTTGGCAAGTGAGATACGGAAGGAAGAAAACCACAAATAAATAAAGCAACTGAAAGGCCTAACGGTGAGGCTACCAGATGAAATAATATGCAAGACACTAAAATTGTGGAAGAGATGAACATTTAATACCATCCCGTGAATGATGTTGGTGACCCATCTTTAAATTTTTTAAATATTTTTTTTTATTTCATGTTTTATGTATAAGTACTTGCTGGCAAAGTTTTCCTTTTTAATTATACGTATTTATGATGCATAGTATGAGAATGTGTAATATATGTCTTTTAATGTGTAATAGTCAAATCAGAGGACGTAGCGTTTTACTTCCTTAAACACAAGATGTTTTTAAATGAGAAAAGATAATGTATAATGTAAGCATGCGTGTATGTCCCCCAATCTCTCCCTTTCTCTCTCTTTCTGTGAAATATTTAGAAACATAAAAGAATATGTAACAGGGTGACAACTGGCAAAAGCCTCCAAGCTTGATCGTAGGAGGGCATCTGTTCCCGCCGCCTTTATCTCTTGGAACGCTGACCCTGGCACCCTGTCAGCTTGCTGTATAGGAGCCCAGCATCGGTTAGAAAGTCCATCATGGACAGGAACATTTCCGTGGTGAGCTATGCCTTGAGAGGGTTTCCAACTCCAGGTGCTTGTGTGTGAGCGAGGCCACTATAAGTCCTAGCACTTCCTGTGCTCCCACCAATGGCACCAGAAGCAGAACGACCACGTCTAGTTACCGAGTGCGGGGAAACAGATCGTGCCAAGCAGCTACGGCCTTATATTATTTATTACCCAATCATAAGTAATGCTGTGATTGTCATTGTTTTAAAGTAGTTTCCACCGGTGTTCTCTTTTCCTCGGTTAGGTCCACACTGGAGTTGGTGTACAAACAGGAGATGGCTTGTTCCCTTGTCTGTCACCTTTAACTGGCAGCTAAGCAGTTCTGCAGATCGTCTGTCACACCGGCCGCTCAGCACAAATCAGGCTCCAGATTGGGAGACACAAAGATGACACGGATACCTGTCAGCACTATGATGAAGTTTAACAAGGATGAATGCAAGGCCCTGGATTCCTATTTAAAAGCCAGCTGCCCAAGGATGTGTGGCTTAGCAGAAACACAGGGCTTAAAGGCTCAGCCTCTTTTTTCTCCCCCTTACGTTAAGCTTGTAAGTGCAGTGAGAGTGATGAGGGTTCCAGGGAATCTGCTGTGGCTGGCGACACCGATAATGAAGAGAAGTGAAGCACCTCGAGTGAAGACGGTCCAGTCGTGCACCTACTGTAAGGTGATCAGAAGACACTTGAAAAGTTACACAGACAAGCTGAGTGCAGGGGCTGGAGGCCGTCACTTTAGGAAACCCTGAAGCGCTAAAGACATACGACTCTCCCTGAGTCGTGGGGGACATCCTTCAACACAGGCAGCGACTGCTTGAAACTTGACCATAGCAAGTTCTGTGCACACTGCTGCCTTTGTGCACCCATACTGATGACAAAAAAAATTAAACCCCAAGCTAAGCATAATAAAAGGTTGCCAACAGCTCACCACACACTTTAGTAACTCCAGCAAGCAAGCAAGCAGTTCTCTCTCTCTCTCTCTCTCTTCTCTCTCTCTCTTCTCTCTCTCTGTCTCAATAAATCAGACTTGCTTTTTTATTTAAAGGAAGTGCTTTATGGCTCCCCTTTGGCATATGTAACACTCACACTCTGGGACCATTAGTACATACAATTAGGGTTATTCAAATATAGGCACAGCATCATGCGATTTGATCTGAGAGTGGAGATGTGTACTGAACGGCTAAGCAGGGTTAGTGAGGAACAAAGTGAGGAGGGGGAAGAGGAGGTGGAAGATTTCGCCGCACCACTCAGAGCGGTGTGCAATTGACTTATCCACAGCTTGTTTCTGGCATTTTTCCATTGAATATGCCCAGGCTGTGAGTTATGCCAGGTAAAACAGGCAGTAGGAAACAAAAGTCTGGGTAAGAGGAGAATACTGTACTTTGAAGTAATGCATACACAGACACATAAATTAATGAGGGAGTATGTTTTTAAATTTTGCAAATATCTGTCCCATACTTTGTGTTTATGCCTTGATTTCACCAATTATTACTAAAGAGATACTGGATTCCCAGCACTGCTTGAGGTATTGGAGATAGATGAGTCCCTTTTCATCTCGTGGCTCGTATGTTTATAAAACCAAGTGAATGAACAAGGCCATTTGGGAGAACAATGCATTATGAAAGAAGTAGATAAGTATGGCAGAAGGGGACACTGTCTGGAGGATCAAAAATTCTTCCATTTGGTTATTCAAAGCAGTGCTCTCCAAGGTAAGGGTATCTGAAATGGGACTTAACTAAGAAAAAAGTAGCTGAAAGAACCACAGTGTCCTGGGTAGCAGTATGAAAAAATGGTAAAGAGCTTTCCATGTATGCTCAAGATATATATATATATATATATATATATATATATATATATATATGACTGAATGTAAACTGTGAATCTACCTGTCCTGACCTGAAGTGTTAGTCACCGTCCCAAAGCGTCTTCCCATTGTCATGCTTTGGGTCTTAAGTCAGATTTGAAGTTGGACAAGATTATTGTAGACAGAGGATATTGTACATCAGCAACTGAAGATACAGCCGTGGAGTTGTCCAGCGTCCTTAAAGTCCATGTTTCTCCTTCTGGGAAGCTGTCTTGGAGGCTGTGAGTAGGTATAATGCCGTAGTCTGAGTGTCCCAAGAAGCCTTTCAATGGGCCTGGAGGCAGATATGGACAGCTGATCAGCTCAGTAAAGAACAGATATTTCCAGTGCAATCTGCATCGGAGGCTCATATGCCTCTCATCACAGGAAAAGTCTAGGTAAACTCTGGGCATTGCCCCATGGCTGTTGTGGATGGATGTCAGGCAATGGCGGAGTTCTTGTTTCCCATAAGGGCAGCACGGCCTCAGCCAGTCACGGTGGTTGTTACACAGATGGGCCCTTAAATAGCAGCAAACCAAGCGGTAACGGGAGTTTTCCTTTTCCATTTTCCTTCAATTAATCCAATTTTTCAAGGAGGCTTTTGTACCTCTGCCTTGCTTCTTTTAGGAAGGGAGATAAATCTGTAAGGAACACAGTTTGCAGGTGGCGTTTTGAGGGACTTTATCAAAGTCACTTTACTCCATTTATTTACAAATACATTTATGCATTTAAGGCTAGCAAAGTGGGGTTGTGTTTATGGCGGAGTAAAGTGATTGCTTTTATAAATTGATTACCTTGTAAAAGAATCATATTGATTTAAAAAAATGCACGTAGGCACGAGTGATCTATGCTGCCAACAGTAACTGGGGGAAAGTCGTTCTAGTGACAAGCACATGAGTGGCATACAGCAAGCCCTGGTGAGACCTTGAACACTTTCCCAACTCTGAGCTCTTTAGAGTCCATGCAACAACAAAAGGGGATGGGTAGAGGCTTCACCCATTTGATTGTACAAAGCTGATGTTTTTTTAAAAAGTGGAAGGTTTCAGCAATTAAAAACAAGAAAATCATGAAATTTGGAGGCAAATGGTGGGAACTAGAAAAGATCATCCTGAGTGAGGTAACCCAGAAGCAGAAAGACACAAATGATATATACTCACTTATACGTGAATATTAACCATATAATACAGGATAAACATACTAAAATCTATAGCCCTAACGAAGCTAGGCAACAATGAGGTCCCTAAAGAAGATGCTTAATCCTTATTCAGAAGCATAAACAGGATAGATATCGGAAGTAGGAGAAGAGAAGGAACAGGACAGGGGCCTTCCACAGAGGACCTCTGAAAGACTCTACCCACCAGGGTATTGAAAGAGATGCTGAGACCCATAGCCAAACTTTGGGCAGAGTGCCAGAATCCTTATGGAAGAAGAGGGAGATAAAAAGACCTGGAGGGGATAGGAACTCCACAAGGAGAACAACAGAGCCAAAATACCTGGAACCCTTGGGGGCCTGCAGAGACTGATACTCCAACTAAGGACCATGCATGGAGAGGGCCTAGACCCCCTGTTCAAAGGAAGCCCATTGGCTACTCATTTTCCAAGTGGGCTCCCTAGTAAGGGGTATTGGGGCTGTCTCTGACATGAACTCAGTGGTAGGCTCTCTGATCACCTCCCCCTGGTGGTGGTGGGGATGCAGCCAGTCCTGATGATAGAAGGGGAGGAGGTCTTCTCCTATCAGGGAACTAGGGAAAGGACATAGAGGGAGAAAAGGGAGGGTAGGTGGGACTGGGAGGAGACAAAGAGGGGGTTTCAGTGGGAATATAAAGTAAATACATTGTAATAAGTAAATATATAAATAAAATTAAATTAAAAAAAACCACAAAAATAAAAGTGGAAGGCCAGTATGTCCCACTGTGTGGAAGACCTAAGCATTTCGAGTCCTTCTGCTCCTGTCTCAGTTGCAAGGTTCAGAAAACCTGACTGGAGAATTGTCCACTCAGGCACTCCAGGACTATAGTAAGTTTTTTGGTCTAACACTAGCCAACTCTACGTGCTTATAGGGATGCTTTCACAAGTGACTGACATTTCCAATCTGTTGACTTTAAGCAAAGCTCAGGTCTTTAAGCAAAGACCCAATCAGTTGGAGGGTCTGAAGCCCAAAGTCTAAGGAGTTCCATCCAAACTGAGAAAGAATTTCTCTTTCAGCTCCCAGGCTTGAGAGTGTGATGGGAGAAATCCGGTTTTATGTCACATTTATTTGATGCCTGCTGGCTCCGCAGTTTGTGAACCAGATTAAGACAATCCCCTCCCCATTTCTGCCATCTCATCTACCTCTCGAGAACCCTTGACTGATTTGGGAAGGCATGACTAATACTGAGAATTATATTCCAGCAATATCACAAGTGCTGATGTGTCTAGGAATTTATTACTTCTTACTAATGAGATGAACATTGAGTCTCAGGCAATGCTTGATCCAGAGGATCAAATGAAAGCCTATTTTCCCCCCATTTCCTGATATAGTTTCTGACTGTGTTCACTCCTGACAGTTCCAGCTGTATATCCTTTGGTGACCACAATCAAGGCAGAATCCCACAAAGCGGCTCAAACACTTGTCATGAGTGTCAGGGCATCTACTCTCGTCAATCATTTGAATGAATCGCTGATGTCTTCAGGGTTCCCTCATTGTCCTGAAGGTGTTCTGAGTTTAGTTAACAGGGCAAAAGTCAAGGGACAGGTATAACAGAGAGTTGTCACACAATCAGATCTCAGGCATTAGTGGGCATGGCGGCACACGGTGGCTGGCACAGTGAAGATGCTGGCTCAGCATGTCTAGAATAGGGCTTTGCATTCTGCATCTATAACGAGCTCCGTGGGACTCTGTTAACTGTCCTCTGACCAGGATGCTAGCTAGCATCGAGGCATTGCACAAGTCTCTGACAGAGCCTGGGTGTGGTAAGCAAGCAGGGGACATTCTGCCTTGACATGTCACTGCTGTCTCCTGTGCTGGGTCTTGGCTCCCCCATTCTGAAGGAGCTGACTGCCCTGCCTGAGGCAGGAGTAGAAAGCCCCCCAGATACGTTCGTCACTCAGCACGAGCCCCAGAGGCTGTTCATTCCTGCTTCATGTACGTGAGGACAGATAAAGATGTCCCCATCTCTGGGGTGCCTTCATACAGGAGTCCACAAGCCTGAAGATTTGTGCAGCTCACTGGCTGGATCAGAGAAACAGCCCAGAGCTGCTGTTTGTGTGCTATGTGTGAGATTCACTGGAGAAAAGCAGAGGTCAAACTGGAGTCATATAATTTCATGGTTGAAGACTTTAGCCCATACCACATACTCCTCAGATAAGGTGTTTATTGCTGTAGGGGAAATTTGAACTTTGTTGGACAAAGGAGACCAAAGTCTTTTACTTTTTAAATACCGTGTTAGTCTTTCAGCCGTAGGCTTATGGCCAGCGTCTGTGCCTAGATTTTAAATAGTGCAGGATTTGGGAGGCGCCTGACATGAGAGAATCATTGAAGCTTAGAGGAAATGTCTACAGCTGGATCAACTCTTCCAAGGTATATGCCAAACTGTCAGCAGCTGATTCAATCAGTGTGGGCATAGAAGGAGAAATACACCTTGTTAGAAAAAATTTATGAATCAAAGGCTGATTTAATTTGAAGAGGCTGGGCAGGGGCCAGACAGTGGGCAGGGTCGAGGGGTTGTCAGGGACCAGGAGTGGGCAGAGGTCACAGGTGGGCAGGAGTCAGAGATGGGCAGAGGCTAGGGTCAACAGTGGTCAGCGGTGGGCAGGGGCCTTGGATGGTCAATGGAGAGGGATGGGCAGGAGACAGGAGGTGGACAAAGGCTGGGGTGGGCAGAGGCTGGGATGGGAAGCTGTTTTGACGTATGACATGCAACTCCCTTGTTGAAATAAATTTGAAGGGTTAGAGAATTTGTCCTATCTGGCTTCCTTTCATTTCTTCATTTGATCTTAAATTCTATGAATGTGCTCATGAATAAATTCCAAGGTGAAACCAAATCTGCAATGGAAAGAATAATCAATCGGAAATATTTGGGCATTTTCTTTGTTAAAATGTACTTTTCATAAGGACAGAAGAAATCTTCCTTGGTCAACATGAGTATTTATCACCTAGTGCACCATGAAATTAATGCTTTTGACAGCAGTGCATTAAGTATCTAGAAACACTTTGATTTCTGGTGGGAAAGATAGGATTTTGTGAGGAAACCAGAACATACGCACTTGTTATTACAAAAAGACAAGATTTAAGTACCATTGATGAGAGGGGTGGTGAGCAAAAGCAAGAGACCGTAAGAGGGAACTAGGTTGGTACGAATCCTGTAAGACACATTTGCAAGTGGCAACCGAGATTAAACTGGCTTAATCATAAGAGAAATTGTGCTGGTGTATGTAACTGATAGGGTCTGGCCTCAGGAATGGTGGGGTCTAGGTGTTCAGTAATGCCACCAGGGATCTTCTCCCTGTATACCTTGGCTCCACTCCTGACAATCTGTTTTGATTTTTAATAGGCTGTTTGCCCAAAGTAAAGTGTGAGCCTCAGCAACCGCATCCTGCCTGCTGAGGAATCTCAAACGGAACGGATGTATTTTATAGCCTTGGATGTACCCTTGGAACTGCCATGGTCAGAGTCATATATCAGGATGTGGAACTGATTAGCTTTGATGTTAGTCCAGGTTAAGAGTCACATCTTTTCTTTATCTAATTGGTGACAGCTCAGGGAATATAGTATTTTCACTGGCCAACGTCAATCATACCTTGAAAACAGTCTCACCCAAATGGCAATGGTTGAGTTTGCAAGTAAGGGTTTTAAACAAACAAACAAAAAAAAAGTAGAGGAAAGAGCAAGAAAACAATTACTTTATGAAGCATGACATCACTTGTGTGACATCATACTACATGCATGGTAATTCAAAGTAACCATTGCTACTTGTCAGTGGAGAAAGAAGTAGGGAAGATGAATCTCAAAGGGCACAGAACAGTTTTCAAGCAGTGGATCTGTTTGTTATTTTTTTAAAAATTTTTATTAATTACACTTTATTCACTTTGTATCCCTCCATAAGCCCCTCCCTCCTCCCTTCCTGATCCCACCCTCCCACCCCCTTCTTCATCATGCCCCTCCCCAAGTCCACTGATAGGGGTGGTCCTCCTCTCCTTCCTTCTGATCTTAGTCTATCAGATCACATCAGGAGTGGCTGCATTGTCATCTTCTGTGGCCTGGTAAGGCTGCTCTCCCCTCAGGGGGAGGTGATCAAAGAGCAGGCCTATCAGATTGTGTCAGAGGCAGTCCCTCTTCCCATTACTATGTAACCCACTTGGACACTAAACTGCCATGGACTACATCTGTGCAGGGGTTCTGGGTTATCTCCATGCACGGTACTTGGTTGGAGTATAAGTCTCTGCGAAGACCCCTGTGTTATCTTGAAGATCTCTTGCATGCCTGGTGACCTGGGCTAGTGTTCCATAAAGTGACAGTTGACACTAGTTTTCAGTCAGAAAAATTACATAATTAGGGGCTTAAAATTATACAATAGAAACCACAGTGTTAATTTCAGAATGGCAGTTGTTAGCATGAGAAGCAGGGGCCCTGCTGAGATGTACTTGGTGTTTCTTGTGTCTTCCAACTTGTCTTTGACTTAATGCTTTGTGGTGGCAGCACATGACAACCAGTGGCACCTCACAGCAGTTTTGACACGTCTTTCCTTCTCTGCCCTATACTTTTGCATGGGCAACGTGGGAAGCAGGAGCATCCAGCCTGACTGACATTCAGCCTGCCTACAGGGGCTGAGATGTGCCTTGAGATGGGGGTTGGAAGAAATTACAAATGTCCTTGTGCTCAATCTCCTGGGTGGACAATTCCTTTTCACGCTTTCTTCGCCACCTATGAGTGAGCCAGCAGGATCTAGTCAGCCATTTGAGGTAGACCCTACCCAGTATCTCTTTCCTTTCCTCATTTACACTTGTTGGCTCTTTAACTCCTTCCTGTACCATTCCCTGTTAGATTCTGAGGCACCTTAAAGAGACAAAAGGCAAGAAAAAAAGAGCAGAGTCTAACCTCACCAAAAGAGACTTTGTTTACCAGGACACAGAGCAAGGGAAGCGTCTCTATCACAGGAACTGGAAAGGTCAGCAAGAGTGAAGGAAATACTTGGAGTGTATATAGGGGATGTGGGGAAAGAGAAAGTTAAACACAGTTTCAGGGGTCTACCTGCAAGTCTGTAAACTTCACTTCCTGGGGTTATTAGTCCAAACAAGGCTGTTTTAACCTAGGGGATAAGGAATGGGTCAGAGAGGACAGAGGTTCTGGCAATAGCAGAGAAGGAGGAGCTTCTTCCTGCTGAATGTGGGTGGAAGTCAAGGGGTAGGGAAGTTCTGTAGGTGTGGTCTTGATTGTAGTTTATGGTAGGTATCCTCTTGCCATGAAGAATTCTGTGATGTCCCTGGGTAGTGAAAGTTTGTATCCTCTTCTGAAAGAACATATTGAAGTAGCAGTTTCAACAGGACCAATAGGCTCTCTCCCACAGTAAGACTCTTCTATAGGGTCTTCACAGACCCTCCCATTGGTTCAAATGTTGTTGGTGGAACTAAGGAATGAGGTACAGAGGTTAGTTCCAGCTGGTAGGGTCCCTGAACAGCATGATGAGGATGACAGTCATGAGCTGGTTGTGGTGGTTTCCATATGACCAACAACCAACACAATCTGAAAAGGAGGTGGCAGAGACCAAGAAGAAGGAGTGAGCTTGTTGCTGCTGATTCAGGGTGGCAATGTCTAGAACCCGTGTGAGGAGTGCTGCCCCAAATAAGCCAGCAAAAGCAACAGGGAGCAATAGAGTTTAGAAGGAAGGGGACCAATGTAAAAAATTGAATCTGGCCCTGAGTAAAAGGAATGCAGACAGGGTTTTCCCGTAGCATCTAAAAGGTCTTTTTGCAGATGAATCAGGAACAAATGAAGCTAATGAAGGGTGAGAGAGTGATTATGTGGAACATGTTTGGATATAAAGAGAAGTCTGCTTATTGCAAAGGAGGTGACTTCAGTAAGTAAAACATTTGAAAGACAGGTTAGAAACACAAGCATGGAAATAATAAGGAAAGAAAAAATGATCAGGGGGAGGAGCCAGACTGGGAGGGAACCAAAAGTCTATACATAAGAGGAGGCTTGTGCTCGAGTTTTGTGTCTGTCCATATGTCTTTAGGCCTCATCTCAAACCAGTGAAGACTTGGTTATGCAGAAGCAGGATCATTCATGGAGGAAGACACAAATACTCTTCCTTAGTCTTGGAATACGGCAGCAACCAAATAATGGAGTTGGTGTTAAAGTATATTCAGGTGATTTGAAATTTCTTGAAGGTTTTTCTGAGAGCTTGGTGAGACAGAGAAGTTAATAGATGTGAATAAGGCCTCAGTCCTTTAGTTATGACTCCTGAAAACATGCCCAGAATGGCAAGGAAAGAGGTCTGTAACCCATTAATCCCACTCTCAGAGTTCACCCAAACTCTTTCAGGGATTTGGGCACACTGATCTCTCTTAAATGATTTGAGCTGATGAAAGGGGCAATGTAGAAAGGGCAGCAGTTAGAGTGCATCAGAGAAGGGTCCATCCAAAGGGCCACAAAAAGCTTAACAGATGGTTTGGAATGTAAGACGACCATTTGGTGATAGCATGTATTCATGCCATGCAAAGGAGGTAGAACTTGTAACATAACAAGTGATACTGTTAGTATTATTATAATTCTTGCTGGAGGCTTAATTAAGGAAACAGGACAGTTTTCTTCAACAGGGATTGGAGAAAGAGATCAAGCAAGAAAACCATCTAAAGAACATTCTTTGCCATAGGTGCTAGCAAGACTGATAAATTTTGTCTCTGTTGATACGAAGATGGAAAGCCATTGGTTTTGTGGAAAACCTTGAGACATTTTATATTTATATTTTATTGAGACTTTGTTTTATTCAGAGTTACTCATTGAATCATCTCTATTACAATCTTGTTGCAAACATTAAGAATTTAACTTCATGATTCAAAAAAAATGTTTAGTAAGGGGAAATACAATTGTACAACTGGCAGGGCCATGTATCAGAGTCACATAGAAAGATAAGATAACTTTAATTAGCTGTTTGTTGTGTCAGACTCCTACATAAGGAATAAACCCCTGAGATTTTTGTAAAGAAAAATCAGTTAAATGTAGAGGGATTTTAGCCCAGCAACATGGTTATGTTGGCTGGAATACAGACACACTTTTAATCCCAGGAGACAGAGGCAAAGAGATCTCTGAGTTCAAGACTATATATATATATATATATATATATATATATATATATATATATATATATATACCTGATATAAAGCAAGCTTCAGGTAAAGACAAACTAAGGGACATGGGTGGTGGTGCGCCTTTAATCCCAGCACTCAGGAGGCAGAGGCATGAAGATCTCAGAGTTCCGGTCAGTTTCTTTCAGGAGTTCCATTGAGTCCCTGAGTTGAGTGGCAGGGGTGAGGTCGAGTTCACGGCAGTTCAGTTTGTGGAATTCAGAGGCAGTTTTACAAGGAGAGTTTTATAGAGAGAGGTCAATGACAGAACAAACCAGAAACAAAAGTGAAGACAGAACAAGCCAGAGAATGATAAGGAGCCACATTAGAACAGATAACCAGAGTTAGTTGGAGGCCAAGCAGAGCTATTCAGAAGCCAGATTGAATCACTCAGCTTAGAGAGGAGTTTGAGCCAGAACAGCTGAACTGAGCCAGCAAGATTTCAGGAAGAAGTAGACTGAAAATATTCTAGGCCTAGATTAGATTGGCTGAGTACTAGATGCTTCCAGGGGTAGGCCTAGGTTATCAGATGGAGGCAGTAAACCTTCAAGAGAACAATTACCTCAGGGAAATTAGAACTACATTTAACAGTTAAATTCAGCTTCTGGTTGACAATTTATGAGAGAAATAGAATCCTATTGAGTTAATTTTTGATAGGATCTTCCAGCAAAGTTCTAAGGACATCGCTTTGATATTCTGAATAATTTCTCAAAGCTGTGAGTTTGATGATCAAGTATCTGGTAGCCTCCTTTAAACAGGAAGCGCGGGTGGTTGTGGTATGGACCCTGGAATTAGCTTTTAAAAGAAAGAATGAATGCCAGGATAAAGGGCGTGGCCAACTGAACTAGCATGTGGGTCCCATTCCAGTTGGGTGGTGGCTTAGGTACAAGGTTCCTCTGTCACAGCAGCCCCACATGTCAATTAGGGAGACACTGAAAGCAGAGTAATTGCTATTTGCCTCTCTGTTGTTTAGATGCTTAGGATGTGGTGCAGACTCTAAGATCTTCAACTAGGCAAGAGAATCCCTTCCCCTGTCATGTGAGACATGAGGAGTGGATTTGCCTTTTGTCTTCTCTATAGATAAGGAGGAGGGTTTTCTGGTCTCTTCCACATAGGCAGAGCTGGGAGGCAGGAACAACAGACTTCTGGCAGGTTGTATTTCCTCAAGCCTCCTTATCCTGTAATGACGTTAGCATGCAACTTACTCTGGTGCCCTGTCTGAGGGAAATGGGACAGTTTGAGCCTGGGTGTGTCCTGCCATACAAGAGTATTGTGATTTTAACCCATTTTATTTTATTTTATAACCATTTCTTCTTTTGGTTTGTTCTTTTTTTGGTTTTTTGAGATAGGGTTTCTTTGTGTATCTTAGCTGTCCTCCATTCACTTTGTAGACCAGGCTGGCCACAAACTCGCAGAGATCCTCCTGCCTCTGCCTCCCAGAGTGCTGGAGGTGTGCCCCACCACACCCCAGCTCATAACTAGTTTTTTAATATACTTTATTTTGAATATTATTTTACATTGAACAAGCATTAAGTTTGTTTTAAACTTGTTCGGAGTTACTTATGTTAGACTTAATTTTGACAATATATACAGAAGATTATGTAATGGAGGATATAAATTGGTCTCAATAACTGAATTATATTTTTACTTAGCATGGCTACAAACATAGTTCTTAGCACCTTAAAGAATTTGATCATTTATAAGGAGACTGACCATTAAATTTTATGTCTTAATTATCTTTGTTTTAACAGTTTATAGTAAATTCTTATTAGATTAGAATATTTATAATTTTACTCTGCTAAGTTTTAGCCTTAAAAATTATAATTTTTGAATTAAAACATTTTTAGTCTCAAAAATAAACTTTAAACCATAAATAAAGTTCAAAGAGTGACTGGGAACCTTGTTTTCCTGATACTTTTATGGAACATTTTTATAAAATATTATAAAGCTTAACAAAGTTAACCAAGACATAAGTGATTTTTGATGGCATAAATAGACCACTAAAACCTTAGGAATTTATAACCTGTAAGTCTTATCCTCCAAAAGCCTTATATAACTAATTCAGTCCTTCTGAGATTTAGCTTTATCCTCATCTATCCCTGTTTTGTTTTGTTTTGTTTCATTCTTAGGACAAAATTTTATTTCATCATACAAAATCCATCCTTATCAAAAACATTTGAAACTTTTTATGAAAAAATGAAACCGTATATTTTATATCTGCATGGTGGTTTGAATAGGTATTGCTCCCATAGACTGACTCATGGGCTTGAGTGCCTGTCCCATAGGGAGTGGCACTATTAGGAAGTGTTGCCTTGTTGGGAAAAAAATGTGTCACTGTGGGGGCAGTCTTTGAGGTCTCTCACATGCTCAAGCTATGCCCAGTGTGACACACAGTCTCTTCTGTTGCCTTTAGATCAAAATGTAGAATCTTAGCTCCTTCTCTAACACCATATTTGCCTAAACTCAGACATGCTTCCCACCATAATGATAATAGACTAAACCTCTGAGCTGTAAGCCAACACTAACTAAATAATATTTCCCTTTATGAGAGTTGCCTTTGTCATGGTGTCTCTTCACAGCAAAAAACAAAAAAAAAAACAAAAAACAAAAAAACAAACAAACAAAAACCCAACTAAGACAGTAATTGGTACCATGAGTAAGGAATTGCTATGATAGGCCTGACCATGCTTTTGTTTGGAAGAATGTGGATATGGGGACTTTGGATCAGAAAGCAATTAACTGCTTTAAGTAGGAATCAATGGGTCATATTAGTATGAACATGGACGGTAATGGTTTTGAGGGTGATTTGAACTGTGGGAGCCTGTCTCAACAGGTTTCAGAGGAGAAAAATTTTAGTATGTTGCCTAGAGATTATTCTTGTGATATTTTGGTGAAGAATATGGCTGCTTTTTGGCTCCTTGTCCAAAGAGTCTGCCCATGGCTAAGGTGAAACAAAAAATCTTAAATTAATTGTATTGGCAAAGGAAATCTCAAAATAGACTCATACAGATTCTGTCCTGTGGTTCAGTCTTATAAAGAGCATTTTGATGAAATGTAGCAAGGTGAGAAAGGAAAAATACAAAATGCATGATTCGAAAATTAAAGGGGTACGAGGAGGTGGAATGAAGCTAAAGCCCATGATCAAGGAAATAAACAGATTAGGTAGTAAATGGAATTAAGGGAGTGGTGACTTTGGGGCAAGTTCCCACCCAGCCAAGCTTCCATCTTGTGAAGGACTTAAGGAAAAGCTTAGGTCCAGGCATAGAGATATATTCCTTTAAGCCCAGCACTCAGGAGACAGAGGCAAGCAGATCTTTGAATTCAAGGTCAGCCTGGTGTACAGAGCAAGTTCCAGAACAGCTAAGCTGAGAAAGCAAAGGAAATAATCAAAAACAGAAAGCTGGTAAAAATATAATTTAATAGGAGAGCCATGTTCCAGTGCCAGCAAGCACCAGAACTTGGTGGCTTCAGCCACATGGTTCTGGCTTTAGAGTCAAGGATAAAGGAAAGCGGTTATGGAAGTTTTCTCCTTGGCTAAGAGAAGCCACTGAGGCCAGATGTGTGGCAGGGGTGTCCTTCCATGGAGGTCTAGAGAGACCATTGTTGAAGCTGTG
>NW_026596088.1:3347842-3359558 GCF_907164565.1 Psammomys obesus
GGTTCTGGCTTTAGAGTCAAGGATAAAGGAAAGCGGTTATGGAAGTTCTCTCCTTGGCTAAGAGAAGCCACTGAGGCCAGATGTGTGGCAGGGGTGTCCTTCCATGGAGGTCTAGAGAGACCATTGTTGAAGCTGTGCAGGTAAAGCCTGGATTGCCTTGGAGACCCAAAGAGGTTAGAGATGCCAGAGCCATGGGACACCTGCCAAGAAAAACTAACAGGAAGTGAAACCAGCTCAAGAGAAAGAAATGTGCTGCAGTGAACAAAGATAAAGGAGTTTAGGATATATCAGACATGGAGATGCAGAGTTTGGAATTTGCTCAGCTGGTTTTTGAGTTTGCTTTGGTCCTATATATATATATATATATATATATATATATTATATATATTATATATATATATATTTTACTTTGCTTCCTTTCCTCCCTGATGGAATAGTAATGTATATCCTGTGCCGTAGTATGTTGGAAGTATGTGATCTGTTTTTTATTTTATAGGGGATTACAGTTAAGAGATTGCATGAATCTCAGAAGAGATTTTAAACATTGTTGAGACTGTGATAGAGTCTGGGGACTTTTGAAGTTGGACTAAATGCATTTTGCATTATGTTACTGCTATAAGCATATGGGGACCCAGGAGTAAACTGTGGTGGCTTGAACGGGTGTGGCCGGCACCATCTCACGTGTTTGAACGCTTGGCCCATGGATAGTGGTGCTATCAGGAGGTGTGGCCCTGTTGGAAGAGGTGTGACCTTGTTGGAGAAAGTGTGTCACTGTGGGCTTTGAGGCTTTCTAGGTTCAAACTTTGTACAGTATGGCCCACAGTCTTCTGATGCTGCCTTTGGATCAAGGTGTGGAACTCTCACCTCCTTCTCAAGCACCATATCTGCCTACATTCTGACATGCTTCCCACCAGGATAATACGGACTAACCCTCTGAAACATCAGCCAGCCCCAATTAAATGTTTCCCTTTATAAGAGTTGTCTTCACAGCAATAAAACCCAAACTAAGACAATCTGCTTAAACATTTTTTTCTCAAACATACTACTTTTTTTTTCTATTTCCCTAAACAAGAGTTTATCCAAGTTATAAACATGGTATGCTGTTGGCAATTAATATTATCTGTACATAGACTTTTAACTATTAACTTTTTTGTTTTAAGTTTTAAAATAATCATCTCTGCCTAGAATTTTATAACATTTTAACCATCTTTCTCAAATGATCTCACATATCTCGAGAGAGAAAGTTTACTTTTCAGTAAGAGCTTCAAAGATATCCAAGACCTTGAAAGGGGAAACATTTTTTTGTAAGCAAGAACAGAGGAGGGGTGAGAGAGAAAAACATCTGTGGTTACACTTAGCCATTTTAACTTTTATATATTAATCCTTTTGATTAAATATTAAATATAATGAGATATAACAGTAATAAATAAGAGTGTTATCTTCTGTAAGAAAAATTTCTAAGGGGTGATGTTAAGCAGTATCTGTGGTCTTGACTCAGTATATACAACTTTTCTATTGCTACACAGGTGACTTCCTCTCCTTTCTCAGCATTTAGCCTGTACACCATAATTTGCCCAGAAAACCTTGAGGTCTCATCCAATTGGGGACTAATTGCATACAACCATCTGGGAAGAGTGACCTACTCAGGAGGTCCAACGACCTTGCCTATCTTCTCCTTTCTTGAAAGAATATTAACATTTAACAAGTTCAGCTGTAATTATTTTAAGCTGACACAGTTGGAGTTCTTATTGAGAGATTTCAGGCAGAGGGTCCCTTTTATCTTTTGCATGTATGAGCTTCCTGTTAGCTAGTTTTATTCTAGACACCTTTATACAGTGAGGTAAACAATGGTAGCCTCTATTGGAAATGTTTTACATTTTGGATGTCCTCAAGGACATAGGGCCTTTTTCCCGGGCTGTTCTATTATTCTCATTCTTCCTGTTACAGAGTCAGGGTACAAGCCTGACCTAGGATAGATGCTGTTGAGTAAAATTTGAGAAAAAAAAATGCTTTGTTTTTAAGTGGGCAGGCCAAATCACATGTGCAGAGTTAGCTTTTCAGCAGAAATATAACAACATATTGACAATTTCCCAATATTATCCATACCCCAAAGACATTTGAATCTCTGTAAGACTGAACCCAGTGATCTACATATCTTTTGGAACTATTGCAGGCAAGAGCTAAGTGGCAGGGACGTGAGGGGTTCAGATGAGTTGGAAGTTATATGGGAAGAGGGGCCTCATATCATTGCCCATTTCATCCTAGAAAGTTATCAAGAACAGTTTAGATATTAAAATCTAACGATTCAGATTCCGACCAGTGATGGTAGATGTCCCATGTATTTTAAGGCCAGATTTCAACCAGGAGCCACATAAGTATGGCTAGTCTGAGGCCTCTTAAAATGGAGTTTTGTCTTGTTTTTGTTTTTTTGTTTTTAGATTAGACTACACACAGGCCTGGAAAGTAGGAAAGACATCCCAAGACTCATATGTTTCCAGAATTCAAGAGACCTTTCCGTGGTGGAAAGTTCCCAGAACTTTCAGTGGCGCAAATCTCAAGACAAGACCGAGGGTGCCTCCCAGAGCCCCCTGAGGCCTAACCAGGGCACCCCCGACTTAGGTCTCTTGTGTTATCTGGTCTAGATGTTTTGGCTGTGTTGGATATGGGGTCTGATCTAATGGCGAGTGTTCTCCCACCTGGGTTTTAGACTGTGAGGATGAAGCAGGAGAGTGAGAGGAGAGAGAAGGGTAAAGATGAACTGTGAGAGAAAAGGCTGCCCGAGATACACAGATGGTCCTGCCAGGCTCCCTTGGATCTCAGGGCAGCAAGCAGACGGAGATGACAGAGTTGCAGCCCGAGCTTGGGTGATTCCAGCAGCCTTCGTTGGCGTCGGGTGGTGCAGTGTGAAGTGTGTATCCCATGTTCGGAACCAGGGCTGAAGTGAGGCACCAGGCATGGACACTGGCCGAAATGCTCTGACTCTCCAACGAGGGTGCATAATAAAACGGGAAGTTTCTACCGTGCCTGCAAAGGTTTCCTGTAGAATAGGATGGTTTAGTCACGGAAAAACAAGGGCTTGGAGTATTTTCTATCATCGTTCCCTAGCATCTCAGTGCCAAATCAGTGCATTGTTGGATTGTGTTGTGTTAGGATGTTTGAATTTAAAAATTGCCATTTGAGTTTCTGACTGGTTTCATGAAACACCATTAAGTGAATTTGGTCTTGGGATGGAACAGAATTTCCAACAGTCTCCAAAATAACCTCAAATAACTCCTGCCATTTTGCACACTGTATTTCTGTGAAGTGACTTTCTCAACACTGACAATTTTAGAATCGAACTACTGATCAACTCAGAATAGTAGTGAAGGTGGTCTGTGTCTCCCAGTATCAAGCAAGTATTTATCTGATTTAGTTATCTGTGTAAAGATAAACAAAATCACCCATCTCATTAGTGTGCAAGTTGTTTTGTTTTGTTTTGTTTTTCGAGACAGGATTTTTCTGTTTACCCTTGGCTGTCCTGGACTTGCTTTGTAGACTAAGCAGGCCTCAAATTCACAGTAATCCTCCTGCCTCTACCTCCCTGAGTGCTGGGATTAAAGGTGTGCACCACCATGTCCAGTTGTTTGCTTCCATTTTTAATAAATGGTAAATTTTATATAGAGCAAAGAATTTTCTTAAGTAAATTTCTTTATGCTTTATGATGAGTAGATGTTTGATTTGTATCCTTGTTTTATATACCTGGATATTCAGCGTTGTGCACAAATTTCTCTAGTGGTAGTGGATCACAAACAAACTAACAACAACAAAAAATTAAGAGTGTTGCTCCAAGCACCACATGAAAGAAACTGCATTTTCAGAGTCCGAGGAATCCAGACAAATCAGTGGTTCTCAACCTGTGCGACACATGAGACAAATCTCTAGCTCTAAGTATATTTACATTATAGTTCATAGCATTATCAAAACTGTAGTTATGAAATAGCCAGACACAAAAGTAATTTTGTGGTTGGGTGCTGCTACCTGAGGAACTATATTAAAGGGGCACAGCATTAGGAAGATTGAGAACCACTGATATATACAGAGATAAACTTAACCACTCCTGGCTAGGTGGTGCTGATGAGCTGAACTAAGATGTTCAACCCCGAGCAGAAGTGGAAGAAAATTTGTCTAAAGTAGAAATGATAAAACATGGTCTTTTGACTGGAAGAAAATGGGAGCCATGAAAAACACTTGACTTTCCGGGAAGTCAGGGGAGCCCACAAACCTAGTCGGACAAATAAGTATTATATCAAAAATATCTGAAGTGAGAGGCATCTAGGGCCTAAGATTCTGAGGAGTTACTGTGTTTAGTTTTGGGGCACTTATATTATGAAGACTAAAATCTAGGTGACTTTTCTCGTGCTACATTTGCTGTTTTACCAGCTATCCCAGGACATCAAGCAGGCTGAGGAGATCAGTAATTCAGATGAGACACAGCAGGGATGTCTGGTCTTGGCACTTCGTTATCTTTGTCCTCACCTGGAAGACTCAGATTGGGCCTAGCAACCCTACAGTTGGCACATTCGTCCACATGTGTGGCTGCTGATACTGTGAGCTGGTGGCTTACTTCCAGCATGGCTGTGTTCAGAGACTCTGAGAGGAGAGCAGCAAGGAATACAGTGGTGTTCCATTGGTTAAGGAAGCCACAGGGTCTGTTTATGGTTAAGTGACTGGATGGTAGACCCCATACTTTCATGGAAGCTTGTTTATGATGGATGGTAAACAAGAAGAAATGGATCACGTGGTAATTTCCTATTGTTGTTGTACAAATTATCACAACCTTAGCAGCTTACAGTAGCATGCTTTTTAATCCTATAGATGGTACTAGCTGGTAGAAATACAACATAGACCATATAGTCAGTGTTAAATTTTCCAGTATTATTCAGTGAAGTAAAACATACCAGTAACATTAACTTTAGCAGTATATTTTTTTAGCCCATCATATCAGTGTTATCATTTTATCACAAAATCAATATAATAATTACTTATATATTTTACAAGCTTTATACTAAAAACTCAAAATTTATTCCATGTCTATCATTTTTAGCGCCCCTTAATTTGGGGATAGTGACAATCATATCATACAGTTACAAATGATAAGTTGAAGTTATTTAGTCCATGACTATGAAACATCTAAGTACAATGCCAAGTTCACATACACCATCAAAACAACTATATCATCCCCTCCCTGAGGGATGGCTTTCATTTTAGAGGTTATTTTCACATCCTTTCTCTTAGGGTACACTCCACTTTGCCAAATCATCATTTAGGTTGAGAACATTGGAGACTGTAAGATAATGTAGGCTGACTTTCAACAAAGGGTTCTGCTTTGGTTAGGGTCTTTATTGCTATGATAAAGCACCATGGCCAAAAGCAGCCTGGGGAGAAAAGGGTTCCAGTTTCCACACCATAATCCAGCACAGAGAGAAGATGGGGCAGAAACTCAAACAGGGCAGGAACCAAGAGGCAGAAGCTGAAGAAGAGACCATGGAGGAATACACTTACATGGCTTGCTCAGTATACTTTCTTATATCACCCAGGACCACCTGCCTGGAGAAAGCACCCCCACAGTGAGATCCGGCCCCCTCACATCATTGATTAATCCAGATAATAGACAACATACTTGCCTACAGGTAATTCTTAGGGAGGTGCTTCTCAATGAATATTTCTTCTTTTCAGATATGTCTAGGCTTGTGTCACGTTAACAAAGACCAACCAACACAATTGGCCTCTTGTCAACTAGTCACTCAAACACATTACTCATTAATCCATAACCTTTCCTTTCTTGTTCTTCCCTAAGATTTCATATAAATATTAATACCGTAAAATGAAACATTCTAATTAGAAGTTCCACAGCATTGAAAAATTTGGTACCTTTAAAACATCCACCATCTCTATAAAATATCCAAAACCTCTCTAAAATATCCAAAACCTGTTCACTATGGGCTTCTGTAAAAGAGAAAATCAAGTTACATACTTTCTTACTCCTAGAGTGAAGGTTAGGGTGCAGTCATAAAAAAAAAACATCAGAGCACAAATGAAATTCAGCAGTTAAAAGCTTAGTGCTTGTCTTCTGGGACCTATGCAAGATCTTCTGGGCTCAAGGGGGCTTCATTTCTCCAGTTCTGCCATCAGCAACACACATGGCTCGTCTGTAGTCTCAGGCAGGCTCCACTCCACACTTGATATTGCCCTCCACTGAGGGACATCAGTGTTGTTTCCAGCTTCTGGCTATTACAAATAGAGCTGATACAAAAATAGTTGAGCAAATATCCTTTTTGTATGGTTGAGCATATTTTGGATATATGCCTACGAGTGGTATAGCTGGATCTTGAGGTAGCGCTATTGTCTGAGAAAGCGCCAGATTGATTACCAAAGTAGTTGTACAAGTTTACATTCCCACCAAAAATGGAGGACGGTTCCCCTTTCTCCACAACCTCTCCAGCATGTGTTGTCACTTGAGTTTTTGATTTAGCCATTCTGATAGGTGTAAGGTGAAATCTAAGGGTTGTTTTGATTTTCATCTCCTTGCCGACTAAGGATGATGAACATTTCTTTAAGTGTTTCTCTGTCATTCAATATTCCTCTATTAAGAATTCTCTGTTTAGCTCTGTACCTCATTTTTAAATTGGATTACTTGGTTTGTTAGTGTTTAACTTCTTAAGTTCTTTATATATTCTTTATATAGTCTGTCAGATATAGGGTTGGTGAAGATCCTTTCCCAATCTGTAGGCTGTCGTTTTCAGAACTACATATTCTTAATATAAAACATCACACAAATGGAACTAGTCTTTGGTTTCTTGTGAATTTTTATAAATCCAGGCCTCCAATAACTGCATCACTCAACATTCTTATCCTCCAAGCTTCCACAGCACAGCATACTAAGCTCTGAGCAGTTAGTGCCTTTTCTAAATTTTTAAAAATTTTTATTCAAATTTTGTACACAGAATAATCTTGCCTTCCTCAGCAGCTTCTATGGGTGTCAACAGGGCCTCTGATTCCACGCAACTGACTGTAGCACAAGAAAAGGTGAGACCATGAGGGTAAGTCTTTTTGCACACTCAAAGCATAAAGAACGTTTTCTTTCCCTGCGGGCTCTTCTTCTTCTGGCAATTCAGGTAGCTCCCTGCCCTGTCCTTTTCCATCCAACATAAATGATGTTTTCCTTGGTTAAAGCTTTGCCAGCATCACCAATCTCCGCCCCCACATTTTTGTGAGTCTAAATCCCTTTGTCTATCTTCCATCTTCACCTTTAACATTGCTCTACTATGACAGCTTATTCATCTCTCTTTCTCCCTGATACATCTTTACATTCTCCAAGGAAAAGACCCATCATTCATCTCTTTCTTCCCTATGATTATCACAAGCCTTCATCTCAGTGGAGACTCAGTCATGAGGGCTGCTTTGGTTCATTGAATAGAAAAAAAAAAAAAAAACCATTAATTGGCCCATATGGGAAAATGAATGTGTGACCTTGGCTTATCTATTCTCAGAGCTGGCAGATAAAATTTGCATGCTTTTGTTGTTCTGGGTCAAAGGAGCCACAGGCAGTTCAAAGTAATAGGGGCTGAATACAGGGACACATGACAATATACCTCTTTAGTTAGATAAAGAAGACCTATTCATATATGGTAGGGAGGAAAATCAATGGAGTTCCTGGCCCCTTTGCCTGTGACAATGGTCTTTCTAGGTAGCCCCTTAGAGGTGATTAATGTGAGCTCCTGCTGGGAACTTCAAATTGATCTTACCAAAGAAAATGTCATTTCTCCTCTTGTCCTTTGGCTTCAGAGAGAAAAATACAGAAAGGAAAGTTCCAACAACCTGGAATATACACAAGATGTTTTCAAAGAAGACACAGGATACAGACCATCCTGGGGTAAACACATGTGGGTTGTTCTTCATCTTAAAGATTCAATTCATTATCACGTGGCCCCCATTTCCAGTTACCCGGTGTTTTTCTTAGCCAAGACACACCTGGTCCTTCACATGATACTCTGACCTCACAGGCAATTCCGCAGCTACAATGGCATATAGACATGCCAGCTTCCTGATTCTGTCTTCAAATCTAGGAAAGTAGAAATAAATCCCACATGGTCCCAGCTTCATGCTATGTTGAGAAAAACAGGCAGAAAAAAAAAAAAAGAAATTACAATCTCTGGTCAAAGATGCTCTAATAGGGATATTGTTATTCTTTTCCTAGGTGAAAGGTCTGGGCTCATGTATAATAAGACTTGATTTACACCTTTGAACAACCCTTCTGGTGCCTGAAGAATAGATTTGGGTCAGGTTTAGAAGCAAAGATAAGTTAAAAAGTGTTTGCTGCAGTTTGTCTGAGCGATGGTGGTGCACTAAACCAGGAAATGACAGTAAAGATGGAGAGATGTGAGCAGAGGCATTTGCCCAGGCACACCATGGGGCAGGCCAGGGAAGAATATCACAGAAATGAGATGCACAAGGGGTACAGGAGTGAGAAGTGGTTGGGGATTTGTCTTTTTATGCACCAGGCATAGTAGAAACACTATGGCATAGAGAAACACCACCACCACAACCATCATCATCATCACCATGATCTTTACACCATCACCACCACCATCACAGTCATATGATTGCCATCATCACAACGAGCAACACCATCATCACATAGTCACCACCGAGATCTTCATTACTCACCGTTATTATGGCCATCATCAGTCATATCACCAACAACCAGCCCCAGCACCACCTATCATGACCATCATTGCTATTGGTATGATCCTTGTCACTTCCGTTCTTGGTGCTGTTGTGATAAACAATAATCTATAATGAGTAATAGTTTTAGCTTGTAGTGAATGATCATCAGTATTAACAAATTAGAATGTCTTCTTTTGTCTTGTGAATTTCAATATCTGTCTATAAACACACATGTGTTATTTGAAACTTTTTCTTCACTACTCTATCAAATGCTACTGGATGGTCACTCTCCATAGTGTGCCTGCTCATTCTCATTGTCTTTTCTACATTTCCTGGGAAACCATTCACAAATCCTTCTATAGTTTTGTAGGTCTCATTGTGCCTTGGACACTCCCCTGCATCCTGATCATTCCTAAATGTTGGATCATTTTGAGTGTTTGCTTTTTCTTATTATGAACACCACAAAATCTTACAGAAAGTAACCACCATTGTTCAACCTTCCTCAACTCTTCTCCTTAGGAAGCTATATTAAGTCTCCACAATTAGGGAGCCCCAAAATTATCTCATGTCCTCTTTACTCAGTTCCTCAGCAAAGATCTTCAAACCCCACTTCAAAGAAAAGACAAACAAACAAGCCCATACAACTTCTTAAATCTTCTTTATTCTTCAGTAAACACTTTTTCTTTGGACCATTCTGTTTATGATTTCACCTTATCCTTGTCATTCCTCAATTACCACAATCAATAACCAAACATTTAGAGACACATACTTCAAGTCCTCACTAAGAGCTCATCATATGAAGCTGTTTTTTGAAGGCTTTGAGCGCTTTTTTGACTGATGGTAGTAATGACAACATCCACCTGTGCGGTATTTCTGGTTAGCCCTCTTGTTATTTCCACAGTGAGCAGCATTTGGAGACACCATCATTCATTTGTCACATTGGATGAGTAACACAGTCTTTCCTAGAGGGTCTCATGCTATTCACATGTTCTTGAGGAACTTTGCTTTCCTGCATATGCATAAGGATGCTGGTGCTGTCTACATAGCCACTAGGGCATCACTCTTTAGTCAGCAGTATGATAGTTTTAGCTAGTAGCTACAGGGGCTACCCATCTTTTAGATGTCAGCAGCTCAGAATTTAGCAGATTCACAATTAAGAAAAAAGCATGTGGAGATTACTTTTAAAGTATTGTTTATGATTTGGGGTGTTTTAGACTGTCTATCCAAACAAAGACAATCACTAAATTGCTATGAATCTAAAGGATATTCTACAAACTCCTGCAAAAATTGCCTCCTCCCCCCACATTGTGTTTGCATAGGATAACTTTACATACTGTTGGCAATCATCACTAAAAACAAAAGAAAATCCTATTGTAGACAATCTTACATAAATTCCAATTTGATTCTTGTGCCAAGAATGTGCTTATTCTTCCTGAAGAAGTACTTGCCTTGATTTCACAGATATTGTAACTAACAGAAAAGGAGTGGACTTCACTCAGGAAGCTCAAGGTCAAACATTTGCTTCACCTACTTCTGTTTGTCAAGGAACAATGACAGCACTTTAACCTTACTTTGAATTTGATTGTACATATACCTCTCAGTTGTTCTTCTACCAAAGTTTACCCTACTTATAACTCTCATTGATTTGTGGCATCATTGTGAATCTCTTCTTAAAAAGTAAGGGCATTGCTAAATTTAAAAAAAGAAAGTCTTAGTTTCTAGTATCTTTGAAGTGTCATCTCTCTCTCTCTTGTTTTTTTGTTTGTTTGTTTGTTTGTTTTTGTTGTTGTTTTAGTGATGGAAGATATTTGATCACATTATTAACCCTGAGACTGTGTACTGGAAAAACCTGTTGCTGGTTGTGGTGTGATTCAATCCTAGCATACACCTTTAATCCAGAAACTCTCTGTTTATTGTTAACAGCTGGTTGTAGTATGGTTCAGATCTAGCACAAATGTATATATTTAAATTACAATGTATTCACTTTATATCCCTATTGTAGGCTCTCCCTTTTCTCCTAACAGTCCATCCTTCCTACATTTCCCCCCTTCCCCTCCCCTAGTCCACTGAAAGGAAGAGTCCTCCCTTACTATCTGACTCTTGCCTATCAAGTCTCATTAGGACAGACTGAATCCTCATCTTCTGTGGGCTGGCAGAGCCATTCCCCAGGGGGAAGTGATCAAAGAGCAGGCAACTGAGTTCATGCCAGAGACTGCCCTTGTTGCCCTTACTAGGGAACTCACATGAGACTGAGCTGTCTATGGGCTACATTAGAGCAGGGGGTCTATATCCTCTCCATGCATGGTTCTTGGTTGATGCATCAGTTTCTGCTGCTCCTCTGGACCCAGAATTTTTGGCTTTATTGGTCTCCTTGTGGAGCTCCTGTTCCCTCCAGGTCCTTCTAACTTCCCCTTCTTCCATAAGACTCCCTGTGCTCTGCCCAAAGTTTGGCCATGGGTCTCTGCATCTGCTTTAATCCCCTGCTGGATGGAGACTTTCAGAGATCATCTATGGTATGCTCCGGTCCTGTTCTTTCTCTTCTGTCACTTCCAGTGTCTATCCTGTTTGCCTTTTGAATGAAAGTTAAGCATCCTCCCTAATGTCCTTGTTGTTTAGCTTCTTTAAGTCTGTAGAATATAGCGTGTTTATCCTATATTATATGGCTTATATCACTTATAAGTGAGTATATATCATGTGTGTCTTTCTGGTTCTAGGTTACCTCACCCAGGATGATTTTTTTCTAGTTCCACCCATTGGCCTGCAAATTTCATGGTTTCCTTGTTTTTAATAGCTGAGTACTAGTCCATTGAATGTCATAGAGACACTTAAAGAAATGTTCAACATCCTTAGTCATCAGGGAAATACAAATCAAAATAAGTCTGAGATTCCATCTTACCCCGTCAGAATGGCTAAGATCAAAAACTCAAGTGACAACACATTCTGGAGCATACCATAGATGTGAAGAAGGAAGGAAGGAAGGAAGGAAGGAAGGAAGGAAGGAAGGAAGGAA
>NW_026596088.1:3359568-3374343 GCF_907164565.1 Psammomys obesus
GAAGGAAGGAAGGAAGGAAGGAAGGAAGGAAGGAAGGAAGGAAGGAAGGAAGGAAGGAAGGAAGGCTAAACTCCTGTCCCCTAAGTTATGATACTAAGAAGTGTAGCCTTTGGGAAGGAACTGATTCTTTAGGGTAGTGTCTTTATAGGGACGACCCACGAGTTGACATTTACCCTATCCGCCATGTGAGAATGCAGAGAATTTGGCAGTCTTCAATTTGGAGGAACGCCCTCCATGCAGCCTGATCACTGGAATCCTGACAATGGGTATCAGCATCCAGAATGGTGGCTGATATATAAGGATCTCTTGTTTACAAGCCACTTAGCCTATACTACTTCTTTGTGGCAGGGATGTTTACAGTTACTGACAAGATGCACGAATAGATGTGGCCTGAGAATGACTAGGTACTCAACAGTACTAGGGTATAAAATCTTTTCAGTTTCCTAGATGGCTGGCTTCCTATGACCACATCAACCCAGATGACACTATAGACTACAGCCTTGCAAAGGTGCTGCCTTGTTAGTGACTGGGTGCTGGTGGAACCCAGGTTTGACTGTGCAAAGTGTTATCTTATTTTCTGCTTCCTCAGTTATCACCTGCCCTGGGAAATTCTCAGTCCTAGCCCATTAGCTCTGGAAACACATGGAGTAGAGACTCAGCAATACCCCTTAACACCTTCTTTACTCTTTGTCTCTTTGCTGTTCTCTGAACACAGCAGGTCTCAAGAAGTACATGTGTGTCTGTGTCCAGATGTGGGATGGTCACCATTGTCTTATTCATCATTCTTCTCTAATGCCTTGAAGAATACAGCTTTCAGTACCACGCACTTGCCCTGCAGCATCATGTCTTTCCACTTTCATGTCTGAAAAAATTTAATTCCAATAGTGTCATCATTATCGATTATGTGTCTGCTCCATGCATAATGATAACACTAATAGCCTACATCTATACAGTCCCCATAAACACTCAACTTTGAAAGGAAGCCCCAAGGTCATCACCTCCACTGTGGCTCACTGTCCTACTCCAAGGCATTGATTTTGTCTTGTTGAAGCTTCAGAATCATGTGTAGTAAATTAGACTATTAATCCTAACTTAAAGATGGTGAAAGACAACGTGAATGACTTACCCAAGGTCACATGAGAAGGAATGACTGAGCGAACACTGAGACAATTGTCCTTGGAAAGTGACACGGTGCGATCAATATGACCGCACCTTGTTGTCCCTGTGGTATGTATTCATCTGCTTTTACTGGATAACCAACTTTCTCAAACATAGCAACATAAACAGAATCTTCCTTTTAGCTCACAGACTGTGTATTGGCCAAAGAGCCTGAACTCCACACAGTGCCCTTGCGGGTCTCACTGGGTCATGGTGGGGATCAGTTCAGTCTTAGGGCAAACCTCTGGGAGCTCACTGGCCTAGGGTGAGGTCAGTTTACATAGTTAATCTCAAATTGGCTTCTGTCTTCTGTGAGCCTAGACTGCTGAAAGGTACCTGCCCTACCCTAAGAAAGGAAGGAAGTTGTAGGCCCTCCCCAGGTCTTGCCTTACAATTACCACACATTACTTCTGCTAAAATCTGCTAGCTAGAGCTAGCCTCGACCACAAAGGTAGCCCAGATTCAAGGGAAAGTGACACTACATTCCTTGATCGAAGAGGCTACAAAGAACTCGGCATATATACACATCTATGTTGACTGCAGGATCATTACACTAGCCAGAAGCAAATTAGCTTAGGCATCTAACAGCGAATTAATGGGTAAATGAAATGATGGCCTTTATATACAATGGAGCTTCATTCATCATGAAGAACAAGGAAATCCTGCCATTCTAAGGAAAATGAATGCACATTTATATGATAAAGTTTTATGTGTTGGTGAGCTTCCCGTTACTATAAGTATGAGATAATTAACCTTTAAAGGAAAGGCTCCTGGTTTGGGAGGTTTCAGACAGGATGCTGCAAGGTATGTGCAATGGGTTGGGGAGCCTGTTGTCACAGGCCTCTGATGAGGCAGCATATCAAGCTGGGAATTATGGCCCAGTCTAACAGTTTACATCGTGAGCCAGAGAACAAAGAGAAGAAGTGGGGACTGGGTTTCTACCTGCCCTTGAGGGCATGTTTCTAGTGATATAAGGACCTCTCCTTAGGGCCCAACTCCTAAAGGTCTTACCATCTTCTGGTAGGACAACCTGGAAATCTGAAGGACACATACACAAACCATTGTGATTACATACAAATATTTGAAACTAACTCACATATGAGACTGTACCGCTCTTCAGAGTCCTCACGCGTTTCCTCTTTTAACCAAAGAGCAATCCTGAAATTAAATAAATAAATAAATAAATAGATAGATAGATAGATAGATAGATAAACAAACAAACAAACAAACAAACAAATAAATAAATAAATAAATAAATAAATAAATGTTATTATCGCCCTGTTTCACTTAGTCTAGGAAAGCTGAAATTCAGAGAACGCCATAATGACTCAAAGCCATGCGGCTCATTGTCGAACCGGCTGTGGCACTGTGAACGGAGTTGAGTGTGCTTTCTGCTGTGTCTGTTCACATTGTATGATTTTTAATGCCCTGCAAACAGGGGAAAAGGTACAGATGTTCCTTTATAGCAAAAAGAGCGACTGTAATTGCATTTTAGCTGGTTGCTGTAGAAAGGCTGGCGTATACACTATAGGCATATGCATTGTGCTTACCGCTTGGTGAAGTGGCTTCAGGATGGCTCAGATGTTTCGGGGGTCTGATTTAAGTATTCCTCCGTGACTTCAAACAGTTATGCCTTAGTAAGACTTATAAAATGTATTAAGTTTTCCTTGATGCTGTACGTTTACTCTCTACAAATCGGGCTTATTACAATTCTAAGATCCGTAAGTCAGGAGTCCCATGGTTATAGCTAAACACATCTAATTTAAGCTGTTGCAGCCAAAACAAACACAAAAGCCATGTATTTTTTTTTCATAGTTAGAACACAGGTCCTCTCAGCTGTGCCTGTTGCTCATTTTGGGAAAGCTCCCTCTCTCGTTCCAAGTGTGCTTCCCTCAGCATAATTCACCGGCGGGGCGGTTGCTTTTGCAGGAAAACACAGCTGCTGCAAAATCCTAGTTCAAAACCTAACATTTCATGTCAAAATAGAGAAATAATGCGTCTTACCCTGGGTAGCTCTGGTAAAATCCCGAGGAGGGCTCCTTCTAGGACAGGCCTGAGTCATGGGGCAGGTTGAAACAATCACCATGGTCAAAACTCATTGACCTCCACTCCGTCAGAACTGCATCGGGTTCCTGATGTTGGTGCCCTTCAGAACTATGAGAGATAGATGTAAAAAGAACACTCAGTTGCTAGGTGCCAGAAGAAGCCTATGGTGTTGAGAAGACCTCAGCTACCCTCAATATCAATGAGAAAAGACTCAGTAATGGGGTCGCGTCTCTAAAATGTCACTTATGATTGTTCCCTTCTCATTGACTGCCACTTCACACAGGTCCTGTGGTGTCCTGATCAGGTTCTCTGTGAACACACCAGTTAAAATAGCACCAATTGTAACCATCCTAGTGCCATTAGCTCAAGCCCTAAGTCTTTTAGGATTTTGTTTAATTTTATCCTGCTTTGTTTTATCTTGTTTTCTAATGTACTGGGAATCAAGCCCTCACATAGTAAACAAGTATTCTTTTAGTAAACTATATCACCAGATGAATATGAATTAATTTTCATAGCAAGTCCAGTGGATTAAATAACAGTAAATAGTACTACACCCTACTGTTATTTCCAACTACAAGATGAAGAACCTGGCCCTGAAGAGATGGCTTAGAGGTTGAGAGCACTTGTTTCTTCTGCAGAGGCCCTGAGTTCAGCCCCCTGGACCCACATCAGGGGGCTCAGAATCTGCTGTAACTCCAGTTCCATTGGGTTCTCTCTGGTTTCCACAGGCACCTGCTTTCTCGTGCATATAACCACACCCAGATACACCCACACAGAGGACATCAAAAAGAAAATAATCTGAAAATAAACTAGACAAGAAAAGTGTGTTGCTTGGATCTTAAAATGTATCCACACAAACATTTCTAAAGATAGGATGAGTTACTGCTCAATTATATATCCAATGAGCAACATGCATCCCTAAACTCCCCTCTATGAATTTATGCATTATGCTAGGTGTGAGGAGAACCAAGCTTACGCGACTCCATTTATATACTCTCTAGCAATGGGCAAAATGTCGGAGACAGGAAATAGGTGAGTTCTGGCCAGGGTTAGGGTGAGGAACCTATTCTAAAGGAGCACAGGAGAAGATGTGAGAGTGATGGAGTTTGTAGTCTCATTCGTGGTGTTAGTTACCTAATGGAACTCGTTTGTCAAAACTCCTGAAATAAGTGGTATAAGGTTGTATTTGATGTTTGTAAATTGTACGTTAATAGAAATGCAGGTTTTCAGAGACTGATCATTCTTAGCCGTAAACACATGATTATCTATTCTCTAGAAAACTAATGTTTTAATACATTTATCCTGTTGGAAGCATGCCTGTGGCTTTTTGTTTTCTTTTCCCAAGAGGTGAAAGCTATCAAGTTTGGGATCCAGTTTATCTAGCTCAGGTAGTAGCTCAGCTGACAAGGAAAACAAGCTGCAGGTAAGGCACATAAGCTTTCATAGTCTTAGCCTTGCTGTCCTCTCTGGCCTAAAACCTGGGGCCGATGCAGTTTATATCACCGGGCACTTGACTGAAAGAATTCTGTTATTGGGTCCTATTACCAACTTGCTAGCACATCTACGATAAAAAGTCCATCATCAACAAAATGTGTGGCTGGCCCTGGACTTTCTTCCCCTCATATTGGTTTCTTGTACTTCATTTCTTTGCACTGTATTATGATGGCGTTTTCTTGTGCGGTGGCTTATAGGACAATAAGATTCTTACTGGATTTTACCAAGGTACACAGTAGCAAGAAAGTTCGTAGCAAGAAGAAAATCCAGGCAATGTCTCCTATCAGTTCAGATGGTTTCTACTGCAAAGGCTGCGTATTCTCCTTGGCTTTTGCTTTTCAGAAAGACCTGCCAAGTGTCTATCTTCCGCTGAAGGTCTCTGGACTAAAACACGAAAACACAATCTCTCTTTGTTCGTGTTTGTGTGTTTGACTCTGTCTCTGTCTTTCTCCCTAGCTCTCTCACCTTTGGCTCTCTCTACAAGACTATAGCTGTTGGATTCCTTCTATTTTAAAATATGTGAAGTCTTCTATATTTTCTTGCTTAGAAATAGGCACACTTATCCTTTCTGAGATTTTCCCTGGCCTTGTTTTCAAAACTGTGGATATGATTCTGTTCCCACACAAATTGTGAGTTCACTGTGAGGTCTTGGTCAAAGTCATGAAAAGTACCAGTGCCTTCACTAGAACCTTTCCCTAAGGCCTGCTCTACTTCTTTTCATCTTCAGTCTTAGTAACATATGCCTCCAACAGCTTCAGCTTGTTTGATTTCTCTAACGTCTAAGCAAGCTACTAAATGGTCTGGACTGAATCCAGGCTGGGGTGATTAGATGATGTGGCTGGGAAACATAAAGGCAGCCACCTCATCCCACTCAGGACCAGACAGCTAGCATTCATAGTCCCTACCTTTAGGTTTACCTGTCCTGAAGTCCAGTAAATGGCTCCTATTCTTGCACACAAGGAAGCACACAGCTAGCAGAGCCAGCCACTTCTCAGCTCGAAAATCTAGCAGAGCCAGCCACTTCTCAGCTTGAAAATGGGGACCTCACCTGCCTGTGTTTATTCTGATTTCAACCTCTAGCAGATGCTGCTATGACCAGAAAAATGCCACTTCCCCCTTTCCCTGAACCATTATTTCTCTTTGTATAGATAATATTCCTTCCTAGTAGATGTAGTGCAGAAGGCATCTCTTGTGTATTCTATGGCTGAAACACCTGTAAATTCTATGGCTGAGTCAGGAAATGGGTGGGACATCCGGCAGTCAGAAGGGATTCTGGAATAGAGCCAAGAATGTGAGATTCGGCCTGCAAGATGTGAAGAGGGTGGACCCATGGTGTCTGAACACAGGGAACCAGCCACGTGGCAAAACGTAGATTAAATGGATTATTTTAAGTTATGAGCTAGTCAGAGAAGAGCCTAGTTATATGGCCTAGTTATTGTAAAATAATAATCGAATCGAGTCTCATGAGTCATTATTTCCAAAGCTAGAGCAGGACTAGGGAGCTAACCAGAGCTACAAAATGTAGCCTTCATTCAGGCTCTTTTTAGAAATCATCATGACTGTTAGCCTTCAGCACTGCTCATGCCCTTCCTTTAATAACTTTGTTCCTCACACCTGGTCAAGAGCATTGACTCAGCTCCTCATTTAATCAAACAACTGAACAGCTGTTTTTCATTGTGTAACTATCAAATCACTGTGGTGAGTTGTCATAAACAACCTGGAGAAAAATTATTTACTTTGACTCAAGGTTACAGAGGGTTCAAAGCTCCAAAGCTCGAGGACACTTGGCTTCATGAATAACATAGCAGTAGGAGCCTGTGGCAAAGGAGAGTTACTTACTTCATGTACAAGGAAGAATTAGGCAAGATGGAGGAAGGGTGACCAGGAATAACATATCTCAAAGGGCATGCCCTAGTGGCCTACTTTTTTCATCTGACCAACATCTCAAAGTTTCCACATCATGTCAAAACGGCAACAGCATCTTGGGACTAGGCTTTCAATGCATGGGTCTGTGGAGGACATTGCTTACTTAGTCCATAAAATCTATGTCAGACATTTTTACTGGAACCTGACTTTAAAAATCACATCACTGTTCAAATACCTGTCACCTCCTTAAAAAGAATTTCTTTGATTAGTCCTTTAAGTCTACTGACATCATGGTTTCTACTCCATCAAGTTTCCAAGACAGTCTAGACAGCAAGGCATTCCAGAAGACCTCTCTAGGTCAAGCTTGATGCTCTCTCTCATCTCCAGGCTAGAAAGATAGGAACACTGTGGTTAGCTGGGCAGTGCAGGATCAGGCCTCCAAGAGCCTGAGGTCCAAGTAGACTCATGTTTATTTTTGTTCTGAAGAATTGCTGTCCTGAAACCATTTGTTCTGAGCTTAATGATGTTTCTAAGTTCAAACTCCCAAGGCATAGGGGTCCCTGCAGCAAAGTCTTTATAGCTATCCAGAATTAGGAACAGGCCTAGGCAGCAGCTGGAAAATATTAGCTGGACCAAGAGCTGAGGAAACATTCCTAAGCTTTGAGGGAAACATGTGCTAAGCCTGGGCAGGTTATGGATTGGAGGGTTGGCTGGATGAGGGGCATGGAAACATTCTGTCAGAAGGCAGCCACTAAAGAGGAGTTGTTTCTGTGTTGGTTGAGAATAACACCCAGACACTTCATGCATAAACATCAACCCCCTGACCAGTACAACTTACTGTTTTTACATACACTTAGCAAACACTTGAGAATAAAGCAATTATCCGTTTTTTAAAAATCTTGTGACTTGTTACTTATTAACCTCCTATCATCTTGAGTCCTTTCTATTCTCTTTCTATTTTTTCTATTCTCTGACTTAAATTTAATTTGATTAATTAAATTTAAGACATGTCATTTTCTTCTTTTTTTCTGTTAATTATAGCATTTTGGCACTAAACATCTCTTTTGAAACAATTACAGGTTTATTTAAGACTATAAAGCAATATAAAGAAAATCCTGTAATATTGTTCATATAATTTCCCCCAATAGTATCATCTTTCAAAATGGAAATTTAATAATGCAAAGAGAGCACTGAATAGTTACAGAGAGCCTCCAAGCCCACAACATTTATCATGTATCTTATTGTACCTATATACTCCTCATTTTGGCCATCTCCTGCAGCTTGGGAGACCACTGATATCTCCTCCATTTTTATAAAATTGGTATTTCAAGAATGCTACTTAAATAGACTCATACAACATGCACTGTTTCATGATGACTTCTCATCATCCAGTGTGACTCCCTCATGATCCATCAACATAGTGTGTGTATAAAAACTTCATTTCTCGTGGTCACGGAGCACTGTAATGTTCAAGGGCCTGAATGAGCCACAGCTTGTTTTCATTCACCCATTAAAGCACAGCTGGGCAATTTTAAGTTTGGTGTTATGAATAAAGTTGCTATAAACGTTCATGGATCTGGTTTATGTGAATACCAGGATTTATTTCTCTGTGATAAAGGCCCACAAGTATAATTACTAGGTCATATGGTATTTTAATACATTGTTGTTTTTTTTTTTTAAAGAAATTGCCAAAATGATTTCCTGAGTGGATATAGCATTTTAAACTTCCCCCAAAATCTGTGAATGCTCTGGTTTCTTTATGTTTTCACCACTTATTATCAATATTAAAATTAAATTTAGCCATTCTGAATCACTCATTTATTATATTAAGTTGTCTGAATTTGCACTTCTCCAATGGCTAAGGATGTATAAATCTTTCCATGTGTTGGTTTGCGGCTCACACAGCCATCTCAGTAAAAGCTCTTTTTTGTGTGTGTGTGTGTCTTTTTGTTCGTTGTGCTCTTGAAGTCCTTGAGTTCTTTATACATTCAGATACTAGTCCCTTACTAGATGTATGGTTTCCAACATTTTCTTTCACTCTGTCTTGCCTTTTCTTCTCCTTCACGTTCCTTTCCTTTTGAAGGTTATTGTTCTGGTTCTGAGCCTCAGAATATTTTGTCTAGCTCTGTATCCCACTCAGTTTTCCATGTTTCTATCTTTAAAAAAAGCATCATAGTTTATTGTTCAATATATGTTCCAGCTTAAACAGATTAATGCATAAAATGTGGGACTTAGGTAAGGAGGGTCATTGTATTTGTTTGTTTAGCTTGTACATGCACTTGCCCCAGTGTTAGTTTATAAAGCTGCACTGACTTAATTTGCATTTGCCCCTGCAGAAAGAGAAAGCTGGCCATTCTTATATGAGTCTAGTTCTGGAATTTCTGTTTTTCTTCCCATTGATTGGGTTCTATCTCTCTACCAGTATCTCATAGTATTGATTATTATGACCACGTTGTAAGCCTTGAAATAGGGTTATTTCTTTCATTTTTCTTCATTTTTCCCTAACCATTTTGGCTACTTTAATTCCATTGCCTTTTTGTAGAGCTTTTAGAAAAATTCCATGTTTATGCAAAAAAAAAATAACTCTTTTGGGTGTTTTTGAGTTATGTTAACAAACATATCCATTTACAGAGAATAGAGCTTTATACCATTGGGCATCATACACTGGGGTGCTTATTACAAACTTATAAATTAATTTTTCTTGATAGTCTTAAGGCTATTTAAACTGTCTGTTTTATATTGGGTAAGTTCTGAGAGTTTGAGCTTCGAAGGCATTGCCTCATTTAACACAAGGTGTCAAATTGGTGTATATATATATATATATATATATATATATATGTGTGTGTGTGTGTGTGTGTATACGTATATATACACATATATATATATACACATATATACGGATATATATGTATATATATATATGTCTGTTCACAGATTTCTTTATTAATATGTCCATATTTTAGTGTTTAGGGTAACTTTATTCATGCCCTGTGTTCCTTCTGGAGTACTCTGTCTTGTGATCTTTCTAGCTATTGTTTGTTTTATTGAATTTTCTCCACTGTTATCTGGTTTTAATTGCATGGATTTCTGCTTCTTTTCTTTTCTGCGTGGATTTCTTTACCTTTTATTGTACTTGTTTTAGAATTATTTTCCTCTCCTTTTTCTGGGTTCTTGAAATAATACCATTGGGTTGGGTTTTTTTTTTTTTTCTTTTCTGTTCTATGCCCTCTCTTCTTCCACTATGATGCTGCCTTCTATTCAGGTCTGCTTTTGCTGATGGATATGCAGTCTGCTGGTGGCTGGTAGAATGGACACCAGTGTCGATCAGATCCTGTGAGTGGCTGGTACTGTCATGTTCTTCTGTATCCTTGATTACTCTCTGTTTAGGCAACACTGGGGTTGCCACGTGTACCTGTGGCTGAGGTGCATGCCTTCTCCATTTTGTCTCCATCAGTAGTGCCTCCCCTATTCTGCAGTCCTGCTGTTTAATGACTGCATGTTTAGAATTGCTACCTCTTCCTAAGGGGTTGACACTTTATTAATTCCTGTCTGTCTTTGGTAGTTTTCTTTGCTCTAAGCCACTTTTTATGGTACAACTGTAGCCAGTCCTACTTTCGATTGTTTATGTGGTATGGGATAGCTTTCTACCATAGTTTCACCTTCAGCCTGCTTATGTATTGTGTTTGAAATGAATTTCTTAACAAAAGAGTATGCTTGAGTCACAATTTCTCTCTTTCAATTGCTGTATTTAAACAATTTGTTTTTAATATAAGTAGTGATATTCTAGTGCTGGAATTTGCTTTATTTCCTATTTGGTGTCCATTTTTATGACTTTACATGTACATAAGTTTTTCTTTAGCCATGTTTAATGTGTATCACCTAGTAACAAATTTTCTTAGTTCTCCCTTTTCTGAGGTCTTGATTTTTGCCTTCATTCTTGAACAATACTTTTCACTAGCTAGTATTTTTTGTGGACAATTATTTTATTTTGCTTGAAAGAATATATTGTGCAGTTTCCTTCTGTCTCCTTGGCCCATGAGAAATCTCTGATCCTAATTGCTTCCTCCTGTGTTTAGGAAGAAGCTTCTTGTGTGTTGAATCATCCATGCATCTCTAGAGTGAAGCCTATGTCATGATGAATAATCTTTTTGAAATCTTGGATTCAGTTTGCAGCATTTTATTGAGAATTTTTTTTTCTGTGTTTAGCAGGAAGATCAATCTGTAATTTTTCAATTTTGATGTCTTTATCTGATTTTAGTATCAGGGTAATGATGGTTTCACCAAAAGAGTTTTAAAAGCTTCCTTCTCTCTCCATTGTATGCACTAATTTAAGTAGTACTATCATCAATTCTTAGAAGTTATGGTAGAATGTACCTCATTCTCGAAGAATTGTAGAATGGAATCTTACTCATCTGTTTAAAAAAGTAAAATCACGAAATGTTCAGATAAATGGATGAAACTAGAAAAAAATATACCAAATGAGGTCATTTCAGCCCTAAAAGTCAAATATGACATGTTCTCTTTCATATGAGAGTCCTATTTATGTCTTTTGTGTGTTTAATATGGAGTATGTATAGAAGCTAGGAAAATAATGACAAATCATTGGTGGTAAGGATGTGATTGGAGAGGCAGGATAGCAAAATATAGGTAAAATAGGCACCTTTTCCACCAATGTAATGGTATGATAGAGATAGGGAAATGAGGGGCCAAGGGTAAGCTTAGCCAAACTGAATTATGCATGAATACGACACATGAGAATCTGTGATTTTGCAAGTTAAGTTAAAATATGTAGTAAGAGAAGAACAGAACAACAGTGATATTAAATACAGGGAGATGACGGCTTCAGCATGGTTGGGGGTATGATAGAAGAAGAAAGGAGGGCTAGGGCTGGGTTAGCTAGCACCAAAGATGTACAGAAAGCCTTGTAAGCTAACAAAGCATACCTTTTAAAGAGAGCTCAAACAGAATTTCCCCACATTAGTGGACAATGTTTCTCCCAGAAGATGTGGGTTAACTGAAAATATCAGCGCCAGATATGGAATACTTCCCCAATAGTTGTTGGGCAGGGAAGATCCCAAAGGCAACCAAAACAACACAGGCTGTTGCCATCGCTCTTGGTGATCTGCCATAACTGTATGGTAAGACCCTGTTGCAGAAGACACCGCAGGGTGGTTGCAGGACACAGAGAAACCAATCTTGAATTGACTGAGAAACTGTCCCCTCGGCTAGCTCTTATAGGTTAGAGGGTACCACATCAGCTGCCGGGGAAGAATATCAATGATCTCATCCAGCACTGACCTGGGCATGCTACAATACTGACCTGCCAGGCAGGATGTGCCCGCTGAGGCAATCATGGCAAGATGGTGGGGATAACCAACCAACCTCTTGATTGGCTCTGAGGACTGTTCCACAGAAGGCAATTGATGCCTGATACATTAAACATGGTCAAAACCCATGCCTAAAGAAGTCATAGGCCATAGAGGTGAACCTAACAATGTCATTTGTCTAAATGACAAATAAAAAAAATTAATAGACCTCTCACGGATATTATCCAAACAAGGCATAACAAGTTACAATGAAATTGAATGCAAATATCAAAGCTGAGTGAGGCAACTGAGTAGGAGGAAAAGGATCCCATGAGCAGGCAAAAGAGTCAGAGACACCCCTGCTCCCGCTGTTGAGAATCCCATAAGAACACCAAGCTGGAGCTATGGCTCAGTGGTTAAGAGTGCAGAAAAGCTTCTCATTGCAGGGCGTAGCAGTTAATGAAGAAGCACAGTGTGCTCATTCTCTCTCTCTCTCTCTCTCTCTCTCACTCTCACTCTCTTTAAATTGTTAAATTAACATTTTAAAAATTTATTACAATTTATTCACTTTGTATCCCAGCTGTAGCTCCCTCCCGCGTCCCCTCCCAATCTGGCCCTCCCTCCCTCTTCTTCTCCCATGCTCCTCCCCTAGTCCACTGATGGGGAGGTCCTGCTGAAAATAAGTGGTGGTGAGTGGTCAGATGGGCCATCTGTCTCAACCCCTACTCCAAGGCTGAGAAAACACTGTGGAAGCGATTAGAAATAATGTAAAAGCTGACAGATGAGAAGGGTTTTTATGAAACTCTCTCCTGTGGACATGACATGACCATTGAGCTTCAACCCACAGTAGTATGATCACACAGTACCTAAACTAGATAGAACCAGTTAAAAGATTCCAGCATGAAGGGGAAGGGGCTTCTGGGCCCCATGCTTAGCTGAGAAGCTACTGGCTTCTAGATGGGAAACAATCACTTTTTTTTTTTTACTCAATGGGTTAAAAGATTTAATTTTTAATTAAAAATTGTAAAAGGATAGCATGGAGTTTTAAAGGAGATGAGACAGGCTCTTTAGGTAATGAAGGAGGGAAGTAGGGAAGTGAGGGTGGGCATGATAAAGATACATTGTATACATGTATGAACATTTAAAAGGACAAATACAAGTGCTTTTTTTTTAAAAAAAAAAAGAAGATTCTGTATATGTGCTTAAAATCCATCTTCTGAGTCGATAGAAACTAATCATGCAGTTCTTTCTCAAGATGTGAATGTTCTGTGGCTTATCCTGCGTGGGACTGACTATTTCTTGAATTATTATAGATTCGCATCTTTTGCTACATTAAAATTTTTGAGCCATTATTTCTCCACATATATTTTCCTGACCTGCTATCTTTTCTCCTGGAGAACTCATGATATATGCTGAGATTTTTACTCTAGTCTCACAGGCTCTGCTCATTTCTTAAGTCATTTTTTTTTCTTCATGTTACTCGAATTTGCTAGTTCTCGTTCTGTCTTTCACCTCTTTGGATCTTTCTCTTGTGTCTCTATTCTGAGAATCCACTGAGATTCCTACAGTTATTGTGCTTTTCACTGCTGAAATTGACTTTGCATTTTATTTGGGATTTATTTCTTTGCCATTCAAGCGTGTTTAATTTTCGGTGCTGGGGTTGAACCCAGAACTTCAGACAGGCTAAGACCATGCTCTACCACTGAGCTACAGCCCACACCCTCCGCATGATAAACTTCCTTACTCTCTAAAGCATCTCTTTACCACAGCATATGTGCCATCCCTAGGCTGGCACTGGCTGTCTTTATTTAATTTTTTTCATTGTAGTTAACATTTTCCTGGCTCTTGAAATGATGAATGGTTTTCCTTTGAGGCTTAGGCATTGTGAAAACAATATTATGAGACTCAGGCTTACAGCTTCATTTTTAGTTCCCTTTCTGTGGAATGCTCTGTCAGGGAAGGCAGGCTATATGCATTGAGGTAGAGAAAGGGACCTCATGAGCCATACTCATCTTTTAAGTGCTACCATTCATGGGAGGGAGGGCTAGGGTTCCCAGTCTTATAAGGGTTTCATGCCCATACCATGGCTGTCTTGATTTCAAAAAGGTAGTAGCTGTGTCGTGCCCAGAGAACAGTATTCTGTAACATCCCTCCTGAATGCCCTTTCTCCTCCTCCTCCATTCCACCGCTAACTTTGCCAGAGTCATTACGTAGTATCACTAGTATGAAGAATCCCATCCTCCCTCAAATGCAAGTGATTTTGATGACCTTTGAAATATTTAAGACATCTTTTGTCCTTCAGCATTGGGGTTATTTTGTGTTCAAGACATGACATTGCTTTACAATAAAGGTCATGCCATATTCATCTACAAACACACACATTTCTATCTCATTATGAAGACGTATGTTGAGTGACTAAAGGAATAAATGAATGAGATTAAACAGGAGGTGATGTAATCAGACCCAGGCCCTGTTGTAGATGGGAAAGAATCCCCATTGCCACCTGTGCAGACGTGACTGATGAAAGCTTTTGAGATGGAGAGTTGTCCTGGATTCCCTGTGCAGATACCAGAGAGTCCCAGCGATGACTCTAATCTTAAAATGGACTGCAGAGCTGCCATAGAGAAGGTGAAGATGAGGTGGAGTGGTATGCCACAGCCTTGAAGGTGGAAGATGGAGGGTCTGCAAGAGTCGAGGAGTCAGCAGTTTCTAGAATCTAAGAAGGGTAGGAAAAGGCGGCTTCCATGGGGATCCCAGAAAGAACAAAATTCAGGGGAGATCACTTTGGACTTCTAGCTTCTAGAACCTTAAGGTCACCAATTTATGCCCCCCCCTTGAGGTTTTGGTTTTATCTATCTATCTATCTATCTATCTATCTATCTATCTATCTATCTATCTATCTATC
>NW_026596088.1:3374353-3398851 GCF_907164565.1 Psammomys obesus
ATCTATCTATCTATCTATCTATCTATCTATCTATCTATCTATCTATCACAATTTATTCATTATATATCCTGATTGAAGCCTACCCCCTCAACTCCTCCCAGTGCACTCTCCCTCCATCTTCTCCCCTAGTCCACCGAAAGGGGAAGTTCTCCTCCTCTGCCATCTGCCCATACTTATCAAGTTTCATCAGGACTGCCTGGATCCTCTTCTTTGCATTCTGGCAAGGAAGCATTACCAGGGGCAAGTGATTAAAGAGCAGGTAGTAGAGATAATGACAGAGGTAGCTCCCTCTCCCTTTACTCGAGAATCCACATGGAGACTGAGCTGCCAGTTGGCTACATCTGAGCAGGGGGGCCTAGGTCCTCTCCATGCGTGGTCCTTGGTTGGTGCATCAGTCTCTGGGCTCAGAGTTTTTAGCTTTGTTGATCTCCTTGTGGGGCTCCTGTCCCTCGAGCAAATGGATGGAATTAGAAAAGATCATCCTGAGTGAGGTAACCCAGAAACAGAAACACACACATATGGTATACACTTACTTATAAGTCGATATTAGCAGTATAATATAGGGTAGCCATACTACAATCTACAGACCTAAAGAAACTAAACAAGAAGAACTCTAGGTACATTTACACAATGGAATACTACTCAGCAATTAAAAACAAGGAAATCATGAAATTTGCAGGTAAATGGTGGGAACTAGAGAAGGTCATCCTGAGTGAAGTATCCCAGAAACAGGAAGACACACACGATACATACTCACTTATAAGTGGATACTAGACACATAATATAGGATAAACCTACAAAAATCTTTACACCTAAGGAAGCTGAGCTAGAAGGAGAACCCTGGGTAAGATGATCAATCCTCACTCAGAAAGGCAAATGGGATGACATTGGAAGAAGGAGAAAACAGGGAACAGGACAGGAGCTTACCACAGAGGGCCTCTGAAAGACTCTACCCAGCAGTATATCAAAGCAGATACTGAGACTTAATAATCAAATTTTGGGCAGAGTGCAGGAAATCTTAGGAAAGAAGGGGGATAGATTAAGACCTGGAGAGGACAGTAGCTCCACAAGGAGAGCAACAGAATCAAAATATCTGGGCACAGGGGGCTTTTCTGAGATTGATACTCCAACCAAGGATCATTTATGGATATAACTTAGAACCCCTGCTCAGGTGTAGCCCATGGCAGCTTAGTATCCAAGCGGGTTCCATAGTAAGGGGAACAGGGACTGTCTTTGACATGAACTCAGTGGCTAGCTCTTTGACCGCCTCCTTCTGATGGGGGAGTAGCCTTGCCTGTCTGCAGAGGAGGACAATGCAGCCAGTTCTGATGAGACCTGATAAGCTAGGGTTAGATGGAAGTGGAGGAGGACCTCTCCTATCCGTTGACTTGGAGAGGGACATGGGAGGAGATGAAGGAGGGGGATCAGGAGGGAATGAATGAGGGGGCTACAGCTGGGATTCAAAGTGAATAAACTGTAATTAATATAAACAAATAAAAATTTAATTAAAGAAATAAAAAAAATCATAAAAAAGGACCCTAGAGAGGATGCTTAAATCTTATTCAGAATGGCAAACAGGATAGACACCAGAAGATGTGGAAGAAAGGGAACAGGATGGGGTTCTCTGAAAGGCTCCACCCAACAGGGGATCAAAGCAGATGCTGAGACTCACAGCCAAACTTTGGACAGAGAGCAGGGAGTCTTATGGAAGAAGCAGGGAATAGGAGGACAATTTCTGCTGTTTTAAGACACTAAGTTTATGGCAACTGATTGCAGCAATACTATAATAAAAGGAGGCCAGTTACTGCCTACTGCTGACATCATATAGGGAAGTGCTGTAATGAGGACACTATGAGGAATTCATTCATTCATTCCTTCACTCATTCACAGCTACCGACTATCATGTATCAGACATTAGCCCTAAGTGGAAAGTGACAGAGGGATGAATTTAAACATGTACCAGGCCACTTTGTGTGTCCTCACTCAAGACACAGCAGCTCACGGATTAGAGCCACACAATGTGGCGATCATAGAGCAACGGAAGCTGCCGTCAGCCTCCTTTCGTTCTCTTTGCCCAGTACGGGCTTATCCCTCTCTAGAACATTCCTTTAGGCCAGGTTAAGCAAGAGTTGAAAGACCTTTCAGAATCTTCTAATACAGTGGCTCAGAAACCCAACAGCTCTGTCATAGCCGAGACACCTGCCAAAGTCGGTCCTACTGTTTACAGTGGTTACGGCCTTGCGTGCATGGCATGACCTTGCTGTCCCTCGGCTTATTCCTGTAAGATATGAGGGTAATAGGAGCACTTACCATTTAGAGCTGTGATGATTAAAGGAGCTATTTACACACGAGCATTAGACAGCCCACGGTATGTGTATACTAAGTGGGACATATGAGGTGGCTTAATTTTAAAAGAGATCCCAAAGCATAGTTAACAGAACCCAGCCAAGTAAACACAGGTGAGAAAAGGGAAAAAGAAATGTATTCTTGGCAAGCAAAGGGTGTTTTGTTGTTTTGTTTTCTATATAAAACCCCACAGCCTCACCTATTTCTGGGGTGGGCAAATGGACAACTACCTCTCTTCTGTATTCAACGGCTGTGTTGCTAGGCGCACGAGGCTGATCAGAGAAGCACAGGCGGATGGTGCCACACAGCTAGCAATGCTTTATCAGACACCATTCATCGTGCAGGAAGGGCGGCGTGAATGAAGCAAGAAGCCACGGGAGGCAACAGCAGGGTCTGGAGGCTGCAGTGGGGAGCTACAGGAGGCTGCAGGGGAGAGTCTAGGAGCCTCAGTAACGAACAGGTGATAAACATGCCAGGACTGGGACCTTCTCCGTGTTAAGGCCAGATCCTGTCTCTGCTCAGTAAATGCAGCTGATCTGTTTTGCTCCTTTGATCTTCCTCCATAAAAGAGACTATCATTGTATATTTTCTGAAAATACAGGGGGGTTTAATGAGTGGTGCTTGTAAATATTTTGCCTGGGCCCAGTACGTTTTATTGTTTTTGTTTTTTAAAATAAAAAAAAAATCGGTAATTTATAATGGTATGGTAGGACTGGATAATTTCTTTGGCAGCCTTAAATAAATCTTTAGTCCGTGCACAATAAACAAGTTTGATTAAGACATCATGCATATCATGTACCTTGCTCCCAATTGCCTTCTTAATTTTTCCTACCACCCACCTACAGTCTTTTGCTTCCAAGGTGTATGTGTGAGTGTTCATGTGTGTGAGTTTTTGTGTTTTTGTCTGTATGTGTGTGCATGTGTGAGGGTATGTGCTGTGCAGGTGCATGTGTATGTGTGTGTATTTAAACCTAGTCTTTCTTGTCTGAAAAGAACGCAAGAAACATTTCTTGTTTTTTAACGTTTTGCTCTTTTACTAAAAATCATAGCTGAAATACAAGATCAGGTAAGAAAATAATTGGTGTTTAAATTCTTCCTTGTGCTCAGGACCTGACAACTCTGGCGTGTATGCAGCAATGTAGGCCCCCACTGAGACATTTAGAAACGAAAAGTACAGACTAAAGAAGCCTTCATCCTTGGTTCAAGAAGGTACAGAAGTCTCCCAGATTTCCATGCTCTTGTCTTCATTAGACGGCTCCTTTGATCTCCACCTTCATTTACCTCAGCGCTCCTTCTCCTGTCCTGTCCTGTTTCCTCTCTTTAACTACTTCCCCCCATCTGAATGAGATTCCAGCACCCTCCCTTGGGTCCTTCTTGTTACTTACCTTCTTTGGGTCTGTGAATCGTAGTATGGTTATCCTGTACTATATGCCTGATACCTGCTTATAAATGAGTACATACTATGTGTGTCTTTCTGTGTCTGGGTTACCTCACTCAGGATGATCTTTTCTAGTTCCATCCATTTGTCTACAAATGTCATGATTTCCCTGTTTTTGATAGCTGAGTACTATTCCATTGTGTAAATGTACCATCTATTCTTTGGCTAAGGGACATTGGGTTGTTTCCAGTTTCTAGCTATTACAAATAAATCAGATGTGGGGAGAGTAGGGGCAAGAAGACAGAGAGACTACAAAGGAAAGAGAAATTGTGGGCAGGGGGATCTCTGAAACAAGCTGGAGACCTACAACAGGATAGGCTCCTGGGAGAGCCTATCCCAGGAGGGTGACTCTAGCAGAGACCCCTTGAAGTGGGGGTCATAGAAACTGAAGAGGCCATTCTCTCACCAGACAGGACCCCTAGTAAAGGGACGAGAACAGCCACTCACCCACAAAAACTTCAGCCCAAACTTTACCATGCCTACAAGATGTTCAGGGTTAAAGATAGAACAGAAATTGAGACAATGTCTAAGCAATGCCTGGTTCATCCTGAGGTCCACACCATGGGAGAGAGCCAATCCCTAACACTGTTACCGGCACTATGCCATGATTGCAGGTGGGACTAGCATAGCGGTCCTCTGAGAGGCTCCACCCAGCAGCAGATCGAAACAGATTCTGAGACTCACAGCCAAACACTGAGTAGAAAGGAGGGAGACCTGTGGAAAGGTGGGGGGGGAGGTAAAAAGACCTGGAGGGAACAGAGCTCCGTAAGAAGACAAAGCCAACTAACCTGGGCCCAAGAGGGCTTGAGGAGACTGAAGCAACAACCAAGGACCATGCATGGACTGGACCTAGACCTGAGACACAGTTGTTCCCAATGGGCAGTTTGGACTTCTTGTGGGTTCCCCAGTAAGTGGAGTGGGTGCTGTCTCTGACATTGTCTCTTGCATGCTTTCTGATCATTTCTCCCTGGCAGGGATGCCTTGCCAGCCACAGGGAAGGAAGATGGGCTCAGTCCTGATGTGCCTTTATGTGATGGGGTGGGGTCAGGGGTCTCCTCTTTCTGAGCGGGAGGGGAGAGGGGATAGGGGGAAGAAAAAGAAGTGTGGCAGGAGAGGAGAGTGGGAGCTGTAATTAAACTTAAAGTGAATTTCATGATTTATTTATATTTATGTATATATGTATATACATATGTATATAAACATATATATATATATATACACACACACATATATATATGATGGCTTCTTTTATTAAGTGCCTCATGATAGGACCTACTTAAGAGGTTACTAACGGTCCTTCCACTCCAAATTCAGGGTCCTGGTTAGAGTTGCCAGGGATTATGTGGCTGACCTGTTTCCATCAATCTTCAAAAGCATGGCAAGTCTCTCTTTCTTTGATCTTGGGAAGGCATAGCCATTCTAGAACTCTACGAAACCCCCGAAATTTATAAATTATGGCCTCAGAGACTGAGGAGCACCATCACTTCCTGCTGTTCCTCATTGTTCCACCTGTGTCTATGTGTATATGCTGAACACTGGGATACAAAGGAATGATATATAACTACTATTTAGGGATAGTATCTTCCTATAGAACTACATCTGACTATAAGAGAGGAAGCATCTCATGAAGGTTGACATGCCTGAAGGACCGGAGCCAGAGCAATTGGTTCAGTTTCTAGATCTGCCACTCATTGGCGACTTAGACATAACTCAGACAGGTGTCGTGTGGTCATGAAATAAGTATTTCACAAGGATGGCATGAAGGTAAAGTTCTACTTGGGGATTCTCTGACACAAAGTGCCTCAGCCAAGGCATATAGGTTTCTAACTTACGATGCTTAGCAACGTGGACATCTGTAGGTACCTGAGGCTCTCTCTGGCTTAGGGAGGAGGGGAAAGAAGGCAGGAAGTTATGGAATGTCAGAAGAAAGAACTTTTAGAGTCTATTAAGGACTCCCCACATATTGTGAAAGGATAGATATTTGGGTAAAAAAGGAATCAATGTGCTGACTGACTCACTCAATACCTTTACTCTCTTATTAGCGCCTGGCTGTGGCTCTTGGCATTTGGGAGGAGAATGGATTTTTATTGCTTAATTCTCTGTAAGCGAAGGACTAGTGAGTTGTAAAATCCTGTTGCTTAACATGTAACATTAAGTAAGTATTGAGCTAGCACAAAAGAATTGATTCCAGGTTTGGTTGCTTTTCTTTGTGAATTGAGAGTAAATCACAGCCAGTGCCCTTCTCAATTCATAAAACACTGCGCGAGACGCCTCAGCCAGAGCGTTTGCCACCCAGAGCACACTTCAGTGGCCCCATACTACTGTCTCTGCTTAGGTCATTCATGACGTGTTCCAAGAAGAAAAGTTCAATATCCCAGGGTAAACGTGCTGGTTCCACAAACATAAAGTAATTCAGGCTCCTTGGAGGTTCTCTGATCATCAGAGTGTGCCTGTCCCCATCCCCAAGTAACTGCGGATTCAACCACCATGTTCCGGTATTGGCCCCCACGTTCACCTGCAGGAAGATTCTACAGTCAATGCTGACGCTGCAGCTCTGACTTGGCTGGTTCCACTGTGAGTGACAATATGATACTCGCTGCTCAGAAACTTGCTGGCTTCTAAGTTTTAGCGCAACCTAGTTCACTTAGCCTGGTTAACTCTGAAAGTTTAATATACATATTTTTTAATTCTTGTGTATGTGTCGTCACATGTGAGTGGGCGCCCGCAGAGGCTAGAATAGATTACGGAGTCCCCTGAAGCTGGAGTTACCGGCAGTGGTGAGCTATCCCAAGTGGGATACTTGGAACTGAAATGGGATCCTCAGCAAGAGCAGTCTGCACGCCCAACTGCTGAACCGTGTCTCCAGACCCAGCCTGGTTAAGTCTTACTTTCTTTCAATTTAGCAAATTTTTTTTTATTAATTACACTTTATTCATTTTGTATCCCCCCATAAGCCCCTCCCTCCTCCCCTCCCGATCCCACCCTCCCTCCCCTTTCTGCATGCATGTCGCTCCCCAAGTCCACTGATAGGGGAGGTTCTCCTCTCCTTTCTGATCTTAGTCTATCAGTTCTCATCAAAAGTGGCTGCATTGTCCTCTACCGTGGCCTGGTAAGGCTGCTCCCCCCTCAGGGGGAGGTGATCAAAGAGCAGGCCAATCAGATTATGTCAGAGGCAGTCCCTCTTCTCATTACTATGTAACCCACTTGGACACTGAACTGCCATGGACTACATCTGTGCAGGGGTTCTGTGTTATCTCCACGAATAGTCCTTGGTTGGAGTATGAGTCTCTGGGAAGTTCCCTGTGTTCAAATTATCTTGTTCTGTTGCTCTGCTTGTGGAGTTCCGGTCCCCTCCAGCTCTTACTATTTCCCACTTCTTACATAAAATTCCATTCACTCTGCCCATCAGTTGTCCATCAGGCTCAGCATCTGCTTTGATAGTCTATACTGCAGAGGCTTTCAGAGGCCCTCTGTGGCAGGTTCCGAGGTTGTTTCCTGTTTTCTTCTTCTGGCTTTCAGAGGCCCTCTGTAGCAGGTTCCGAGGTTGTTTCCTATTTTCTTTTTCTTCTGATGTCCATCCTCTTTGCCTTTCAGGATGGGGATTGAACATTTTAGTTAGGGTCCTCTCTTTTGTTTAGTTTGTTTAGATGTACAGATTTTAGTGGGTTTATTCTATGTTGTACTTTCTTATTCCGTAATATATTCCAAGAGTAGTTAGAAATCGGTGTTTTATTTTGTTGTCTAAGAGGAAGGGCTCATTCTTATAAACCATGCTTACATGAAACAAGCTTTATAGCCCAGACTGGTTTCAAACTTATGCTTTTTCTGTCTATCTATCCCCTGTGCTGGGATTGCAGGTGTATGAGAAGAAATCACCATTCTTGTTTGTTTATTGATGAGTCTTGAACCCCCGATTCTCCTGCCTGTAACTCCAAAGAGATTACAGGCATGTGCCGCCACACCAAGCTAAATAAATCACTCTCTTGGATCTCTTATTTACCTGAAATTCTTTAACATATAATTGGAAATTTTAAAATGCTATTGTACAATTGTAAAATGCTAATGTACAAATGCTATTTTTTTTTGTTTTTTCTTGTTTTAGACATTTCACCAATTGTTTGGTTTTAAAAAGAAAGTTGATAAAAAAGATTCAAAGTTCAATTTCATGTTGCCCAGCATATAAAACTTCCGACATCACAATAGTTCTTTATCTCTCATGACAGGCACCCAGGGTCCTGTCCTTCTTTAACATATCTTTGATAAATGCATTGGTCATTGCATCACTGAGGCACCATGCATTCCATGTCACTGTTCTTCTTTTTAACAATAACTTGTGAGATTACAGAGTTAGTGAAGTCATGTTTCTGCTTATGCTAGTCCATATTGTTGAATTCCTTCTTCTCTTCTTCTGTCTGCCCCAAAAGAGTATTTTAGGTGTGTTCCAGGCAGTGGATTTGAAGGATGAGCCAGAACACAAGGTTGAGTTTGAAGGATTCACAGCAATTGGAGTCAACTGCAGTGTGATTTGTACTGCAGCACCAGGAACAGAGAAGGGATCTTCCATGCAGAGATGACTGCAGAGAAGGCTCTTCAGAGTAGAAGAAGCTCCAGGTGCATCTTGACAAAGGAAAGAGGTGAGAACACCGTTTAGGGCCAAAGGGAAACTATAAAGGCACATTCAAGAGATTTTTTGGAATGTATTAAGGCATTACTTAGAAATTGAGGATCAGATGACCAAAGAAACCAGGAAGAGCTTGGCTTGGAGTGGGCTTCATTCTCCACATTGAGAATCTTCTTGTTCCTGCAAAGTCATGCATCATGCATAGGTTCATTAGATGAAAATAAAAATACTTGTTGTTGTTGTTAAGTTCTCTCTGAGGCAACAAGGAGATGGACTTGAAGGACAGGGAAGATTTGGGAGGCAGATAGACAGAAGGAGCATTCATAAGGTTGATTTGAACAAGGATGTTGATGTAACCATGGAGAGGACACAATAGGTTTGACATTCGTTCAGAATAGAACACATCTTCAAATGTTTATCCCCTTCCTCAGGATAAGCTGGACCCACTTTTGCATCATAGCTGCAGCCTCCCAGAGTCTTCCTGCCTCCCTCTTCTCCCTCTCTATTTCTTCTTCTACCAGGAAGGGCATTCATAGAGTCAGCACAGACCCTGCTACCCAGGGTTAAAGACATGTTCACTGTCATCATCAAAAGAGTGGTTCTGCGGAAGGAAAAGAGAAGATTCTGCCCCAAAGGCAGCAGGGAGCAGTGTGTACAGGCACTTTAGGTTTCTCTCCTAACTGGCTAGCAGTGGGGAGGGGGCGACTGACATCTGGTGGAGGTGATGCTAAAGACTACTGTGCTCAAGATAGCCTTTTTGAGTAACCAGTCCTGGAGCCCAGATGTCACAGTTGCCGACTTTGAGAAAAAGTGTCAAACCCAAACATCCTCAGCGTGATATCATTTACAGCCAGACTGCTTTCTCTACTGTCTCATTTGAGTTTAAAGACTCCTCTTTCTTACTGTGCCTTTGTAAATGCTGATTACCTTAGCTGGAGCTTCTCTACCATGGCAAATTTTCTCTCCTTTTGGATTAGTCTTTCATTGTGATAAATGCCTCAAGAAAAGGAAAGAAAATCACTTAGACTTGTGATTTCAGAGATTCCACTCCATAGTCTCTTGAGTCCATATTGTAGGACATTGAGTGAAATAGTAGCTCATGGGGGAGGAAAGTTGTTTTGCTTGTGGCAGACAGGAAGCAGAGAAAGTGACAAGAAAAGGGGAGGGACAACCTATCCAAGGTGCTCTCTCAATGACCTAGTTGTTCTAGCTAGGCCCCACCCCCCAGTGATGTCATCATCTTATGAATATATCAAAGATTCTATTGATTAGGGCAGTGCCAGAAGGCTCCATTTCACTTTCCTAAGGCCCATTAGTGGTCCAGGAAGTCACTACTATGTGAGATTTCTAGGGGACACACCATATCCTGTTCTATTGGTCTTATTTTCTAAATGGAATATTAATAGCTATCTTCCTTTAGAGCACTGTATCATAGGGTTTCTTTCCCTTTTATATTATCTCATATTTTTATATTATCTCCTCTGTTATATTATTTTAAAGCTGTATTTCTCAGATTATAAGAACGCTTTGACTGAAGTAAAATATAAGGCTAGGTATATTCAAAGCTACCTTTTCTCTGCCTCCCCTGCCTCTCTGTTCCACATGGGAACAATTGGGGATACATGCTACTTTCATTCTTTCTTATTTTGTTAATCATTCAAAAAGTTTCCATAAGGTATATATAGTATTTTAAACATATCTTGCCCAGTCTTATCCCAGATCTTCCTCTCCCTTTTCTAGACTCTTCCTCCTCCTGTTTGTCTCTTTTGTTTCACCTAAGCGATTTCACTTCTACTTTCTTTTACTATACACCTATGTGACTGTATGTGGATCGCAAGTGAAAGAAAACCTAACGCTATTTGTCTTTATGAGGCTGCCTCGATTTGCTTATTATGATATCATTGTCTCTGGTAGCACTTGTTATTCTGCAAATAATGCAAGTTAACTCTACTTCTGTGTACACAAACCAAATTGTGCTCTCCATTCCTGTTGCTAGACACCTAGATAAGGTCCAGAGCTCACATAACTCTATATTAAATCATTAGCATTAATTAGCATTAATTAATCATTAATTAGAATAAGTAGCTTGTAGCTTAGCTTTTCCAGGAATGTTGAACTGTTTATTTTATTTTTTGTGTGTGTCTGTGTCTACGTGTATGACTGAGCCATGCACAAGCAGACACCCTTAGAGGTCCAAAGAAGAAGGAGCTCACAGGATTCCCACAACTGAAGTTATACACAATTGTAAACTACCATGTAGGTGCTGGAAACTAAACCTGGATCTCCTGAAAAAGCACCCAGTGCTCTTAACCACTGTGCAGTCTCTCTAGCCTGGTGAATATCAATAGACAAAACTTATATAATATCACCTTTGATTGATTTTTGTGATGCTAGAGTTAGGCAGCATTTGGGACAAAAGTGGCTTAAAATTCCCCCTTCCCATGCATGGATGGGAAAGGTTTGTAGCCAGAGAAAGGGAAAAAAAAACTGGAAATGAGCTCCTTCCTATCTGTCTTATAAAGCATAGTTTACACAAACATGGGCACAAACATGGCTACTTGTGATTAGCTGATTAACTACTTGTGATTAGAAAGTTTCATATCTGACACAAGTTTCAGCATGTTGACATGTCGATTTACCATTTAGAAGCCTTATAAATCAAAATTTAAATAATTTTAAATTTTGGGGATGGTGTTAAAAATAGCACACAAAAACCTTTATGCATGATCAATCCTCATTCAGAAAGGCAAACAAGATGGACATCATGGGAGGTAGTAAACAGGGAAGAGGACAGGAGCCTACCACAGCGGGCCTCTGAAAGATCTACCCTGCAAGGTGTCGAAGCAGATGCTGAGACTCATAGCCAAACTATGAGCAGAGTGCAGGGAATCTTATGAAAGAAGGAGGAGATAGAAAGACCTGGAGAGAACAGGAGCTCCACAATGAGAGCAACAGAACCAAAAAACCTGGGCCCAGGGGTCTTTTCTGAGACTGATACTCCAACCAAGGACCATGCATGGAGATAACTTAGAACCCCTGCACAGATGTAACCCATGGAAGCTCAGAGACCAAGTGGGTTCCCTCATAAGGGGAACAGGAAATGTCTCTGACATGAAATCAGTGGCTGGCTCTTTGATCTCCTCCCCCCTGAGGGAGGAGCAGCCTTACCAGGCCACAGAGGAAGACAAAATGCAGCCACTCCTGATGAGACCTGATAGGCTAGGGTCAGATGGAAGGGGAGGAGAACCACCTCTATCACTGGACTGGGAGCAGTGCAAGAGAGGAGAAGAAGTATGGAGGGTGGGATTGGGAGGGGATGAGGAGGGGGCTACAGCTGGGATACAAAGTGAATAAATTGTAATAAAAAAAAACTTTATGCATAAGGTGATATCAATTCATTAAATTCTCCTGATTTATTTATATGTTCATATACAGATATCCATTGTGATAGACTGAAAAATATCTGGTGTTTATCCAGGATTCTAGTACAGCACCCATAAATCCTTTGGAACTTCCGAGAGCCACATTAGATGGCTCACAGTTGGGCGTACCTCTAGTTTCCAAGGTGAGAGGAACAGCTTTGGCTCGTAAAGAGCCTCTTTTAACCTCAAGGAGATGACTCCTGAAGGATGAGACTGACTGTCCAGGGAGCAACCATTGGACCAGAAGATTGACACTTTCAGGCCTATCTGCAACCACCCGAGAAAAGAGCTGAATACTGAGGTCAGCTACCAATGTGCAGGGACTTAATTCATCAGACCTGCCCAGTGGGCCAGCCACACAAGCAAAACCCCGAAAACAAAGTCCCACAGCTTCTTCATTGGTGACCATGCCTAGAGGGTGGAGCATCCGAACTCCTGCACAGAGGCTGCTGCATGCGAGGAGCACAGCTCGGTCGTCCACCAACACCTGCCTCTTTGTGTCTTTTATAATATCTCTGAAATAACCAAGTCTTAGTAAGTGTATGGAGCAGTACAGTAGCAAGGTGGTACCTTCTCTCATCCTCCGAAAGGTCACAGGTCAAGAAGGGGAGAGATGACCAAAGTTTCTAACCAAACTTCTGCACATACAGGAGGAGGCTTCCAGACAAGGACTGGATGACCCAGGGTTACCTTCTCATTTTCTTCCTTATGTTTGATTACTTACGGGCAGCTGTGTAGAAACATCACTGGATAAGAAGTGTCCGAGCTAGCACAGGAATAGAGCAGACTGAGTATGGAAAACCATTAGCACTGTCAGGCTCTTCTGCAGAAACTTTCTGGAATGGAACTCCTGAGTCCTACAACTAGACAATCTAACCTAGGTGAGTCAGAGAGGTTTTTTTTTGTTTTTGTTTTTTATGACTAGTCATTACACAGAAGCAGCATATCTGGCTAAGAAATATCTGGTGTTTATCCAGAATTCTAGTACAGCACTCCTAAATCCTGTGGAACTTCCTGGCTTTGGGAACAGAGAATTTGTGTTTCCATGATCCACTTTGGGGAAGAGAAACTCTGATTAGAAAAGCACATTACTCCCAACACCTTCACATTGGGTTTTCCTTTTGTACTCAACAGTAGTGACATGTCCTTTAAGTTCCATGAACTGTCTCAGCAGTGAGTTGCTGGTGAGGAGGGACTCGAACTTTGCAGTCACAGCAGGCAGAAGTGGGAGTCGTTGAGGAGGAGGAGATTAAGAGCACAGTTTTTCAAGAATGATGACTGAACCTGCAGGCTCTCATGTCAGTTCGGGTGGTTCCTGGCAGGGCTTAGGAACAGTGGTGTCTATACAGCTCAAGAACTGTGTGCTGAAGGCAGAACTCACAAACTCCATCTCACACGTGCAGCAATCAGAAGAATGACGTTGTCTCACTTTATTAAAAAGATCCTAGCACATGTAAGTGGGCTAGTCTTTTTTTTTTCCCCTTAGTGTTTTTCTTGCCCCCTCTTCCAAATCCCATGAGTGACTAACCTATGTGTGACAAGCTTCATTTGTGATGACTAGGTTTCGAACTGTGGAAATACACCCGCGAGGGTGTTTATGGGGTACTTTCAGAGAGATTTAACTAAGCAGATAGACCCGCCCTGAACGCTGGCAGTATTATCCCAACAGGTCCTAGACTGAATAAAGGGTGGCAAACACCGGCCTTCACCTTTCTACTTACTAATTGTGCATACAGCGTGACCAGCGGTCTCACACCCCTATTGTCACAACTGTCTTGCCAACCTTGTTGGACTGCACCCTTAAACTGCGAGCCAGAACAATCCCTTCATCCTTTGAGATGCTTCTTGCCGGGTATTTTGTCAGAGTAATAAGAAACGCAGCGAATACACGGGACTAACTAACCTGTTGCGGAGCTGGGTCTGATACCCATTTTCATCTAACTGCTTACACGCCCCTGTTGTCATTGTTCCTGTAATGAAAATATTACCAAACGAAATGTATCTTAATACTAGACAATACCTCAGAAAGCTTTCTAACTACAGCTACAATTCGTCATTTTAAACGAGGTTGCAAAATATCCTATCCTATATATTTTTCTGCCCTGTATTTGTCAGTGGCATTGACTTTTGCCACTCACACTGATGTAAGTATTCTGGTTTACACATATATGTCCTGACATGTTAGGGCCTCTATTACTGTGGGTTGAATTCTCAGCAAAGAGTAGTTGGGTGAGTGACAGGTAATTTCAAGAATTATTACTATTTTACTTTCCAAAAGCACTATTAAAATTTACGCTACCTCCAGACACTGAATTTTCTTGTATGCCTACCAGGAATAAGAGTTAATAATTTTATTTTTCCCATATGCTTAAGATCAAAATGACATTTTGTTCTTCATTCGTTTCACTTTTCTTGACTGTAAATGTGTCTGAACCGTAACTTTTTCCATATACAAAAATAAAATTTATGTGAACTCACAGTCCTGAACATGTATTTTCACAACAATGTTATTCAAGATAGACAAAGATTAGAAAAAAAATTTACTGTCCATTAACTAGAAAATGGACAGACTTATGGATAAAACATAAATTAAAATATTTAAAACAAATCAGGGTACTACATGCACAAATTCTTAACATAGGGAAGCTCTGTGAACTGAAAATTTTATTGGCTGAACTACAAGCATCTTGACTGAGCATAATTTTATGCTGTTCAATAATTTTAAGTAAAATCTGAAGACACCCCCCCCATGCCATCCAAATAGAATTTGTGAACAATTGTAACGGAGATGATAGTAAATGGCCAAGAGCCTGTAATAAATAGTAAAGTATGGCTTACAATAGTAAACTGAGCTTATAAAGGCCATTCACACAATAGAAAAATTGACAAAGCTAATCATGTCACAGAAAAGCAAAGCCAAGTGACTCGGGGGAGGGATAACAAGAATTTCGGTTTACTCTACAGTTAGCGTAAGGCTATTGTGAACAGTGAAATCAACGAATGCCACAGGAATACTCCAGTATAATGTGAATTGTCTCCCATGTAACAAGTGACTCTATGAGGGGTTTACACGTATAGCAAATGAAAGTGCATTGTACAGTGGGGTGGACACGGTGGAGAGGAACTACAGGGGATGGCAGTGTGCAGGAAGAGCCACCTCCAGGGTCAGAGATCTGTTAACACTCCAGTGTGAACACAACAAATAAGGAAGAGTTCAAGCCTCTACATTAGCAACTTGATCCATGGGCAGGCTTACCCAACACAAGCCCCGGCTACAAGGCATGCAGACTCATGGATTTACCTGGGAGATCTGTTATTTCTCTTTCTCTCTCTCTCAAAGGGAAACAGAGGAGGAGTTAATCTGGGGGAGAGGGGAGATGGGGGAGGAACTGGGAAGAGTGGAGGGAGGGGAAACTGAGGTTGGGATATAATGTTTGAGAAAAGAATAAAAGTTAAAAACAAAACAGTTAAAGGACAGACAGAGAGCAGAGTGGACAATCTCAGTGCCTCACTCCTATTACCTACTTATCTATTGCCAAAGATGTTCTTTAACCAAAACCAACTAAGAAATTAACCAACTATCAGCCAAGTGCACAGAGATCAATGTCTCAGGGTAAAGGAATGCATCAGCATAGTGCAGAATGAGCCAACCTGAGAAGGCAAACAGAAAGTCCAGTCTCCCCTTATGCCCCAGACTCCAATTCCCAGAAAGCCAACATTATCCACCATTATTAACTTGGAGCTTATGGTATCAGAACTTCTGTTGTTGCCTTTTTTTTTCCAGTTGTGAAATAGGGTGTCAGGTAGACTAGGGTGGCCTTGAACTGGTTACCAATTGAAGGTGATCCATGAATTCCTAGTCCCCTGCCTCTACCTCTCAAGGGTTAGGATTAGTGGTATGCATCAACCACCATGCCTGGCTTATTAGAATGTTTTCTATGCATGTTTTTTTAGCATTCATTTATCTTCCAAAGCTAATGTATTTACTATGTTTTGTAATGTAATAGATTAGTAAGATTAAAAATTGACAGCCAATAGTGAAGAAGGAATACAAACTGAGATTCACAAGTGAAAGACCCACAGATATCACATATATAGACATAAAAAATATCACATTTTGTATCAAATGTATGCAAATTAAAACAACAGTGAAATGCCATTATTCATCCTTCGAGTTGACAGGAATAAAGTTCCACATGGAACACCTCTTACTGCCATGTGGCAAGACTTACATCCACCGATGGTGGTGGTATAAATTGTTGTGCCCTTTCTTGGGGGGTAAGTTGACAAGTAGGGTAGGAAGGTTTTTAAGCATTATCTACTCTCCTCATGGGATTTGACTGCTAGGAATTTAGCCAAAGAAAATACTTGGGAATGCAAGTGTGATGTTAGCACATTATTTACAATAGTGATAAATCACAGCAGCATAAATATTCACTGCAAATGCCCTGTGAAATAAATTATAATATGGCCATACAATGAAATATTATGAAGCCATTAAAATTGTGTTGCAAAAGAATATTTAGTGGCACAAGATAATGCATGTTGCATCCTGGTAAACAAAATAATCCGGTGTAAGGCAGGATGTGTTATACACCCTGGGATCTTAATTTGGTAAAAGATGCACTATCAGAAGGATAAGACTGTAGGTGATTTTCATATTCTGTGTCCTTTTCTGTATTTCACACTTGGATATATTTTACTATACACATAAATTTCATGAAGACAAGCAGAGCCATTTCTCCAATCGATTTGGATTCTATTTGGATGTATGCAGAGACCATTTCTCTCTGAATTGGTAGTTATACTAAATTCCCAAATAAGATAGATTCTATAATCTGAAAAGAGCCTGTTAGTGCTTGTTGGCGAAGCACAGGTTTCATGACAAAGCTCTTTGGGTGATTTTTTTGTATTACTGTGAAAATAAACAGGTGGCTCTCTTTTGACTTTGTGTTCTGGAAGACAAAATTCATTCATGTCTTTGCACGGACTCTAGCCTCAGACTTCGGCAACTCTCTGAGTGTGTTTGCTGATATTGAGCCAGATCATCTTTGATGAATAGAAAAAAAAAAGACTTGAAGAGAATTTGAGAGTGTAAATCCTAGTTTGAAGGCTGGCTGTAAGCTTGTGGCATTGAGTTTGTAATATATAATGCAATGCAGAAATAAAGATCACATCTGCATGGTTTCAAAGAGGAAGATAGTGGTATTTTAAACACTAGAATGAATATAGTTTATCTGTATTATAAAGATAACAGGTGTATACCCGTTATATTTATAGTTGTCAATTGGACAGTTGTGAATACCATAGAAGAAAAGAGTTAGAACAGTGAAGCTGTGAACTTAGCACTGGCTTTGATTGACAAAGCCAGTTCAGTAATTAAGAAAGATTTTCTACCTTAGAGAGAAATTCACGTAATAATTTAGGATGGAAATTTGTCAAATGTAGTTCTTGATTTTTCCACACTTTGGGGCTACTTAGGACTCCTAGTTGGGAGATTGCACAGCAGAAAGGGGCTGTGACATTCTGGTCCTGAGGTATGTATGAACTGCACAAATGGTGGGACCTGGGGAAGGTTCGCATCTGATTTAGTGTCTTCACTTTCACATTGGAAATTCTTTTTTTTTCTTTTTTCTATTTTTATTAATTACAATTTATTCACTTTATATCTCCCCCGGTACCGTCCTCCCTTCTCCCCTCCCAATCCCACCCTCCCTCTTCCCCACCCATGTCTCTCTCCCAGTCCACCGAAAAGGGAAGTCTTCCTCCCCTTCCCTGTGATCCTGGTCTATCAGGTCTCATCAGGAATGGCTGCATTGTCTTCTTCTGGCCTGGTAAGGGTGCTCCTCCCTCAGGGGGAGATGATCAAAGAGCAGGCCAATCAGTTCATGACAGGGACAGTCCCTGTCCTCATTACTATGGAGACCACTTGGATACTGAACTGCCATAGGCTACGTCTGTGCAGGGGTACTAGGTTATCTCCATGAGTGGTCCTTGGCTGGAGTATCAGTTTCAGAAAAAACCCTGTGCCCAGAATTTTAGGATCAGTCGCTGTCCTTGTGGAGCTCCTGTCCTCTCCAGGTCTTACTACCTCCCACTTCTTTCAAAAGATTCCCCGTACTCTGCCCAAAGTTTGGCTATGAGTCTCACTCAGCATCTGCCTCGATACTCTGCATGGTAGAACCTTTCAGAGGCCCTCTGTGGTAGGCTCCTGTCCTGTTCCCTGTTTTCTCCATCCTCTGATGTCTATCCTCTTTGCCTTTCTGAATGGGGATTGAGCATCTTAGCCAGAGTCCTCCTTCCTGATTAGCTTCCTTAGGTATACAGATTTTAGTAGGTTTATCCTATATTGTATGTCTAGTATCCACTTATGAGCGAGTATATACCCTGTGTGTCTTTCTGCTTCTGGAATAGCTCACTCAGGATGATCTTTTCCAGTTCCCACCATTTACCTGCAAATTTCATGATTTCCTTGGTTTTTATCTCTGAGTAGTATTCCATTATGTAGATGTACCACAATTTCTATATCCATTCCTCAACTGAGAGGCATCTGGGCTGTTTCTAGCTTCTGGCTATTACAAATAAAGCTGCTACAAACATGGCTGAGCAGATGTCCTTGTTGTATACTTGAGTGTCTTTTGGATATATACCTAGCAGTGGTATAGCTGGATCTTGAGGAAGCGCTATTGCTAATTGTCTGAGAAAGTGTCAGATTGATTTCCAAAGTGTTGTATAAGTTTACATTCCCACTAGCAGTGAAGGAGGGTTCCCTTTTCTTCACATGCTCTCCAGCATGTGTTGTCACTTGAGTTATTCAACTTAGCCATTCTAATGGGTGTAAGGTGAAATCTCAGGATTGTTTTGAATTGCATTTCTTAGATGAGTAAGGATACTGAGCATTTCTTTAACTGTTTCTCTGCCATTCGATATTCCTCTATTGAGAATTCTCTGTTTAGCTCTGTACCCCACTTTTTAACTAGATTACTTGATTTGTTGCTGTTTAATTTATTGAGTTGTTTATATATACTGGATATTAGTCCTCTGTCAGATATAGGGTTGGTGAAGATTCCCAATCTGTAGGCAGTCGTTTTGTTTTGATGACAGTGTCTTTTGCTTTACAGAAGCTTTTCAGTTTCATGAGGTCCCATTTATTGATTGTTGCTCTTAGAGCCTGTGCTGTTGGTGTTCTGTTCAGGAAGTTGTCTCCTGTGTCAATGAGTTCAAGGCTCTTCCACACTTTTTCTTCTAACCGATTTAATGTGTCTGGTTTTATGTTGAGGTCTTTGATCCACTTGGACTTTAGTTTTGTGCAGGGTGATAAATATGGATCTATTTGCATTTTTCTACATGTAGACATCCAGTTAGTCCAGCACCATTTGTTGAGGATGCTGTCTTTTTTCCATTGTATGGTTTTGGCATCTTTGTTAAAAATCAGGTGTCCATAAGTGTGTGGGTTTATTTCTGGGTCTTTTATTTAGTTCCATTGATCCACCGTTCTGTTTCTATGCCAGTATCATGCAGTTTTTATTACTGTTGCTCTATAGTACCGCTTGAGATCAGGGATGGAGATACCTCCAGAATATCTTTTATTGTAGAGGATTGTTTTAGCAATTCTGGGTTTCTTGTTATTCCATATGAAGTTGAGAATTTTTCTTTCCAGGTCTGTAAAGAACTGTGTTTGTAATTTGATGGGAAATGCATTGAATCTGTAGATTGCTTTTGGTAAGATGGCCATTTTCACTATATTAATCTTGCCAAGCAATGATCGTGGGAGATCTTTCCATCTTCTGATCTCTTCTTCTAATTCTTTCTTCAGAGACTTGAAATTTTTTTTTCATACAAGTCTTTGACTTGCTTGGTTAGGGTCACACTAAGATACTTTATGTCCTATGTGGCTATTGTGAAGGGTATTGTTTCCCTGATTTCTTTCTCAGCCCTTTTTGTCTTTTGTATACAGGAGGGCTGCTGATTTTTTTTTTTTGAGTTAATTTTGCCCATTGGGAATTCTTATATTGACCTAGCACATCATCCATCACTTTAGAATAACGCCCAATCTTACCTTCATTTTTTGAATAGTAAGTACTGTAAAATCCAACCCACTTAATGTGTAGTTATTTGTATGTGGACAACTGTTTGCAGTTCCATAATCAGTTGCACTGCTAAGCTACATACTCTCACTCTCTAAAATCCTCTTGCTTTCACACTTAGTCATGTCTTCCCACCCACAGTCCCCAGCACCAACATTTCTTCCTTTCGTCATAAACTGTCCTTTTCCAGATGCTATATAAATGGAATCCAGAGAACTCAGCCTTTGGTTCTGCTTTTTTCACTTGGCACAATGAATATGAAATTTATCTGAGATGTCACATATACTACTAGTTTGTTCCTTTTTATTGCTAAACACCATTCCTCTGAGTTAATTGACCATGGTTTATTTGTGCATTCATTTGTTGAAGGATGTCTGGGTTGTTTCCAATGTATGGCAATCACATCCGAAGTCGTTATTAACATTTTTATAGAGTTATTCTTTTTTGATGAATATAAATTTCCAGTGGAGTAATAGTTTTTGTTTTTCTTAGAAGCAAAGAAGTAGAACTGCTGACAGTGACAAGAAATGTTTGATTAAAAGAAGCTGGCAAAGTTTTTTCAAAGTAACTGTACCATTTTGTCCTTCCATCACCAAAATATGAGGGCTTCATTTGCTGCTCACTTTATGGGCACTGGGTATTGTCCACTAGTATTGTCAATTGTCAATAGGTATTGTCAGTTACTTTGCCATTCTGGTAAGTAGGAAGTGACATTTCTTCCATTTTCCTAATGACTAAGGAGATGGGGACTTTTTGGTATTCCCATGTCATCTTTATGCCATCTATAGTGGGTGTATGTTAAAGTGTCTTGTCATTTTGTGGGGTTGGGGCTCAGACAGCAACTCACCCTGTACCACCGATGAGCCTAGAGCTCATAATCCTCCTATCTCCGTATCCAAAGTGCTGGGATCAATGGCATGTATCACTACACTCAGCCTTTGCTTATTTTTATATGTTGTTTGTTTGATTATCATTGAATTTTGCAGTAGTTGAAAATACGCACACACCCGTATTATGATAAGCATATTTAGCCAATAAATCATTTGTAAATATTTTCTTCTACTCTGTGGCTGGTTCCTTTATTCTCCTCACAATGTTATTTGAAGAAAGGAAAGTTTAAATTTTGATTTATATTTGATGACTAAATTTAGAATGATTGGATTGAAAGATTAAAATAAATTAAAAGCAATAGGATGCAAATAAGTTGAAAGTGAAGGGATTAAGAGTGCACTTTATTCACAGAACAATTGAAACAGACTGGAGTTAGACCCACTAACATCACACAAAACAGATTTTAAGTCAGGAATTTTTTTTCAAGATAACTGTGGTTATAGCTCAGTAGTAAAAAGCTTGCATATTAAATGCTAGGTCATAAGCACTTCATAATACCATTTCAAGAAATGATGAAGTACACTCTATACTGATAGAAGGGTTACCAATGCAGAGCATCTAAGAATCATAAACATAGATGCCACTTAATACTGGAAGTTTCATTTGCTCAACCATGTTTGTAGCAGCTTTATTTGTAATAGCCAGAAGCTGAAAACAGCCCAGATGCCCCTCAACTGAAGAATGGATGCAGAAACTGTGGTACATCTATACAATGGAGTATTACTCATCAATGAAAAATAAGGAAATCATTCAATTTTCAGGTAAATGGTGGGACCTGGAAAGGATCATCCTGAGTGAGTTGTCCCAGAAGCAAAAAGATACACACAGTATATACTCACTCATATAAACATACAACATAAAATAAACCCACTAAAATCGGAACATCTAAAGAAACTAAGCAAAAGTGAGGACCCTAACTAAAATGCTCAATCCCCATCCTGAAAGGCAAAGAGGATGGACATCAGAAAAAGAAAAAAACAGGAAACAACCTAGGAACCTGCTACAGAGGGCCTCTGAAAGCCAGAAGAAGAAAACAGAAAACAACCTCGGAATCTGCCACAGAGGGCTTCTGAAAGCCTCTGCCATGCAGACTGTCATAGCAGATGCTGAGCCTGATGGCCAACTGACAGGCAGAGTGAATGGAATTTTATGTAAGAAGTGGGAAATAGTAAGAGCTGGAGAGGACAGGAACTCCACAAGGAGAGCAACAGAACCAGAAAATTTGAACACAGGGAACTTACCAGAGACTCATACTCCAACCAAGGACTATTCATGGAGATAACCTAGAGCCCCTGCACAGATGTAGCCCATGGCAGGTCAGTGTCCAAGTGGGTTACCTAGTAATGGGAAGAGGGACTGCCTCTGACATAATCTGATTGGCCTGCTCTTTGATCACCTCCCCCTGAGTGGGGAGCAGCTTTACCAGGCCACAGAAGAAGACAGTGCAGCCATTCCTGATGTGATCTGATAGACTAAGATCAGAAGGAAGGAGAGGAGGACCTCCCCTATCAGTGGATTTGGGGAGGGGCATGCATGCAGAAAGGGGAGGAAGGGCGGGATCGGGAGGGGAGGAGGGAGGGGCTTATGGGGGGATACAAAGTGAATAAAGTGTAATTAATAATAATAATAATAATAATAATAATAATAATAATAATAATAATAAAAGACAAAAAATACTGGAAGTTTCAAAGTATAAGAGACAGAGTAATGGCGAATCACTATTAATTGTGGTTGAGTTTCTTTTTGGAGCAATGATCTGAAACTGACTGTGGCACAGCTGTGTAACTCTGAAATTTTCCACAGCCATTGGTTTGTACAGTTTACATAGTTGAGTTACATGTCAACAAATCTGTCAAAACCCTCTAAGTCAATAACTTTTCATTTTATAAGTATTAAATTTACATAATGCGAATATATCTGCATATACCAATAAGGGATAGGTCCTTTAAGAGATCTCACAAAACTATGTAGACTGTCTTTCTTGTCATTATTTCCTAATCCATACAGAGCGACAACCATCTCCGTAGAATTTGCATTGCAGCAAGAATAATAAGCAAACCTAGACATTATGTAAAGCATACAGGAGGCATGCATAGTTAATCTGCAATCATTGGGACATTTCACTATGGGGATGTGAGTATAGGGTTACTTGGCCATCCTCAGAGGGACTGGGACTGCATGTCATCAACCAGTCAGAAGGAAAGGCCTCTCTGAAGGTCAGATACAAAGAATCACCGAGCCTTTTCCTCCCCGCTTTTGTAACTTCATCATAACCTCGGAAAACATAGAATTGGAAAAGTTGCCAGTTCAGATGTCGGAGAGGCTGCTCTGCACTTAGGAAGAGTGAGACTCTTAAGTGGCTTGAGTTAAAGAAGAACCAAGAAATGAAATCCCCAGAAACTGCAGTCTCCACTGAGTCTTACCAAATACAGACTAAAACCATTTATTCACTTGTAGATTCCCAGTGGTCAGATAACAAGAATAAACTCCCATCACCTCCCAATTATCTACACTCCAACAATTTGTAATGAACACAAGAAAGAAATACAAAGTCATTAAAGAGAAATTTAAATTTCTATGAATAGTAAATCAATACAATTCTGTTGACGTGTGGGATTTACCTCAGGAGAGAATAAAACGAGCATTACTGCTAGACTCATACCTGAAATATTCTTCTCTGCCAACATATTAACCTGACTGTCACGGATAAATCCACTGACATGTTGTTGGAGCCAAGACTTAAAGGATGCTTTCAAACACACTGGAGTCATGACATGCATGGAGCTATGAAATGAACAAAACATACAGTATTCTGTCAACTCCTGAAGCTATGCCCAATTGTTATAACCAATTCAAAAGAAAAAAAAATAAAGTTAGACACAGGCATAGTAATCAAAAATAGGGAAACAAATACCTAAATTGATGCAAAATTGTTTTTATTACAACAGAAAGAGATGACAGAATGTACCATAGGGGATCTATCAGAGATTTAAAGTTTAGGAGGTCTGTGAAGATATCAACGTATGAACATTCAATTTCATTTCCTCAGCACCCACATAAAAGCTGAATGTAGTGACAGGTACCTCGGCCCAGCACCGGAAGAAGGGAGGAGTAGAGATAGGTGGATCTTTGAAGTTTGTTGGCCAGCCAGTCTAGTTGAAATAGCAAGCTCCAACAAGGTTCAGTAAGAGAAAGACCCTGCCTCCAAAAATAAGGTGGCGAGATAAAGAAAGACACTTGAGAATAACCATTGTCCCCCCCACACAGAGAGAAAGTAAATGACATCCATACACATATGTACATAAAGATAGGACACACATGAGCACATACATGAGCCTTCACACATGCACAAAAAGAGTTGTAAAGGTGATTAGCAAGAAGAATTGCAATGATTGGTTTTCAGTGTGCATGGCTGGACAACATGGTGGAACATAGACTTTCTTACTGACTCAAAGTCTTGATAACAGCATGGTGCTGAGCTCTCCTTTCCATGTTGAAGACCCAGAATGATGGTAATAATGGAAGGCTAAAGATGAAGACCAACACAGCAGTGTCTGCTTGTCATAGGACATAGAAAAGACTAGATAAAATGGGATAGAGGTGGAGACTAAGACAGAAACTGGCAAGAATTTACATAGATAGATAGATAGATAGATAGATAGATAGATAGATAGATAGATAGATAGATAGATA